>NC_133770.1:36436177-36464434 GCF_003597395.2 Chelonoidis abingdonii | reverse complement strand
GATTTATTTGGGTTTAGACCCCATTGGGAGTTGGGTATCTGGGTGCTAAAGACAAGTACACTTCTGTTAGCTGCTTTCAGGTAAACCTGCAGCTTTGGGGCAAGTAATTCAAACCCTGGGTCTGTGTTGGAGCAGACAGGCATGTGTGGCTCAGCAAGACAGGGTGCTGGGGTCCCAAGCTGGCAGGGAAAGCAGAGGCAGAAGTAGGCTTGGCACATTAGGTGGCAGCTCCCAAGGGGGTTTCTGTGATTCAACTCATCACAAAGCCTATGCCTATACTGCAGCGAAAGCACAGGTTTAGTGGGACTTCAGTCAGCTGACTCATGTTAAAGAACCCGGGGCTTGAGCATAAACACTGATTCTTAACTTTATGTTAAGAATTTTCTAACCCAGGCTTGAACATGGGGCTCTGGTGGTCACACTGTAGCACTAAGACCCAAGTCAAACCAACCATAGCTCAGAATTTTTGCTATAAGCCAGGGCATTATCAGTTGGATGAGAGAGAGGAGGGGAAAGACCTGGATATATTCGTTGATCAGAGGATGAATATGAGCTGTCAAAGAGCTATAGCTCTGAAAAAGGCTAATACAGTCAGTCTTCGATGCACCAGGTGAGGTATTTCCAGTAGAGACAGGGAAATATTAGTACCATTATACAAGGCACTGGTGATTTGAGGAATGGAAAACCTGCCTTATGAGAAGAGACTCAAAGCACTTGGCTTTTTAGCCTAATCAAAGAAGGCTGAGGGGAGCTATGATTGCTTTCTATAAACACATCAGAGGGATAAATACCAGGGGGGGAGAGGAGTTATTTAAGTTAAGCACCAATGTGGACACAGGACCAAATAGATATAAACTGGCCATCAACAAGTTTAGGCTTGAAATTAGGCTATGGTTTCTAACCATCAGAGGAGTGAAATTCCAGGACAGCCTTCCAAGGGGAGCAGTTGGGGGGCCAAAAACCTAACTGACTTCAAGACTGAGCTTGATAAGTTTATGAAGGGGATGGTATGATGAGATTGCCCACAATGGTATGTGGCCCATCAGCGACTGCCAGTAGCAAAAGTCCCCAGTGACAGGACACTCGATGGGGAGGGCTCTGAGTTACTACAGAGAATTCTTTCCCAGGTATCTGCCTGGTGGGTCTTGCCTACATGCTCAGGGTACGTCTACATTACAATTTTATACAGTCAATTGCACATGTCCACACTAAGGGCATTAAGGCGGCAGAGTGCATCCTCACTACCATGGCTAGCATTGACTTATGGCGCGGTGCACTGTGGGTAGCAATCCCACAGTTCCCGCAGTCTCTGCCATCCATTGGAATTCTGGATTAAGCTCCCAATGCCTGATGTCATCAGTCGCCCCTCCCTCCATGAAAGCAATGGCAGACAATCATTTCGTGCCTTTTTTTTCCATGCAGATGCCATACCATGGCAAGCATGCAGCCTGCTCAGCTCAGCTCCCTGACACTGCTGCTGTTGTGTTTTGGGTGCTGCTGTCAGCAGACGGTGCAGTAGGATTGCTAACCATCGTCATACACCACTTCCGCTGCAACTCTGCTCTGCTTCTATTGTCTCAATAGCGAATTTCTCCATGTTGTCTGTCATGTGCTCCAGGGTACGTGTGTTCTTCCTCGGGAAATGTGTGCGGTGCTAACCATCGTTCTCCACTGCTTCCGCTGCAACTCTGCTCTCCTGGTGCCATGAATCCACGTTGCAGGTCCTCTCGTTGTTCTGTATAAATATCTATACTCGTGGCATCTGTCATCATCCACCAATTCCACTGCAACTCTGTTTTCCTGCTCTCCTGCAGACACCATACCACAGCAAGCCTGGAGCCCACTCAGTTCACCGCTGCTGTTGTGAGCATTGTAAATATCTCGCACATGATCCTGCATTATGTGCAATACCTGAAAAAGAAGGTGAGGAGAGGACAACAGCACAATCACGATAGTGATGAGGAATATGGACACAGACTTCTCTCAAAGCACAGGCCCTGTCAATTTGGACATCATGGTGGTAATGGGGCAGGTTCATGCCATTGAATGCAGATTCTGGGCCCAGGAAACAAACACCGACTGGTGGGACCTCATAGTGTTGCAGGTCTGGGGTGATTCCCAGTGGCTGCAAAACTATCACATGCATAAGGGCACTTTCATGGAACTTTGTGACTTGCTTTCCTCTGCCCTGAAGTGCAAGGATACCAAGATAAGAGCAGCCCTCACAGTTGAGAAGCAAGTGGTGATAGCCCTCTGGAAGCTTGTGATGCCAGACAGCTACTGGTCGGTCAGGAATCAATTTGGAGTGGGTAAATCTACTGTGGGGGCTGCTGTGATCCAAGTAGCCAATGCAATCACTGAGCTGTTGCTGTCAAGGGTAGTGACTCTGGGAAATGTGCAGGTCACAGTGGATGGCTTTGCTGCAATGGGATTCCCTAACTGTGGTAGGACGATAAACGGATTCCTATCTTGAGACTGGCCCATCTTGGCAGCCAGTACGTAAACTGCAAGGGGTACTTTTCAATGGTGCTGCAATCACTGGTGGATCACAAGACACATTTCACCAACATCAACGTGGGATGGCTGGAAAGGTGCATGTGTCTGTTTGAACAGCTGCAGGAAGGAACTTACTTCCCAGACCAGAAAATTAATGTTGGGGATGTTGAAATGCCTATAGCAGGGGTTGGCAACCTTTCAGAAGTGGTGCGCCAAGTCTTCATTCATTCACTCTTGTTTAAGGTTTTGTGTGCCAGTAATATATTTTAATGTTTTTAGAAGGTATCTTTCTATAAGTTGATAATATATAACGAAACAATTGTTGTATGTAAAGTAAATAAGGTTTTTAAAATGTTTAAGAAGCTTCATTTAAAATTAAATAAAATACAGAGCTCCCCAGACCAGTGACCAGGACCCAGGCAGTGTGAGTGTCACTGAAAATCAGCTCACGTGCCGCCTTTGGCAGCCATGCCATAGGTTGTCTACCTCTGGCCTACAGTTATCCTTGGGGACACAGCCTACACCTTAATGCCATGGCTCATGAAGCCACACACAGGCATCCTGGACAGTAGTGAGGAGAAATTCAACTATAGGCTGAGCAAGAGCAGAATGGTGGTAGAATGTGCATTTGGACATTTAAAAGCTTGCTATTATCAGCAGGAGAAAAAAAACTTTTGCAGTGATAAATAGGATGGCCCATTTCCAACAGTTGACAAGAAGGTGTGAGTAACAGTAGAGGAAAAATTAGCGTGGGGAAACAGTTTTTACTTTGTTTAATGACCCATCCACTCCCAGTCTTTATTCAAGCCTAATTTCATGGTGTCTAGTTTGCAAATTAATTCCAATTTTGCAGTTTCTCATTGGAGTCTGTTTTGATAATAACAAATAATGCTGTCATCATTATAGCTCACCTAATAGCCCACCTTAATTAATTACTCTTGTTGCAGTTGGTATGACAACATCCATTTTTTCATGTTCTCTGTGTATATATATCTTCCTACTGTATTTTCCACTGCATGCATCCGATGAAGTGGGTTTTAGCACACGAAAGCTTATGCTCAAATAAATTTGTTAGTCTCTAAGGTACCACAAGGAGTCCTCGTTCTTTTTGCTGATACAGACTAACACGGCTACCACTCGGAAACCAGTTTTCTCAAAGTGGCTCTGGAGGGAATCAATTTTTGCAGAGTAACTCTTCCCATTGCTGTTTGATCCAGGACTTCTCTGAGTGACCATTGGATGCCATTTTGATGACATTGCTTGGGCCTTGGCACATAACAGGGCAGATCACAAGAAAGTTGTCATCACCTGTCTCATTTACATGTTATAGACATTTAAACATGTTATTAGTGATGCCTAAAGTAATAGTGAGGTGATGAACATGGTGCATTAGGTCCAAACTCAATATTCACTGGGATTCATGAAACTTCAGACTAGATATTTATAGAAAACATTATTAGAGAGAAAGCCCAAGACTGATTTTTCCCCACAATCATTTTGAATGGAAATGCCATCATTTCCTTAGCCCAGCCTATAGGACAGATAAACAGCCTCAGAAATTAGTGTGTAATAGGCAGATGATAAATTATGTCACTATGAAACACGGCAAATGTCTCCACGTCTCACTTTGTCCTTGTACCTGAAGCACAAATGAATTATGAAGCTGTTCACAATGTGGATACTTTCTGTGCACCACCAGGCAAAGGTTTTTCTATTTATACCTTACATTTCCTGAAGTTTTCTATCAGAAATACACAGAAAATCTCATGTTAAAATGAAATACAAAATACCAAGGTTTAATGGTACTTCTCAATTTATGAAAAGGTTTTATGAAAAGGTTTTCTGTCTTTACTGCTTCTCTTAATTTATGATGGCATGCTTTTATGAAGCAGCACTGCAGGAAATCTGAAAACAAGCAATTCTTGTTGGTTTGACTACTGTAAGCCAAAAGGTATGAGCAGATTTTTCTGCCACTGCTTCTAAATGAATCGGTCTTGTATTATCATTGTGCACAATCTTATCTTTTAAACTGGCAACTAGCAGTCACTTTTTCTCTCCCTTGTTAGCCTCTTCAAACACTTTCATAATGAAGAAGAATTAAAAAAAAAAATTCCAATGATTGTATCTGATTGCAGCTGCTAGAATTGAAATCATTGATTATATTAACTATCGAGTTTTAAATAGTTTCCTTGTAGTATCTTTAGGCGTAGTAGGATTAGGTTTTTGTTGGTAAAGGTCAATTTTACCATACACACACAAACTGAAGAAAAAACATTTTCATAAATAATAATCAAAATTTACAGATCGATAAAATAAGAAAAAAGCTGCTTGAAAACTTATTAGAGATTGATTTAAGGTTGTTTTGTATATTTTGACATGTGATGTTGACCGTTTGTGTTTTAACAACTATATAGCTTTAACTTTTTGAATCTCAATGTCTACTGTTATTTAATAATTATTTTCTGACCCTCTATTGTCTGTCCACTCATAATTTCCCATACCTGTGAAAAATTAAGTAGATAAAAATAGAAATAAAACGCTTTAAACCTATAACTTCGCACAACTATGAAAATTTAAATTGATAAAAATAGAAAAAACACTTAAAAATAAACCTCAATATTAGCCATAGAAATTATATTTTTATAAAAATTGAATTCTGCTGAGCCTAAGTATCTTTAATGAAATCTTGACTCTTGAATGACCTACATTTAGTGAACAGCAGCATTAAGTTCTCAAGACAGAATCTCTAACTAAGCAAAAGAATTACACTGTATTCATAAAATGATACTTTTATAATGATGTTTTTGCTAAACCCAAAATATACACTACCAGTTACCTTTATCTTCTCTACTGAAGCCAACTAAGAAAATTAATATTAGACAAGAAAACCCTAGACAGCTATGCAGTCTTTCTGACAGTTCCAATGAGTTGGCCAGGCATTAAACTTCAGGTTACACTGCAAGGGACACGAGGAACTCTGAGAGCCCCAGACTTGGGCTGCACTAAGCCTGGTCACTGTAGCTCACACATACACACTACTGCAACAGGGGCATTCATAATCTAACCCACAGGAGGGGGCCAGAGGGTCAGGAAAACTCCAGAATGTTCCCATTCAGGAACATATGGTCAAACAGTGAGCAGGGTTAAGTATCAAACATTGACAAAAGGGGTAAGGCCTGTCACCCTCAGCAACCCTCACCCTCTACTGACTCTTACAGTTACCCTCAGCAAAGTGGGGGAGGTCTTATCTGAGTAGATGACTCCAGCCTGTGTGCTGCTCTACCTGTGACCCTCCCAACTGGCAGCACAGCTCCTAAGGGATCACTGGCTGCTCAGAAGCTGCCCTAAGAGGCACTCATGGATAGTTTATACAACTCAATGTATATACAGGTGTGTCATAACTGGTTCCCCTGACATGGCCTTAAATCAAGGTGCTTATTCCCCATGGAAACTCCACAGTCTATAAGTGGGTATCTGTGGGATGAGGTGGGTTTCAGAGGATGGCGCTTTAGTGCCCCACTACCAGCAGTCCCCTTCTCTGCACCCTCCCACTCCCAGCCCTACCAAGGCACTCCCGCCATGTTCTTGGAAGAGGGGAATAATGCTGCATGCAACACCTCTTCCTCAAGCTCTGTTGGTAAGGAGGGCCCCTCTGCACATGCACCCCAGCATGGGGGCTCTGGGCTGTGCCCTGTGTCTACTGTGCACAATACCACAGAATTGAAGTTGAGGAGCATCCTAGAACTTGCTGCTTTAAAATGAATCCAGCGCGTCATTTTCATTTCTGTGCACAAACATGTGACACCTCATGTTCTTTCTGATGTCGGGCTGGATTGACACAACCTCGGGAAAAATCATCATTAAAAAATGGTTTTGGCCACACTACCCATTATAACCCAGTCAGAGGACAATGTCCCATAACGGTTTCCCCTGTCCTGGCCCGAAATCAAGATCTTTACAGCCTGCAGTAACTCCCCAACTGGAAGTTAATGTTCTCACAAAGAGTAGGGGGAGCTCTGGTATCTTGGTGAGGCCTTCTTCCCGCAGTAAGCTAGTTTCCAAAGTGCAAGGCTGTGTGGGAACTATTGCTGAGTCCGGGATGCAGCTTCTTTGCCTACACAGTCACTGCCCTGCCATTATCTAACTCGTGGCTTTGTAAGGTACTTTGGTACTTGAATAGGAAAGGTGCTATATAACAACAACAACAAAGTCTGTTCTATTCAAACTGCCATGGAAAGACTATTTGCAGTTAAGCTCCAGACAAAGTAAGTAGATGGGATACAGCCCAGTGAAGAATTATTATTGATTGTTGCTAGAATGAGAGCTACATTTTCAGTAATTAAACCAGAGCTAAAGAAAGGGGCCATTTGTTAATAACTTTCCCAAGGAGGGAACATTCTTGTTGTCTGTGGACACCCATTATAAAAAAAGTGGTGGGGATAAAAGCACTAGACGGTGAAGGTCCATAGATTGTTGCGCTCTCAGCTGTGCCCCTTTATATGCACTTCGATTTGAATACTTAGAAAGTAGTAGGAGAGAGGAGTGAAAAGACCTTGCAAAGGTGGCCCAGTGAGTGGTTGCCCAGGGCCCTGCACTGTCAGGAGTTCTTCAGCTCAATATACACTCCTTCCGTAAACCTATGACCTCTGCACCCCGCTGGCCCTTTGAAACTCCACTTTAAAAGATGAACTTGGGAGCCCAGCACTGGCAGGGGCAAGCACTCCAGTGCAACTCCCCTGTCAAGGCCCTGCCCACAGGGGTTGACAAACACCCTGATTTCCTTCCGGGTTGACAAAACCACCCTATGGTTTCCCCTAATTGGAAGCAGCCCCAGCCTGCCTAGCTGCTCTCAGCCTCACTCTGAAATGCTGCTGTATACCGTACTGTTCCCTTCAGTATAAATGTAGCCTAGCTTCTCTTTTTGCAAAAAGAGTTGATTCTGTATAAAACAGGATAAAAATGCTAGAGCTCTATATTTCCACCCTTATCTTTACATCTGGATCTGTGCTCCCAGATCAGCACAGCTCTGGAGGTCAGGAAGTGCTCTGAGTCCCCAGTAACTTTCCCATAGCAAACTTCTTCTTCTTTAAATTTCCTGATATTATTATCTTTTCTGTTATGGTAATTTATAAAACTTTATAAAGGTAGGGTGACCAGATGTCCCTATTTTATCGGGACAGTCCTGATATTTGGGCATTTTCTTCTATAGGCGCTATTACCATCCCCCCTGCCTGATTTTCACACTTGCTGTCTGGTCACCCTATATATAAGTATTAATCTTAAACGTAATAACTGCAAACAGTGGCTCTGTTAACACCATGTGTGTTTGCTAGTCTCAGGAAAAAGCTGCTGCACACAATTGTTAAGTAAAGTGTTTGTGACTGAAAAGAAGTTTAGTGGCTCAGGTTAATATCCTGAGAAGTGTTACTGCACAAAGCAAATACTAGGCAACGTAAAGAGTAGTATTTTATTTACAAGTGAAGTCTGGTAGCAGTTTACATTTTATGGAAGTGTATTTTTAACAGGGTAAATGAACTCATTGCAGCTGGTACAAATACAGTAGTAATTTGGATAATGCTGAAAAATTTGAATTTGTAGATGAACTAAATGGTCTGATTTGTGAGTGTAACACTGTAGATTACTTAATTTACTTTGCATAGATCCCTGCAATACACATGTTTGACTCTGTGGTGAAAATGTTGTGCAAGATTTACATGGGCTGTTGAAGAAAAGAGGGAAAGTGAAACATTTTAGAAGACCACTGGACATTTTATTGGATGGTCTGACGCCTGTATGTAAAAAGTATTACATATAAAAACTGTTAAAAGAACAGTATTAAGATTTCAAAGTCAAGCCTTCAAAAGTTAGGAATTGCCAGAAAGAAGGCTGCCTGTGCAAGCTAAATTTTGTCCCCTTGCATTGTGGTACAATCCTTAATTACTGACCACAAGCTAATTTTTCCACAGCCCCCCTGCCTCAATCAGTGCACTCCCAGGAAACATTTTTATGAGACACCTTCATGTCATGACCTCATGGTTAATAATTACTGAGTTAGAACAGGTTAATGGAGTGAACCACTCTATGCAATGTTCCTACACCCCAAAAATTCTTGTAAGGATGGAGAATTCCTGGAGGACTATTTATTCTGAAGTGCATCTGGGAAATTCAGCTTTTGGACATGGTTCTGATACTATAGGCTATCAGCTGTTCTTCAGGGCCTTGCAGTTTGCATGGAGTCCCTGGGGCTTGCGTGGAACTCCTCCTGTTCTGCTGGATATTGGGCAAAGAGAGCAGGCGGGTAATCACAGGAATGCTTCTCATGCTGTTTGATACATATGGTGAGGCTCAAAAAATGGACTTGGGATCCCTATCCATCCTTCCAAACACCCAGCAAGGGAGTGGGAAGGACAGAGAGACAAGAGAGCCATCCCTTAAATGTACAAGCACAGCCTGGAAACCTGGTGAAGGGAGGAGATAAAGTCAAATGAAGTTGCATAGAGCCATAAAATAATCAGAGTGACTTCCTGGCATTGTGCTGTAGTATTGCCCTTCACTTATTACATAAATGGGTGATGACATTTGGTCACAATAATGCAACCGCATGTCAAGACAACAATCCTTGATTATTGTGGTTTCCAGAGACTCCATTCAAGGACATTTTTCAAGGTAAGTACTTAACTACCATATAAAAATAGTGGGTTAATTGCAAGTAAATCTGTGTTGTAAGATTTTTTTTACAAAATTCTGTAGGGATCCCAAGGGATTTTTTACCAAAATTCTGAGACATAATAATGAGTAGGCTCTCTACCTGTGCATACTCCCATTGCCCCAGGTTAACCATGCAAGTCCTTGGTGGCTTCTAAATCATTAGCCAGTTAAAACAGCATAGCCTTGTATTCCTGGGGTTTTCAGTTAAATCTGAGCACTCTGAGAGAATCTAACACTAAAACTCATTTATCACAGAGGCTGAAGGTTAAAAAAAGAAAAAGAGAACTGAGTGAATTAAACTACTTAAACTAGTGAGCACTGAGAAAAAATGTGATTCTTCATCCTATATAGATCTTAACTATTTGATTGGTAAAATAAACTCAGTATTTTATTATTTATATATATATTTTGCTTACACATGTTCACCAGACCATGTACATATGCAGTGATCTACTTACACTGATATGAAGGGACTCTTAGGGCCTGGCTACACTTGCAGTTGTAGAGTGCTGGGAGTTAAACTTGCCTTTGGAGACCACAGTAGTGAAAACACTGCTGAGTGTTTACACTCTCAGCTGGAAGTGCACTGGAGTGGTCACATTAGCAGCTCTTGCAATGCCACAAAGAGCAGTGCATTGTGAGAGCTATCCCAGCATGCAAGTAGCTGCAACATACTCAAATGTGGGGGGGGGGGGTGGAGTGTGGCAGAGAGTGTCTTGTGTGTATGTGGAGCGAGAGAAAGTGGGGTTTTGGGGGGCAGAGAGCGTGTCAGACCTCCCTCCCCTTCATCCCAACCCCCGCCTCTCTCACTCACTCAAAGCAAGCAGCATTCCTCAGTAATGGTTCTTTTGTCCCAGAGCAGATAAGCAGTTAGCTGTCAGAAACGGAGCTTTGAACGGGCATATCCACATTCGTACAGCATTCCTATAGCAAGTTCAAAACAATGACAAGAGTGGCCACTTAAAGGGATTCTGGGACGTTTCTGGAGGCTGATCACAGCTCAGTAACCCAACATCTCGTTCACACTGGCACTGCGGCGCTCCAGCGGGGGTGCAGCAAAGGTTATTCCTCTCGCCGAGGTGGAATTCCAGCAGCACTGTAGCCACGGAGTCAGAGTGCTATACATGCCTTGCCAGTGTGGACAGCAGTGAACTAGTGTGCCCGGGGCTGCTTTATTGTGCTGTAACTTGCAAGTGTAGCCAAGCCCTTATTGAACAAAATAACGTATCATCCCTTCTGTGCATCTGGATACGATGTGGCTTCTGAAGAACTGCTCAAGCAAAAGGGACAGGTGCAGAAGTTAGTTCTGGCCCACTGGGCACTCCTGTTAAGGGACAAAAATGTGCTAAATATGCCCTTCCCTGATGTGCATCTCTCCCTCTGACTGATATGGGACAAGCTCTCACCCTGTGCTCACTGAAAATTAAAAGTTGAAAGTTAAACTAGTGCAGTGCTGAGCTGGTATTAAAACATCCCCTTAACCTTACCACATAAATTCAGGGCTAGGGTGACCAGATGAGAGACGTGAAATATCAGGACGCAGGGGGGTGGTGCTGGTGGAGCAAAAAAAAAAACCCAAGAGCTGGCGGCAGAGGAAAAAACAAAAACAAAAGCACAAAAAAACCAAGAGCCACCTGGAGCATAGGAAAAATTGGTGGGAACTGAGCACCCACCAGCAGCTCCACCCCCCACCCACCTGCACCAGCTCACCTCTGCTCCGCCTCCTGCCACGTCCTGCTTCTCCCCCCTCCCTCCAGCACTTGTGCTGCCATGCAGGTGATTAGTGCAAGCCTGGGAGGGAGGGGGGAGGAATGCAGCATGCTTGGGGAAGAGGCGGGGCCAGGGCAGAGATTCGGGAGGGATCCAATGGGGCAGTGAGGGGGCAGGGCTGGAGGTGGGACAAGGACGGGAATTTGGGGAGGGATCCAATGGGGGAGGGAAGGGGCAGAGTCGGGGCAGGGCTGGGGCGGAGTTGGGGGGGGGCAAGCCCACTCCACCTGTGCGCCGGAGGGCAAAATATTGGGACAATTCGGTCGGGACACAGGACAAACAAGTAAATATCAGGAAAATCCTGATAAAATCAGGATGTCTGGTCACCCTATTCAGGATTGGCAGGTAAACCTTGGATAAAGACGGCTATAAATCCTGCTCTGTCTGCAGCCATATGATCTGGGCTTGATCTAATTCCTATCCAAGTCGATGGCAAAACTCCCATTGACTGCAATGGAGTTAAATTGACTTTATATGCCACATAATTTAGAGGATGTCTTGGCTGCCTAAACTAATGCCCATCTGTTTGGATGCCACGTTTGCTCACTTACAAATGGTTTGAACCCCTGGGCTAGGCAGGGTATATGTGACAAATGCCAACAGGAAACTTGCATGGTACTGCCATTGTCATAGCAGCTGCAAAATATCCCTCATCCACAGTAATTTCTCCATTAGCACAGCAGGCTTCATTACAGTTGATTACATCTGTTGTAATTTATGGGCCAATAGAAGGATTACTTGAATTGAGGAGGAAAGAGTTTAAGGTGAGCTAGGATAGTATGAGGATCATGTGTTAGGAGGGAGCTGATCATCTGCCTCCAACACACCCTTCTTATGTACTGATATGAACTTTTCCTCTGATCATGTGTGTTATCAAAGGGGAGGCATGGCTTTTGGCTGTTTTATAGCAGGAAGGCTGTTGCCAAATTAAGGCAAGCTCCAAAGAAGAGTGTAGGAAATGTTGGGCTCCTGACCCATAGTTGGCTCTGTGTGCAAATATTAGACTATTGTCTGCATAGCACACAGAGTGCTCAAATAAGAATGGACTCAACAATCCCCATACCAGATGTAGATCAGGGGTTCTCAACCTGTGGTCTGTAGACCCCTGGGGATCCGCAGACTATGTCTACAATTTCCAAAGGGGTCCGCACCTATATTTGAAAATGTTTAGGGGTCCACAAATAAGAAAAGGTTGAGAACCACTGATCTAGATAACAGTTAATATATTCTGGAAGCTGACTTTCCAGCATGGAAAGTATATTTGCACTAAAGAATGACAACAAAAGAATCAAGACTTCTGATGGAGGGGAAGTAATTAAAAGCTCAATACAGCTGGCAGTGTTGTGTCTTTTCAGAAAGCATTTAAAGTTTGTGGCAGCTTTGTTAAATCTACTGAAAATTCAATTATCTAGAATAGGTAAGAGTGAGGCTAAGAAAATGATTGAAGGCTGTATCGGTATATTTAATTAAAATTAAATGGGTCAGCTCATTTTTACAATATTACCATGCTTCATTATCTTCATGACTGTGAAAGGAAGAGAGGGAGAAAAACAAGTAAAAACCAAGATACTTGCCCCATTGTTTCTTTCATATTTGGTTCACAAAATTTCTGTGTTTGTACAGGAGATTTGAGCTCATGGATTTAAGTTTATTTTACGGACTTAATTTCTTACAATTAGCTGTGCTTTTGGGGAGGATTTGATCCAGCTGTGTATGGTGAAGGGCAAACCTTGAAATCTTTGGGGTTAAGATTAGAGAAGCACCCAAAGCTTCTCTGAACCTCTCGAGTCTACAAGGATTGCATAGGAACAGTCTTTTATGTGAGATATTTGGCATTTCCTATTTCTGATTGGGCCAGAAATCCTAAAAGGAACTGCCTATCCCATGACATTTGAGGCTACTGGGCAAGACTAGAAACCAGAAGAGTGGGTGTACGTGAAAGTGGCAAAGGAGGACAAGTCATTTACAATTTTGCAAATCTCAAAAAAAAGTTTGATCCAAGGTTGGCTAAAGGTTTAAATAAAGTTCAGGAATGGGGTGTATTCTCATTGTATCCAAGCCTGATCACCCATCAATAGTTGTGTGGTGATGAGAAATGAGCCTATCACATTGTTTTCATCGATACAGCTCTTAGCACCATCACCAGTGATTACAGGACAGGCAACAAAACTTCAGAGATTTATTCTGTATAAATAAATATAAATATTTATCTGTATAAATAAAATGCACTAGCTTCAGTCTGAGGTAATAAATGTACTCCTCACTCCTTGCTACCAAGAAGACTAGGGGCTTGGTTACACTAGAAATTTCAAAGCACTGCCGCGGCAGCACTGCGGGAGCGCTGTCGTGGCAGTGCTTTGAAGTGTGAGTGTAGTCAGAGCGGCAGCGCTGAGAGAGAGCTCTCCCAGCGCTGCATGTAAACCACATCCTTTACGGGTGTAGCACGTGGCTCCCAGCACTGCCGCCCTGATTACACTGACACTTTACAGTGCTGTATCTTGCAGCGCTCAGGGAGGTGTTTTTTCACACCCCTGAGCGCGAAAGTTGCAGCGCTGTAAATTGCCAATGTAGCCAAGGCCTACTTTGCAAAACATCAGGTTTTAGCAGTGAGAGGCAGCTGGGGAAGTTCTAGTATTAAATTATGAATTTCTAAACACAGTGAAAGAGAAATACTGTGTGATCATACCCATTGGAATAATTGGGTTTTGGATCGGACCAATAGTGGTTTGAAGTTGATATAAGAAAGCATGCAAACTGCACTGATTTAGGGTGAAACCCACTCATCAGATAGTGGGGGAGATCAGACAGAATCAGCAGTAATGCCTGAATGTAAAATACAGAAATGTAATTGCTGGTTCAGGATAGGATGTCTCACAGAGCAACGGGCCCCGCTTTCCTCACAGTATCTGCTGCTAACCACAAACAAGTTTATAAAGCAACATCTTGGGGCTGTGCAGCACCGCTGACCATATTCGCTAAACCCCCTTCCACTACCAGCAACTTGACCTCACAATGCATGGACCGACTCCTGCACATGTACAGAGCCCTGCTGTAGTCAATGGGATTCTGTTTGGACATAAAGGTCTGCCCAGATGGATCATCCTGAAAGACTGGGGCCTAGGAGTGTATCTTCTCCTGCTGCTACTACTGCAGTTGGGTGTACTGGGAAAGAGGATTTTTCTCTGCTGTGGAGCCATAATACACCCTATCATGTAAGGCAGGCTTTAGCCCATCACTGAATCTACATACTAAAGCGTGGGGGGATGAAAGGGGGCGTCTTTGCAGGTGTAGCTCCAGTGAAGCCAATAGGATTTACGCCAGTAAAGAATTTTGCTCAGTGAGTGAGGATAGAAAAAATATAGCTTGAGTGAAACAGCTGCACTATCATATTTATGCTGGGAATACTCATTCACAAAAGCTGATAAACTCGTCTAGTCATGTCCTTAGAGAGTAAAGTGTTTATTGAATTGTGCACCAAGAAAAATAAGAGCAATTGCCAAGATTTCTGCTTGCAGTGTGTTTGCAGGCTTTTGGCTGATTCTCAGTGAAGTGAAAAATGTCACATGTTGGCTCTTCAGCTGTTGCAAGCCACCTAGCTTTAGAGGTGGCATATGGCGATGCTTTCCACTTCATACACTGCCTTGTGCCATTCCCTTCACTTCGCTGAGATATCTGCCATGTGCTATGAAATAATGCAGCTGCTGCTCTCGTGTACTGTGTCCACACTTGCGTTTTCTCACACATGGAGTTGAAACAGTGAAGGAGGGTCTCTGCCCCGGATTTTAAAAACTATATTTTTCAATCCATTTAACTACTAATTGATTTCTAGGCCCACAATCCTAGGGAGGAATATAAAAATATTGCTCAAGCATACCAGGGTCTAATCAGGAAGGCCAAAGCACACTTGGAGTTGCAGCTAGCAAGGACATGAAGGGTAACAAGAAGGGTTTCTACAGGTATGTTAGCAACAAGAAGAAGGTCAGGGAAAGTGTGGGCCCCTTACTGAATGGGGGAGGCAACCTAGTGACAGATGATGTGGAAAAAGCTGAAGTACTCAATGCTTTTTTTGCCTCAGTCTTCACAGACAAGGTCAGCTCCCAGACTGCTGCACGGGGCAGCACAGTATGGGGAAGAGGTGACCAGCCTTCAGTGGTGGAAGAACAGGCTAAGGACTATTTAGAAAAGCTGGACATGCACAAGTCCATGGGGCCGGATGCAAGGCTGAGGGTGCTGAGAGAGTTGGCTGATGTGATTGCAGAGCCATTGGCCATTATCTTTGAAAACTCATGGAGATTGGGGGAGGTCCCAGATGACCGTAAAAAGGCAAATATAGTGCCCAGCTTTAAAAAGGGAACAAGGAGAATCCAGGTAGCTATAGACCAATCAGCCTCACCTCAGTGTCCCAAAAAATGGAGCAGAGCCTCAAGGAATCCATTTTGAAGCACTTGGAAGAGAGGAGGGTGATCAGGAACAGTCAACATAGATTCGCCAAGGGCAAGTTATGCCTGACCAACCTGACTTCCTTCTCTGAGGAGATAACTGGCTCTGTGGATAAGGGAAAAAGCAGTGGATGTGATATACCTTGACTTTAGTAAAGCTTACGATATAGTCTCCCACAGTATTCTTGCCAGTAAGTTAAAGAAGTGTGGATTGGATGAATGGACTATAAGGTAGATAGAAAGCTGGCTAGATCATTGGGCTCAATGGGTAGTGATCAACGGCTCAATGTCTAGTTGGCAGCCAGTATCAAGCGGAGTACCCTAGGGGTCGGTCTTGGGGCCAGTTTTGTTCAACATCTTCATTAATGATCTGGATGATGGGATGGATTGCACCCTCAGCAAGTTCCCAGATGACACTAAGCTGGGGGGAGAGGTAGGTAGGTTGGAGGGTAGGGATAGGGCCCAGAGTGACCCAGACAAATTGGAGAATTGGGCCAAAAGAAATCTGATAAGATTCAACAAGGACAAGTGCAGAGTCCTGCACTTAGGACAGAAGAATCACATGCACTGATACAGGCTGGAGATCGACTGGCTAAGTGGCAGCTCTGGAGAAAAGGACCTGGGGATCATAGTAGATGAGAAGCTGGATATGAATCAACAGTGTGCCCTTGTTGCAAGAAGGTTAACAGTATATTGGGCCGCGATAGTAGGAGCTTTGCCAGCAGATCAAGGGAAGTGATTATTCACCTCTATATGGCACTGGTAAGGCCACATATGGAGTATTGCATCCAGTTTTGGGCCCCCCACTACAGAAAGGATGCGGACAAAATGGAGCGAGTCCAGTGGAGGGCAATGAAAATTTTTAGGAGGCTGGGGCACATGATTTATGAGGAAAGGCTGAGGGAACTGGGCTTATTTAGTCTGCACAAAAGAAGAGTGAGGGGGGATTTGATAGCAGCCTCCAACTATCTGAAGGGGGATTCCAAAGAGGATGGAGCTAGGCTGTTCTCAGTGATGGCAGATAACAGAACAAGGACCAATGGTCTTAAGTTGCATTTGGGGAGGTCTAGATTGGATATAGGAAAAACTATTTCACTAGGAGAGTGGTGAAGCACTGGAATGGAGTGGAATCTCCCTCCTTAAAGGTTTTTAAGGCTCAGCTTGACAAAGCCCTGGCTGGGATGATTTAGCTGGGGTTGGTCCTGCTTTGTAGTCCTTCTCTGCACCTATTCCAGTTTGAAATCATCCTTCTTAAACATGGGAGACCAGAATTGTATACTGTATTCCAACTGAGGTTTCACCAGTGCATTGTATGGAAGTAACACTTCCCTATGTCTACTGGTAATACCTCACCTGATGCTTCCTGGGAGTGCATTAGCTTTTTTCACAGCCACATTATATCGATGGCTCATAGTCATCCTGTGATCAACCAGTACACTTCAGTTTTTCTCTTCCTCTGTTGCATCCAACTGATAAGTCCACAGCTTATAGCAAATATTCTTGTTGTTAGTCCCTAAATACATGACCTTGCACTTCGCACTTTCATCCCATTTCTATTACTTCAATTTACAAGGTCATCCAGATTTTCTTGTATGATAGTCCAGTCCTCTTCTGTATTGGCAATACCTCTCAACTTTGTGTCATCTGCAAATTTTATTAGCACACTCCTACTTTTTTTGCCTACATCAGTAATAAAAATGTTAAATAAGATAGGTCCCAGGACCAGTCCCTGAGAAACTCAACTAACAACCTCCTTCCAGCCTGACAGTATAACTCATTGTAGTCTTCCCTTTAATCAGTTCCTTATCCACCTTTCAATTCTCATATTAATCCCTATCTTCTCCAATTTAACTAATAAGTTTCCGTGTGGAACTGTATCAAATGCCTTACTGAAATCCAGGTAGATTAGATCTTCTGCATTTCCTTTGTCTAAAAAAAAAATCAGTTATCTTCTCAAAGAAAGAGATCAGATTGAACTGGCACAATCTGCCTTTTGCAAAACCATGTTTTATTTTATCCCAATTACCATTCACCTGTTTGTCCTTAACTACTTCCTTTTTCAAAATTTGTTCCAGGACCTTGCATGCAATTGATGTCAATGTAACAGGCCTTTAGTTTCCTGGATCATTTTTTCCCCTTTCATAAAAATAGGAACTATTAGAGCTGTCAAGTGATTAAAAAAAAATATTTGCACAATTTAAAAAATTAATCACGATTAATTGCACTGTTAATAATAGAATACCATTTATTTAAATATCTTTTTTATGTTTTCGATATTTTCAAATACACTGATTTCAATTACAACACAGAATACTTTGTATTATTATTTTTATTTCAAATATTTGCACTGTGAAAAACAAAAGAAATAGTATTTTCAATTCACCTAATCCAAGTACTGTAGTGCAATCTCTTTACCGTGAAAGCTGAACTTACAAATGCAGAATTACATTTTATTTTTGAATTCAGTTATTTTTTGTACAACGTAAAATTTTAGCGTCTCTAAGTCCACTTAGTCCTACTTCAGCCAATCGCTCAGACAAAACAAATTTAATTACAGTTTGCAGGAGATAATGCTGCCCACTTCTTGTCTACAATGTCACCTGAAAATGAGAACAGGCATTCTCATGACACTGTCGTAGCTGGTGTCACAAGATATTTACACACCACATGCGCTAAAGATTCATATGTCCCTTCATGCTTCAATTGCCATGCCAGAAGACATGCCTCCATGATGATTGTCATAAACAGATAGTTAAGGGTTAATGCCTCTTTTACCTGTAAAGGGTTAAGAAGCTCAGTAAACCTGGCTGACACCTGACCAGAGGACCAATAAGGGACAAGATACTTTCAAATCTTGGTGGAGGGAAGTCTTTTGTTTGTGCTCTTTGTTTTTGGGTGTTGTTCGCTCTTGGGACTAAGAGGGACCAGACGTCAATCCAGGCTCTCATGTTTAGAGATCGTAAGTAACAGCCAGGCAAGGCAAATTAGTTTTATTTTTGTTTTCTCAACTTGTAAATGTCCTTTTTTGCTGAGAGGATTTTACCTCTGTTTGCTGTAACTTTGAATGTAAGGCTAGAGGGGGTTCCTCTGGGCTATACGCATTTGATTACCCTGTAAAGTATTTTCCATCCTGATTTTACAGAGATGATTTTTACCTTTCTTCTTTAATTAAAAGCTTTCTTTTTAAGAACCTGATTGATTTTTCCTTGTTTTAAGATCCAAGGGGATTGGATCTGGACTCACCAGGGATTGGTGGGGGGACAGGAGGGGGGGATGGTTAATTTCTCCTTGTTTTAAGATCCAAGGGGTTTGGATCTGTGTTCACCAGGGAATTATAAAGCCTCTCAAGGCTGCCCAGGGAGGGGAAGGTTTTGGGGGGGACAAGAAGTGATCCAGACACTAAAATTTCTGGATGGTGACAGAGTTACCAGATCTAAGCTAGTAATTAAGCTTAGACGTGTCCATGCAGGTCCTCACACCTGTACCCTAAAGTTTAGAGGAGGGGGAGGAACCTTGACAATGACGATGGGTTCTGCTAAATAATGATCCAAAGCAGTGCAGACGGATGCATGTTCATTTTCACCATCTGAGTCAGATGCCACCAGCAGAAGGTTGAGTTTCTGTTTTGTTCTGGTTCTGTAGTTTCCACAGCGGAGTGTTGCTCTTTTCAGACTTCTGAAAGCATTCTCTACACCTCGTCCCTCTCAGATTTTGGATGGCACTTCAGATTCTTAAACCGTGGGTCAAGTGCTGTAGCTATCTTTAGAAATCTTACTTTGGTACCTTCTTTGTGTTTTGTCAAATCTGCTGTGAAAGTGTTCTTAAAATGAACACCGTTTGCTGGTTTGTCATCTGAGCCTGTTATAAAATGAAATTCATGGCATTATGTGGGTAAAACAGAGTAGGGGAGATACAATTCTCCCCAAGAAGTTCAGTCACAAATTTAATTAATTCATTATTTTTTTTAACGAGCATCATCTGCATGGAAGCATGTCCTCTGGAATGGTGGCCGAAACATGAAGGGGCATGCGAATGTTTAGCATATCTTGCAAGAAAGTGCCTTCCAACGCTGACTACAATAGTGCCATGCGAATGCCTGTTCTCACTTTCTGGTGACATTATAAATAAGAAGCAGGCAGCAATATCTTCCCGTAAACATAAACAAACTTGTTTGTCTTAGCAATTGGCTGAACAAGAAGTAGGACCAAGTGAACTTGTAGTCTCTAAAGTTTTACATTGTCTTATTTTCTAGTGCAATGTAACAAAAAAATCTACATTTGTAAGTTACACTTTAAAGAGATTTTACTACAGTATTTGTATGAGGTGAATTGAAAAATACTATTTCTTTTGTTTACCATTTGTTACAGTGCAAATATTTGTAATAAAAAATAATATAAAGTGAGCATTGTCCACTTTGCACTGTGTTGTAATAGAAATCAATATATTTGAAAATGTAGAGAAAATCCAAAAATATTTAATAAATTTCAATTGCTATTCTATTGTTGAACAGTGCAATTAATCACAATAAATGTTTTTAATCACAATTAATTTTTTGAGTTAATCATGTGAGTTAACTGCGATTAATCAACAGCCCTAGGAATGATATTAGCAATTCTCCAGTCACAGAGTATGACCCCTGAGTTTACAGAATCATTAAATTCCTAAAGTTTCATTCATCTTATTGTGTACATAGTGGAGCAGGCTTTGGAGAATAAGGCCCAGACTCTCAAAGGTATTCAGGCACCTAAAGATGTACATAGGCACCTAGTATGATTTTCAAAAGCACCTAGATATCTAATTCTCTGATTTCAATGGGAGTTAGACACCTAGGTGATTTTGAAAATCCCTCTAGGTGCTTATCTGCATTTTTAGGCACCTCAAAAATCTGGCCGTAAATTCTTTCCCAAATCAAATACTTCCTTTTACAAAAACTCATCATTTTTTGCCAAGACCACATCCAAATTTGGAGATATGACATCTCACATTTTTAATTTCTCAATAAAACACTAAAAATCTTCATCAGAAAAGGCAATCTAAGGGAGGGGGATAGAGAAGAATCAGAGCTGAATTCCTTCCCACTAACCCCACTGCAGACTCGTTGAGTTTCTAAAATCTTTCTACCTGAACACAATATGTAAATCTTGTCCACACAGGTGCATAGTTTCTGAATGACAGTGGAACTAGTGTGGTTTGATGGGCTATTGGACAAGCTACAGAGAGCCATGTACAAAAGTTTCAGCAGAGAATTGTGCTCTGTCAATTGTAGCCAAAAGAGTGTGTGGGATGGGTACCAAGCAGACCCACAACTACATAGACTCCCTCCCCACTCACCATCCCCATGTAAAGGCTCAGAGGGTATTGCAGCCCATGTAAAATCAGACACAGCTCCACTGACATTCCATGTCCTGAGGGTGATTATCTCTTTCTCCATCCCCTGTGGAAGCATCCTGGCATGCAGCCAGTTTGCCCAGAATTTCTACAGGAAGGGAGGATTTTTCCTCAATTTAATGAAGAGACTAATCTTGCAGTCCTAACTCAACGCAGCAATGGGAATTTTGCCAGAATAGAGGCTTTGGGAGCAGACCCAGAGTCTAAAGGTGAAATCCTGGCCCCGCTGAAATCAAAGGCAGAATTTCACCCTGAATGAATTCTTCAGAGAAAAGACAGCTTCCTTCACAGTGTATTTTAGGAGCCTTCCAGACAGGTCAGGCTTCAGATTGCTCCATCTCCCTGTTTCACAGATGCCTCTCACATTTTACAGATGTGCCATAAGCTGCATGAAAGCAGTCAAAGACCTAAAGGTCCTTGAACAAACATAGCTCAGCTCCATGTTTTGTTTAAAGAATATTGAAGTGCTGTCTTAGGCCTGGTCTACGCTACGAGTTTAGGTAGAATTTAGCAGCACTAAATTGAATTAACCCTGCACCCGTCCACACAATGAAGCCATTTACTTCAACATAAAGGGCTCTTAAAATCGATCTCTGTACTTTCCCCTGACGAGGGGAATAGCGCTGAAATAGACATTGCTAGTTCGAATTAGGGTTAGTGTGGATGCAATTCAATGGTATTGGCCTCTGGGAGCTATCCCACAGTGCACCATTGTGATCGCTCTGGACAGCAATCTGAACTTGGATGCACTGGCCAGGTAGACAGGAAAAGCTCCAGGAACTTTTGAATTTCATTTCCTGTTTGCCCAGCCTGGAGAGCTGATCAGCACAGGTGACAATGCAGAGCTCATCAGCACAGGTAACCATGCAGTCCGAGAATAGAAAAAGAGTTCCAGCATGGACCGTACGGGAAGTATTGGATCTGATCACTGTATGGGGAGAGGATTCCGTCCTAGCAGAACTACGTTCCAAAAAACAGAATGTCAAAATATTTGAAAAAGTCTCCAAGGGCATGATGGAGAGACGACACAATGGGGACTCACTACAGTGCCGCGTGAAAGTTAAGGAGCTCAGACAAGCCTACCAGAAAACCAAAGAAGCGAACGGATGGTCCGCTGCAGAGCCACAGACATGCAGTTTCTACTCTGAGCTGCATGCAATTCGACGGGGTGCTGCCACCACTACCCCACCCTTGACTGTGGATTCCAAGGAGTGGGTACTCTCAGCCATGCTTGAGGATTTTGCGGACAGGGAAGATGAGGAGGAGGAGGAGGAGGAGCTTTCAGAGAGCACAAAGCACACCGTTCTTCCCAACAGCCAGTATCTTTTTCTCAGCCTGATTGAAGTAGCCTCCCAACCCTCCCAAGGCGGTATCCCAGATCATGAAGTCATAGAAGGGACCTCTGGTGAATGCACTTTTGTAAATATAAAACATGGTTTAAAAGCAAACGTTTTTTAATGATTAATTTGCCTTGAGGACTTGGGATGTATGTACGTACAGCTACTAGAATAGTCTGTTAACGTGTCTGGGGATGGAGCGGAAATGCTCCAGGGACATCTCCATGAAGCTCTCCTGGAGGTACTCCAAAAGTCTTTGCAGAAGGTTTCTGGGCAGGGCAGCCTTATTCCGTCCTCCATGGTAGGACACTTTACCACGCCATGCTAGTAGCAAGTAATCTGGTATCATTGCATGACAAAGCATGGCAGCATATGGTTCCGGTGTTTGCTGGCATTCAGGCAACACCCGTTCTTTATCTTGCTGTGTTATCCTCAGGAGAGTGATATTGTTCATGGTAACCTGGTTGAAATATGGGAATTTAATTAAGGGGACAGAGGTGGTTGTTCCTACGGGGCTGTTTGTTGTGGCTAAAAGAAATTCTTCCCTGCAGTTAGTCAAGCGGTGGCAGGGGGGGATTGGCGCTGAGCTGTTCATGTTTGGCTAGCAGGGATCTTCCCTGATACCAGCCACACAGTGGGGGGAGGAGTAAAGTGGTCATCCCAGAGAATTGGATGGGGGTGGGGGTTAGTTTGGTTTCTGCTGCTGCATGTTAACACGGAAACCGCAGCACTCAATGGGTTTTGCTTGGCATGGGAAAGGAGGGCGCTGCTTTTATGAAGGTTGCAGAAATCAAAAGACAATGGCTTACCATGGCCACATGCAAGCCGAATTCTGTTGCCCAGCTTTGCATCTGTGATCTCTGTGATCTCTAACACCAAAGCCACAGGCACTCAATATTAAGATGCAAAATGCGACCTTGTACCAAAATCACATGAGCTATGTAATGTGAATAGTGTTGTTCACCATGAAAGAGTACACATATTGTTCTGTAAAATGTATTTTTTTAAATACTTCGCTCCCTCATTTCCCTCCCGCAGCTGCAAATTTTTCAAGCCTCCCTCCTCTGTCCCGATGGCTATCTCAGATAAGGCGGTGAAAAAAACGCACGCGAGATGAAATGTTCTCTAAGATCATGCAGTCGACCCGGAGTGAAAGACTCATTTGAATGAGTGGAAGGACACAGTATCACAGTACTGGAAAGAGGCCAATGAACGTGAGGACAGGAGGGATGAACGTGAGGACAGGAGGGACGCTCGGATGAGAGGTGGCGGCAGGAAGATCAGAGGAGGCAGGATGCAATGCTGCAGCTACTGCAGGATCAAATGGACATGCTCTGGCGTCTGGTGGAGCTTCAGGAACGGCAGCAGAATCACAGAGTGTCACTGCAGCCCCTGTATAACCACCCTCCCCTCTCCCTATGTTCCATAGCCTACTCACCCAGCCGCCCAAGAAAACGGGGGACGGAGGCTCCATGTACCCTGCCACTCCACCCCAGTGGACAGCCCAAGCAAAAGGCTGTCATTCAACAAGTTTTAAAGTGGCCTTTTCCTTCCTTCCCGCCTCTCCTCCTCCCACACCCCACCCGGGCTACCTTGTCAGTTCTCTCTCTATTTTTATAATCAATTAATAAAGAATACATGGTTTTTAAATGATATTACCTTTATTTCCTTTTAAAACGAGCTGTGATCAAGGTGGGGAGGGTGGGTGGCTTACAGGGAATGAGTCAATCAAGAGGTCAGGTTTTCATCAAGGAGAAACAAACAGAACTCTCACACCGTAGCCTGGCCAGTCATGAAACTGGTTTTCAAAGCTTCTCTGATGTGCAGCACTTCCTGAAGTGCTCTTCTAATCACCCTGGTAATCAGCAGCCAGGCAATTTGCCTCAACCTCTCACCTCGCCATAAATGTCTCCCCCTTACTCTCATAGAGGATGTGGAATACACAGCAAGCAGCAATAACAATGGGAATTTTGGTTTCGCTGAGGTCTGAGTGAGTCAGTAAAGTGCGCCAGCGCGCCTTTAAATGGCCAAATGCACATTCTACCACCCTTCTGCACTTGTTCAGCCTATAGTTGAACAGCTCCTGACTACTGTGCAGGCTGCCTGTGTATAACTTCATGCGCCATGGCATTAAGGGGTAGGCTGGGTCCCCAAGGATAACTATAGGCATTTCAACATCCCCAGTGGTTATTTTCTGGTCTAGGAAGTAAATCCCTTACTGCAGCCGTTTAAACAGATTAGTGCTCCTGAAGATGCGAGCGTCATGAACCCTTCCCAGCCATCCCATGTTGATGTTGGTGAAACGTCCCTTGTGATCCACCAGTGCTTGCAGCACCATTGAAAAGTATCTCTTGCCGTTTGTGTACTGGCTGCCCTGGTGCTCCAGTGCCAAGATAGGGATATGGGTTCCATCTATCGCCCCACCACAGTTAGGGAATCCCATTGCAGCAAAGCCATCCAATATGACCTGCACATCTCCCAGAGTCACTACCTTTGGTAGCAGCAGCTCAGTGATTGCTTTGGCTACTTGCATCACAGCAGCCCCCACAGTAGATTTGCCCACTCCAAACTGATTCCCCATTGACTGGTAGCTGTCTGGCATTGCAAGCTTCCACAGGGCTATCGCCACTTGCTTCTCAACTGTGAGGGCTGCTCTCATCTTGGTATTCTGGTGCTTTAGGGCAGGGGAAAGCAAGTCAGGAAGTTCCATGAAAGTGGCCCTACGAATTGTCCCACACCTGCAACACTCTGCGGTGCCACCAGTATGTGCTTGTTTCCCGGGCCCAGAATCAGAGTTCCATGGCATGAACCTGCCCCATTAACACCATGATTGATCTCCAAAGCGCCAGGGCCCGCAGTTTGAGAGAAGTCTGTGTCCATGTCCTCATCACTCTCATTGCCGCACTGCCGCCGCCTCCTCACCTGGTTTTGCAGGTTCTGGTTCAGTATAAACTGCACAATAATGAGCGAGGTGTTTACAATGTTCATGACTGCGGCGTTGAGCTGAGCAGGCTCCATGCTTGCCGTGGGATGGTGTCTGCACAGGTAACCCAGGAAAAAAGGTGCAAAACAGTTGTCTGCTTTCACGGAGGGAAAGAGGGAGAGGGGGGACTGATGACATGTATCCAAAACCACCCACAACAATGTTTTTTGCCCCATCAGGCATTGGGATCTCAACCCAGAATTCCAATGGGCGAGGAAGACTGCGGGAACTATGGGATAGCTATGGAAAAGCTACTCACAGTGTAACACTCTGGAAGTCAAAGCTAGCCTCAGTACTATGGATGCACATCGCCGAATTAATGTGCTTAATGTGGCCACATGCACTCGACTTTATACAATCTGTTTCCAAAAATCGAATTCTGTAAAATCAGAGTAATCCCGTAGTGTAAACATACCCTTAGTTCAGTAGAATAAGATCTTTATCTGAATATACACAGGTAAAAGCTTACTTGGCACAAATTTAAAAGACATTTTAGATTATCCTGCAGCCAATTCCAAAGGCAACTTAAATTTATCTTTAAAAAGAGTGAATTACAGCTCTTGTAATGTTCTGTATATTGTAAAACAAAACATCATACAGTAGTTATACAGCATGAAACAAACCAGTTATTTCACTAGTTTCAACATGTTTTACCCCTTAAGTAATTTCAAATTAGGAAAAAAGCCCACAATTATGATGTATACAGAACCAAGTTAAAGTTTTGCTTCCTTATCTCCAAAAACTGGAATTGTATTTTTGTTTGTTTGTTTGTTTTAGTTCAAACCTGCCCCCCTGCAACATGACTTGACTCAAATCCCTTTGCTGCAGTGACAGGATTACATTATTAGTGATGACCAATTACCATGACGATTAGGTACTTTATACACACTATGGATAATTATTGATATAGCTTTGTAGAGTAGAACGGTGGTACTCAGTGAACATAAATCCTGCCCCAAAGGATTAAGCTGAGGTGCAAGTCATTAGAATACTTAACAAATACAGTCCAGAATGCAGTGGCTGGTGTTTAGGATAACAGAACTGTACAGGCAGGTTTTAAGGAGCTGAAGGAATGTGGCTGGTGCTCAAGGAAAGATTGGTATGGAAGAACAAGTATTTGATGCAGTAAAGGCAGTCGAGGGTTTGTAGGAAAAGAGGAAGGAAAAGAGATGCTCTAGTTCAGCCACAAGTTAGTGGGCTCAATATTGTTCATATGAACTGCGGGGGAGAATGAGTTCCTACACTGGAGGAATTTCTAGGTGAAATTTCGTGTCCGTGTTGTGCAGAAAGTCAGACTGAATGATCATTGTGGTTCTTTCAGGCCTTGAAATCTACATGGGAGCATATGTAAATTGTGTTGAAGAAGAAGAGGAGAAACCTGAACTTAATGCAAAAGATGAGGAAAGCTACTATAAATATCCAAAAAAGTCAGAGGAATATAGGACCTGAGACTGTATTCCTTATGCAAAACATCCACTGACCTCAAGGAGGGGAGGAGTTTTACCCGCTCCCAGCAGGCAGGACAGCACCCACACTGAAAGATAATTACAAAAATACAGTGAAAGTTCCTGCAATCATCAGCCCTTAAAGGATAGGAATTAATTTTTATTTACGTATTTAGTTTGCAATAGTACTGTGTGTCTGTTGCATTCATGGGACTGAGAGCTTTTTCTGATGGTTGGTTTAGCAACCTGAAAATTCTTGTTTCAGCTTTAACTAAAGACTTTATCATTCTTAAAAATACACTAGGTGTCCAAGCATTTTTGCAATGAAACCTTCAGACTTCTAAATGGACTAATACCAAGTCTGAACTTCCTCCTCCTTGGTTGCCAAAGAAAGCTAATGATATAGCTGAATAATACTGAAAATAATGTAAAAAGATTTCTGATTTCTTTGCCTAGTAATGCCACATACATTTGTATCTAATTAACACTCAGCTGTATCATTAGCTGGAATTTACTGACTTACTAGATAAGCCATGCCCAAATATTTTTCTTCTTATTTGCTTATAGTTGAAATACAGGAAACTAAATCTCTCTGTAGTATTCACTTTTTAATTTATTTTTCCTCTTTCATTTTTCTGTGTTTATGATGGTTTTGCTTAATCTGATTTTTAGTGCCATGTGGCTAGCAAGATAATATTTCATCAATGGGAACGGAGCACACACCACAGAAAAAAGAAATTTGCAATCCTAAGTAGCGAGTTGTGAATAAAAGATACCTCGGCTATGCTTTGTAATTAACCTTGTGCCTAGAAGTATTTATTCTTCTGTAGAAGAAATATATTTTAATTAAAATAACTTAAAAACCAAGAGGCCTAAGAATACATGTTTAAACCCTGGCAGTGGGACTGCTCGCAGTACATGAAGTTAAGCAAACATTCAGTGTCCTGTATTAGCTCAATGCCTAACACAACGGGGTCCTGGCCTAAGGCTACATCCCTGAGTCATTATGGTAGTCCAAACAATAAATAATTAGAAGATTTGCAGGATCGGAACCTAAACTAGTTACAAAGAAGCAAAGGTTTCTTTCTATTTGCTGAGCGCTAATGCAGAGTAGACAGCTGATTATTATGCAATAATGTCTTTTAATATTGCATCCCAGAGTGATCTGTGCATAAAAAATGCCAAGAGAGATTTTATTTATAAAAAAGAACTATAGAAGCAGATGTGAAAGCACTATATTAAGAAAGAGAGATGCTGCCTGCCTGCAATTTTACCAGCTAAAACTGTGATCTCTTCAGATTTCACCAACTAAGTTTGGCAGAGTCAAACTGGGCCGCAGTCAGGGCCAACTTTAGGAAGTGCGGGGCCCAATTCGAATATTTTCGGCGGGGCCCTGGCAGGGATGACTTAAAAAAAAAGCGGAAAAAAAAGCCTTTCATGTATTATTTACTTTCCATAACTATATGAATAATAAAATTATATATTATATACATTGCATCATATATGCTGTTGATTGGCTATTAATGACTGCCATTTCACATGCGTGGGTCCCCTCCACTCCCTAGGGTGTGCACATGTGTTGGTCCCAGCTGCTCCCAGCCCCCCTCATTGAAGCAGGTGTGCAGGGTTACTGCCCTGGAAACTGCAGAGCAGCAGTGGACATGGGGCTGGCTGGAGGCAGGGCAGGGGCT
>NC_133770.1:36401919-36435343 GCF_003597395.2 Chelonoidis abingdonii | reverse complement strand
GGTGGACTCTTAGTGGGAGAGCAGGGCCGCGCCGCACTCCGCCAGCGCTTCGCTCTAAGAGCGGGCACCATGGAAGACTCCAGAGCAGACAGCAGCCGGGACCGGGGTAAGTAAAAAAAAAAAAAAAAAAATTAAAAAGGTGCCTAAGGCGCGGGGCCCGATTCCCTGGAATCGGCTGAATCGGCCTAAAACCGGCCCTGGCCGCAGTACTTAGGTAAAAGACCTCTGTAGAAAACTAAGAAGCTACAGTTTTGATAATTCAGTAGGTAAATACTCTTCTCTCCAAGTCAACAGTAAACCAGTGCATCAGGAGAGGGCTAGGGAGGATATTGCACATTGTAGGTGCTAGCTTATTAATGAATTGTAAAACAGAGGCCCTGGCTATTTGAGGTCCAACTTGGGTAATTCCATTTGGGCTGTCTAAATTGCCTCTGTAATTCAATTGGATGTGGTGGGTGAAATCCTGGCTCTACTGAAGTCAATGGCAATACATCCATGGAGTTCAATGGGACCTGGATTTCACTTGGTTTCCTTGCTGTCTGTTCCGAACTAGTGTTTCTGTGCAGTGTTCAATAGTTGCTGTACTTCAGTGATGGGCAGAATGATTTTATATAATACATACTCTTCTGATCCTGCTGTCCTTACAAAGGACAAATTCCCGTTGCGTTCAATGGAAGTTTTGTCTGCTTAGGACTCAAATAGAAGCCCACGATTGTGCCTGTACAGGGGAGCTAAGGGGCACAGGGAGCAGAGGAGCTGAACGGGAAGAAATTAGCTGGTCCAGGCTAATACTCCCCAGCTCATGCAGCTTGGCAGAGATTTGCAGGGAGGAACAGGAAATCAGCAGACCTTGACTCCATCCTCTGCTTCATGGGCACAGAGGGGGATGTAGGCTGCACTAGGGAAAAGGCTAGTGCAAATTACTTCCCACATAGAGCAAAGGGAAAGTAGCGACTGAACTTGACTGAGTCCCTGCCCTGTTCCTGTGGCAGTGAAGCTACACATTTCCCCTTCTTTGGGCTGGATTGCAAGGTGCCCATCCAGCCCTTTGTTAACAGTTAGTAAACCAATCTGGGATCCATTTGCATATGCGCAGCATGTACATGAAGACAGTATTATGCTTCCATAATGTCTCATAAGTAATTTTTTTTAAATCAACATGTCTTTTATGGAAAAGTCCTATAGAAATTGCTCTAAAAATAGAAACTAATGACCTTTCTGTGTGTATTTTGCCCCACCATATAGAATTCTGTGGCACGAATTACAGTCTCTATTAAACGTTAAAGGCTAGTTCAACCAGGCTTTCCTTTTCTATCAAATTCTGAAGCAGGTACAAAATAAGTGCTCTGTGAGTGCACATTGAACAGCTATCAGCACTGTTCAAGGTCTCAAGAAAATGAAAATTAAGCATTTGTTAAAAAATGAAACTGAAGTAGATCTATAGGTCAAGTGAGACAACATCTTTCATTCACTGTTCTAAACTGATGTTTTCCATTAGAAGAACTCTAAATGGAATGTGCCCTGGACCTTTCAAATAAAAGAACAAGGCTCAAGACAAGATTAGGTAGGATGATAACAAGCAGGAAGCATACATTACTCCATGTTGTGTAATTCATCCCCATCTATGCACCAAAAAAGTAGATTAATTGCCTATTAACCAGAGTTTTAAAAACATTAAATATTATTCTATTCGCACTAAACCCTGTTAAGCTGGTATGTTTCATGATTCAAAATAATTCTTCTACAGTACTTTTAGATTTTGACTTAGAATTAGCTTTTTATATTAACATGTAAATATACATTCGGCCAGAAGCACACTACTGATTTTGCCCTCTTTGTAGAGAGCTAACCCTACAAAACACATTTTACCTAAGGTTGAGCAAGTATTATTTGCCTAATGAAAGAGTTCCAAATGCTGCTAACCTAACTGGTATCATGTGAATTATGGTAAAAGGAAACAGTTCCGTTTAGCTGTAATAATTCTGAGTAAGGAAAAAACAGCTGACGACCTCCTGTTCAATGCATGACAATGAAAAGCGAAGAAAGGAAACGCAGTTTTAACATGTTCCAGATTTCAAAAACATGTGGTTCAATTTTAAAGTGGTGGTTTGAATCTTCGACAAGCTACAGTAAACCTAGTGAAGAAGAGGGTATTCCTCTGGTGGTCATAAATCGTTTCTCAGAATTGTTGTAAGAAAATTATAAGGTTTCGGTTGCATGTGTGATCGTAAACGGAAGTATTGTGTGAGTCTATATCTTGAAAGGGAGTTGGGATTTCTCAGACATACGTTTTTTATTGCCTGCAACATGGTTTGTAGACTCGGGTTTGTTTACTGTGCTCTGTAAACTAAACAATTAAGAAATGATAAGATATATTTATTTTCCAAACTGTTCCTAATTATACAATGAAAATCCAACGACTATTTTTCCTCTCCTCTTTATTTGGATGGAAATCCAGAAGCAAAAGTTTTATGCAAAACTCACACTTGCATGACTTGAATAAATGGACACTAAGTCACAAAATTTATTTGTGAAATTAGATTTTTTGTGCATGGAATAGGTGCTCATAGAAATTTTGTAGGCTTAGTAGAGGTAGCAGCTCTGCAAATATGGCCCAAAATATTTCATTGTATTAGAAATTAAAAATAACTCACCAGTTAAATCTTCATATGCTATCTCTTGTCTCATAGAATTTAATGTATGGCTGCAAATAGAAACCAAATAATCTCTACTTTTTTAAATGCAGCAATGGCTATTTAAATTAAATACATAATATTCCCTGATTGACAGCAAAAGTCCATTGAAGCCTTCCTACTGCTTTCTTTTGTCAAACCCCAAAATGGCAGCACTCCAAAGGTTAAACTAAGTAAGAGATTTTCCTATTCAACAGGAACGCATTCAACGTTAATTCAAGCGATTTGCTGTTGCTGAGTCTCCTGGAGGTTCTTGTGGGTGATGTTGCAATTTGGAAACAATACATGGCAGGTGAATTTACCTTTGGGGATAATAGGTTTGATTATGTCCCACTTTTCTACAGATATAACTCAGAATATTTTTTCCATGGCGTGGATTATCCAGGGCAGTCTCTTCTTTGCTTATTCCAAGGACCTGGTAATAGATCATTACAAGTCTTTACCCAAGAAGATTATCTCTATCCCATATGATTAGACTCCCCCAAGCTTTATCTGAATCTTCTGACAGTGCCATGTGAGAGTTTCCCTCAAGCCTTCCATTGCAACCACTTGTGACAAAATCAGTGTAACAAAGTAACAAATTGCTCTGAGCTGCTAATAGACATCAATACATCGCTACCTCAATATAATGCTATCCGATATAACACGAATTTGGCTATAACGCGGTAAAGCAGCGCTCCGGGGGGGCGGGGCTGCGCACTCCAGTGGATCAAAGCAAGTTCAATATGATACGGTTTCCCTATAAGACAGTAGGATTTTTTGGCTCCCAAGGACAGCGTTATATCGAGGTAGAGCTGTATTATAGCTATTCTTGGGATCATCCATTTACCCCAGAGCTGTACTGAGCAGCTGGAAGTGTTAGTTCCCCATCCAAGCACCCATGGAAGTGTGTCCCCCAAACACACTAGGAACCCTACAAAATACTTCTCACCAGGGACAGTAGCGTTTGTGCAATAGTAATAATAATTGAGCTGGTCAAAACTTTTTGTTCAAAAAAGGTTTTGATGAAAAATTGTTTGTTTTTTTTTCCATTTTACCATCCAGAAAAAGAGCAGAAATAATGGAGACACAGGAAAATCCAAATCCTCCAAATTTTTGGTTTTTGAAAAACAAAAAATGTTCAGTGGAAGAACTTTTTTGTTTTGTTTCAATTTTTTAAAAATTTTCCACAAAAAACAATGACCATTTTCCAGCCAGCTCTAAATAACAGTAAGTCTCTGACTGTAACGCAACTTCTTTTGTGAGTCCCTCCTTAACTTTTCTTTTACAGCATGGGACTCCAAGACCCTTTATTTTGGCTAGGTGGTGCCATCTGTTCTGCATTTGGGATCTGCCTACTCTCAGCTTCACTGTTTGTAAGAGCCAAAATGGGGGAAACTTGCAGTGCATTTTTATCTCCCTTTTGGAGGAAAACAACAAGTCAAACAGGCATTGGATGGCCACATGCTGCCACACTTTAGAAAATAATATTGCCATGTCTGACATTTCCTGTGTGGGAATCTATGAGGTTACCCCATTAATCAGTCATTTGTGGCATCAACCATCTCAATTTTCTTAAATTAATCTAAAACGTTCTTGCTAGCTTTTGTCCCACAAGAAGCAAAATATTTTAATAAACAGAGCTTTACATAGAACTATGTAAATCTGAGCATTTTTACTTTTCACAGGGGCTCATGGAAACATTTGTTACAATCTGCTTAAATTCACAAGTCAGGAGTTTCAGATTCAAACCTTTTCCAAAGCCTTGGCAAAATCTGCCTTCAAAAAGTTTCATTTCAGAACCATGGAAAACCTCTGATTTCACACAATTTCATTGCCATCCACAAACCAGGCAAAAATTATTTGAAAGGGAGTCCAGATTCACCTGGAAGATTTGCAATCGTCAGCAAAACCCTCAGTTAATCTGATCTGAGTTTTTGAGTTTGCATTGAAACCCCAAACCAGCTGGATTTCATGTGGCCTCAGGTTCTGTTGCCAACAGTTTGCAGAGTGCTACTTTTAAACAAGGGTTGAACTTCCTTCTAACAGGCTTTCTTTATTCAAACTGTTTAGTTGTGTAGCGTTTTATACATTCACTTCCTATTTGTTCCTAATACATGAGGAAAGACATCCTGGGGCCTGCTTTCCCTAGTAGCAGCTCCTCTCTTTTCAATGTCACATGGGAGAAGTCTGGTTACAACTACACAAAAGAGTTATTCTGCAGAACTCAGCAAGTTCTGGATATTCTTCACTGCTAATTGTGCAAGTTGACCTCTGAAGCTAGGTTTACTGCCTTATGGGCCATTTTAGTGTTCAGAAAAGAGATACTTACATGTGATAATGGTTGCCACTTCCACTGAGTCAACTGTGTCAAATCTACAGCCTTCAATAAAGTCACTATACCAATAAATTTAATGAGAATGAACTAAACAGCTTTCCAATGCTATTAAATACCTAAGTTTCCAGCCCTAGCAAGGGAGGGCACCGGACCACCCTATCGTGCAGCGCTATTGGCAAGCATCCTCTTGCACCCTCTAAGTGTTCCTTGCATGTCATTTTCCCTCTCCGTACTCTGACTTGATAATCATTATGGCTAAATTATAAGCATGAATCACATGGACAGCTATGGAAAGAAGTCATATCTCATTCTTATGATGTCATCAAACAGCTATATAGCCGGGCTTTGACATCATATGACTTTTTGGAAGTGTGGAGAAAAATGCAATCCAACTTTTAGAGAGCTAAACAAGAGACAATGATACGACTGATTGAGTTACACTGGATATCATTATTCTCTTCACAATCCAATAATGTCCATTTGCTGGATCTGAAAGAAGGCAGAGACAGTTTTAACTCAGGCTCTTTAACCAAAAGTCCTTTCTTTGTCTGTTGGTCCCTGGAGAATGCAGTCTGCACCAGTATATGCTGTATATATCTCCAGCTGGTGGTAGCTCTCTGGAGCTGTTACAAGCTGAGTGAATCTGCCTAACTACCCACCACTGTTCTTAGTTCCTGGACGGCTGTTGTCTCTCTCCCCCAGGGAATTACACACAATCCCTCAATAGCATATAAACATTTGCATTTTTAATCAATGGACTCCTAAACTACTTACTCTTAATTCAGTAAGGTTTGTCCAGGATATTGCAACATATTGTCATATCTGTCACTCATAGGTTATCATGATTTAAAATTTAATTTTAAATAGGTTTGTTTCTGTTTTTTTACAAAAACAACCCTGTATTTAATTTAAAAAAAACAAAAACACAATTTTTTTAAAAAAATCTACTTTTAGCCATGCTGGATTTAAGCATGCAACTGTCATTAGTATTCCTAATTACGGCTTCAAAATATCCCCAAGCTCATAAAAACTAATCTAATCAGAGAAGGATGTTCTTGTTCCCCCAGTCACCTCTCTGTTTTGTTCTTACCTCTAGAGCAGTGTTTCCCAGACTTGAGATGCCGCTTGTTTAGGGAAAGCTCCTGGTAGGCCGGGTTGGTTTGTTTACCTGCCGCGTCTGCAGGTTCAGCCAATCGTGGCTCCCGGTGGCCGTGGTTCGCTGCTCCAGGCCAATGGGAGCTGCTGGAAGCAGCATGGGCCGAGGGACATACTGGCTGCCGCTTCCAGTAGCTCCCATTGGCCTGGAGCAGCGAACCGTGGCCAGTGGGAGCCACAATTGGCTGAACCTGTGGATGTGGCAGGTAAGCAAACCAGCTCAGCCAGCCAGGGGCTTTCCCTAAACAAGTGGTGTCCCAAGTTTGGGAAACACTGCTCTAGAGAGTTGGGATATATTAAGCTCAGTTTAAAAAAGAATAGACTCTTCAACTGAAAAGAACAGAAACAGACCAATATGCTCTGCAGTAGGTCACTAGATTAGGAGTCAGGAAGCCTGGCTTCTATCCCTGGCTCCGCCACTGATCAGCTGTGTGACCTTGACCAAATCACTTCAATTCTCTGTGCCACTGTTTCCCCTTCCACTCTTTGCCAGTCGTATTTAGACTATAAACTGTTTGGGGCTGGCACAATCACTTACTGTGTGTTTGTACAGTGCCTAGAACAGTGGGGCCCTGATCTCACTCAGGGCTTCCAGTCACCATTGTAATACAAATGATAATGTAGCCAGACTAAGGCCTTGCCTACCCTGGGGACACTGGCCATTGTTAGCCAGCCACTGGTGTAGTTTCACAAGAGCAAACTTCTAGTATATACAAGCAAGGCCACTATAAGTCGTGATATTAATTGTAATGGGGCAGACTAACCTGGTTTCAAATAAGGGGAAACCACACCATTGTAAATAGCAGTTTATGGTGACTTTGCTTGCTTACCCTGGTGCAATACTGGTGGCTGTAACCAGGCCAAGTCCTCAGTGCAGGCAAGACCATAATATTCATCCATTTCCCTCCATGTTTCTCACCAAAACACGTGGGGAGGGTTTCTTTTGTTTTTTGTTTGTTTGTTTTTGATATAACTCATTTTCTTGTGGAGGCAAGAGGAAAACACAGGAGAGAAGAATTTTTTGCTGTTACTTCTAAGAATTGCCTCTTATTAACAAATCTACCAGGAAAAAACTTTACAAGTTCCGTTTTCCTCTGGCTCACAGAGAGTAGTGAAATATTAGTAACAGGAAAAGCGCCTGTTTCATTTCTATTACTCATTATTCAGATTCCATTTACATGGGCTGCCCTGTACTCCTTTCCAAGAGTCTCAGTGAGTGTCAGCCTATGTCATCTTGAATGGCACAAAATTATTATACCCTATTTGTAAGCTTCTCATAGAAGAAATAGCATAATGAGGCCTACTGATGAATTTTGATGTATATGATCATTTGCCCTCTTTAAAATGAGAAAGCATTGGAGCGTAGCACTAGCGTACCACGGTGTCAGTTTTCTTGTCAAAATTCAGCTTGCCTTTCAGCAAACTAAACTCACTCACATGTTGAAAAACAACTGCGTATGGCTCATGTTTTGAAACAGTCACAAACCACAGGAGTTCTGAACCCTAATAAACTGAATGACCTCGGTTAAAGACACAACTAAACTTTTATAGCATTGTATAAAAATCTCAGAAAGAGCTAGCGATTGGGGGTGTAATGTGATATTTGGGAAACTGACCCCAATCTCTGGTTACTGACCCTTATCTTGCTTGCTACTCCTACAGAAAGCTTAAGTAGCTGTGGAAAGGCAACTATGAACTGATCTAAGCTTTGGCATAGACAGTAATGATATGGTTCCACCAATGAAAGAACCGCTTAACTTATTTTAGTTCAGTATGACCTTGCAAGAGATTGCTTCCTAAGGTCTGTTAAAAGTCTATGAAACCCAAGGAGAAGACTAGGAAACTGGTGTTTTCTGTTATTCCCATCTAAATTACGCCATTGTAAAAAGGTGATCTTAGATTAAAAAGAACATGAAACTATCAGCGCAAAGCTATTGATTTTTTTGTCTGAGGAAGGTGTCTCTGTTTAGATTTGTAGAATTCTTCAACCAGATGGAGTCAGCAGGGAGGGACTATGAGGAAAAGAGCAGCACTAGGAGAAGAAATCTTAAAAATTGTACCATCCTGTCATAGGCTAACTCCTGCCATCCCGCCTCAGGTGAAACTTGCAGAGGCTTTGTGTCTCTATTATACAGGCACAAAGGTTTCAGCGATGGCCACTCGAGCTGTGCTCTCCCTCTTCCCAGCCACCATAGCTCAGTTTCCTAGAAGTGATCATTATATCCTTAATTTATGAAATGAAATCCCCTGGATATCTGGATATTTAGTCCATGATGTGAATGCTAGATTACAGACTTGGGAGAAAAAGATGTAAAAGAGCTGTTGACAAAGTATGTGAATTTAACAGTAACAATCACACTCAGCACTTATCATCCAAATATCTAAAAACATCAGTATCATCCCTGCTTGATGGATGGGAAAATTGAAGCATAGAGCAGTTAAGTAACTTGACCAAAGCCACACAACAACCCAGTGGCAGAGTCGGGACTATAACCCAGATCTCAACTCCCAGTCTCATGCTCTCACTTACCAGACCAGGCTGCCTTCCATCTGAAAATTAACTGGAGGCAGAACGTCATACCCTCATTCACGTTTGGGAATACCTTATTTTGCAAATAGTCCCTTTGACTTCAGTGGGATGTCATAATGGAGTAAGGCATTACTCAATGTGAGATAGGGAATCATGGTCTGGCCCCCTAAGTGAGGATCTTACTACCACTGAAGTTTTGCTACTGACTTTAGTAGGAGCAGGATCACACCTCTGGTCAGATTGTCAGCTGGTATGAATCAGCATAGCTCCATTAATCAGTACTTCTGGATCCATTTACACTAGCTGAGAATCTGGCTAGTTATTGACAGTAGCAACATTCCTGCCTCTGTTTTTTTACTAGCAAGATTCTTATGCAAGTTATCTCAAGATATTAGTTAGCATGTATTTATAAACCTGCCTTACATTTTCAGATATATTTTTTTACATCACATTGGACTGATATTTACACACATTGGTAGCCTACAAATGAATTTCTTCACAAAACATTTTACCTAATGTAAATTCTTCTTTGATTTGCATAGAGCCAAAGAGAAACATAGGTATTTGCTAAACAAAACATATTATAGAAGACCAATACGTAACAATATATGGACCATTGCATGACACGTTGTAGAAAGATTACTGTATTGTAGGCATGAAAAGATTATGCGAGAAGTAAGAGACAAGGTGGGTGAGGTAATATTTTTTTATTGAATACCTTTCCCAGACCTGAAGAAGAGCTCTGTGTAGCTGGAAAGCTTGTTTCTCTCTCTAAAAGAAGATGGTCCAGCAAAAAATATTACTTCACTCACCATGTCTCTCTAATATTCTGGGACCGAGATGGCTATATCACTGCCTACAACCATGTAAGAGTAGCAGCTGACTTTGTGCTCCATGTACTCTATATTCAGTACTCTTGTTGAATTCAGCAAGTGGCCCGCATGAGGAGTGCTGGCAGGAGGAGGCCATAAGGTTATTTTAAATACATATTTTTAATATGGAAAACTCTACTAAAATGACAACATTTAAACCACAATTTCAAGGCAACTTTATGTAGATGGAATCATATTTAGTCACGTTTAGCTGTGGGTAAATACACAAAGTATTTTCTGTAAACATTCATAGGACAAAAAGGATTGAATTTGCCTCACCTGAGTTCTTCTCTTTTCCTTGTGTTCACTTTCTGCAAATGTTCTAGCAACCCTTCCTGCTCCCATTAAACCCAATTGCTTAACACACTTGATAAGGGGCAGACTGTTAAAGCTTGTTTCTGCCCCACTGAAGTCAATGGAAGCTTTGCCACTCTTTTAATTGGCAGCAGGATCAGACCTTGGGCCTTGTGTCCCTTCTGTCTGTGAATTACCAGTTGAATTAGACAGCAATATCGTTCTTCTATGTTACTGCCGGGTCCAAAGACCACTGAAGCCAATGGGAATCTTTTACAGGAATAAACTGATCACCACAAATTGTTTGAACAGCTGTCATAGTTCTCCTTATCCCTATTTTACAGGGAGTGACAGGATCGCCCAGAGGGGGGGCAAGTGGGGCAATTTGCCTCGGGCCCCATAGGGGCCCCGCGAGCCGCTCCGGGTTTTCTGTGGCACTTCCACGGCGGGCCCTTCACTTGCTCCGGGTCTTCGGTGGCGGGTCCTTCAGTGCAGCAGAAGACTCAGAGCGAGTGAAGGACCCGCTGCTGAAGTGCTGCCGAACCCTCAGAGCGCTGCCAAGTGAGTACAAGCACCGCAAGCGGTGGGGAGAAAAAAAAAGCCGCTGTCGGTGGCACTTAGGCTGGTCTACCGCCGCCACTTCATTTTTCAGTGGCAATTCAGCGGCGGGTCCTTCTCTCCAAGAGGCACCTGCCGCCGAATTGCCGCCAAAGACCCGGCCCTGCCCCAGGCCCCCTGAATCCTCTGGACAGCCCTGGGGAGAGAGACTAAGAAGCACAGACAGATTATTTGTCCAATTTACACAGTAAGTGGCAAACCCACCTTAATTGCCAGTTTGCTGCTCTAACCAGTATTGAATCATACTGGTTAGAGCAGCAAACTGGTAATTAAGGTGGATTTGCAATTAAGGTGATGTTGTCTCAATATGAAGACAAAGAAAATTAGATATCAGGGTTTAGAATCCCACCTATAAAAATAAGAAATTGTGTGAGTGATGGTGATCTTCTATGAAAAAGACATGGGTTGAAATTCTATGCTGTTCTGTATAGGCTCTTATATCACCCTCATCACCATAGGATCTGAGCCCCTTCCAGTAGTGCATTAAGCAACATGACTGACATCTGTCACCTGGAATTCATTTTCTCTCACGCTCTCTCCAGGGGGAGAATTGTACGTGCAATGGAGCTTTTTGTTTTGGTAGGGCTTTGTGTTTGTTTTTTGTTTACACTCTGCTGTGTGTCCATGTTACAGAGGGGAGGGTGGAGAAGTGCACTTTACACTGGGAGAGGAGGGTGGTGAGGTTTGTGATGGTTCTAATTTCCTGGGAGGTTCATTCTACAGTCTCAGACTGGCTCCCCAGAAAGCTCTGTCTCTGGACAAACAAGCATTACCCTTATGGCAAGTTGGAAAGTTTGCTATTGACTTCAACAGAGCCAGGATTTCACCCAGGATCTTTATAGGATCCTCCTGCAGTTTATAGAATCCATCTGCAGCGAAACCTCTGTTATAAACATAGAACTACGGATAGCATAAAATCCCTTTTTACCCGGTAAAGGGTTAATTTTTCTTTTATCTGCAAAGGGTTAAGAAGCTTAAATAACCTGGGTGGCACCTGACCAAAAGGACCAATAAGGGGAGAAGATACTTTCAAATGTATGGAGAAAGGTTTTTGTCTGTGTTTTCCGGAGTCAACAAGGAACCAGGGCAGGGAAAATACATTTTCCTAAGCCATATCTTAACTAAGCATCTAATATTGCAAAAATAGTAAGTAATAGCAAAGAAATGCATTAGGTTATCTTTTGTTTTAGCTTGTGAATTTTCTCTGTGCTAAGAGGAAGGGTTATCCCTGTTTTTGTAACTTTAAAGTTTTGCCTAGAGGGGAAATCCTCTGTTTTTAAATCTTTTGTTATTTTGTAAATGTAACCCTTCTGCCTCTCTGAGTTGGCAGCAACAAGGGCTGGGTTCAGTATCCAGGGGTTCCATTTCAATAACACAATGTAAAACCAGCTCGAGCCCCCACCCAGTGACCTGGGAAAATCTTACACACACCCCTGGGCGCCTCGAAGAGGCAATATTTCTCCTCTCGCAAGCAGAGTCTCAGTGTAGCAGAAAAGGTTTAATTACATGAGATAAACAACAAGCATTAAATTGGGAAAACACCTCAGCTAGAGTTCATAGACCAAACCGTGAGCAAAGACCCACCTCAGGAAATTGGGCCGTGTCCTTTTCCCTGGGCTCTTGAGTCCAGCAACCCCCAAATCACCCACAGTCCCCAAAGTCCCACAATCCAAAAGTCTCTGTCCTGGGTCAGTGCAGCCCCTGAGTTCGAGAGTCTATCTGCAGAGGTCTCCCGCCCCCACCCCTGGGTAGAAAGGGGCACCTTACATGGTCCGGGGCCAACTGCCCTGCCTCTCCGTGCGGTTCTGCTTCCGCCTTCTTCACGAACTGCTCCGCTCTACCAGCCACTCCACTCTGCTCCTCCAGCCGTCCTCACAAACTGCTCTGCTCCGCCAGTCACTCTGCTCCACCAGCTGTCCCGTGATCCGCTCCAGCCGTCCCCACAAACTGCTCCACTCCACTCTGCCAGCTGCTCTGTTCCGCAGTATAGCTTCAGGCTCCCCCACTAGTTAGCACAGTACTCAGTGCTCTCAGCTCAGTAATTCCAGCTCTTTAGTGATTTCAACTCTTAGTGATTTCAGCTCATAGAAGGGGAGCCCCAGTGCTAGTGCACCATTAGCCCAAAGTGAGTTCAGCTCAGTAACCTGTATCAAGAGTCTTAAGGGAATAAAAAAGTCAACTTTGATATTCCACAGTGGAGAGAGGAGTGGGTGGAACTGGTGCCTCTGGCTTACACAAGGCACCTACATCACCAGGCACAGATACCTGTCCCCAGCCTCTCAATTCACTGGGTTTTGGAACCCATGTCCCTGTCTAGCAAGTGTTACTTAACTTATATTGAGACATCTCTGTCATAAAGCAGTCTCGTAGTTCCTCGTTCACATAATCAGGGTGACAACACTTTATTCCTCCTGCCCCAGTAACAAAGAAATTGGGGATCCCAGAACTGTCAAAATAACCATCCCAGGCTGCTGTGGTCTATGCTAGGTGTGGTGGGTGTGCCAATGCAAATACCTAAAATTCTTTTCCATGCTCCCCATAATTCACCACCAGATGTCAGGGTAGGGCTCATCCTGACTCTGCTAACATCAAGTACTTACCATCTTGATTTTACAAAGGTGATTCTTTTACCTTTTTTTTTTTTTAATTAAAAGTCTTCTTTTAGGAACCCGATTGATTTTTCATTGTTGTTAAGATCCAAGGATTTGGGTCTGTGTTCACCTGTACCAATTGGTTCACCTGTACCAAGCCTTCCCCAGTAAAGGGGGTGTAGGGCTTGGGGGAATATTTGGGGGGGAATAGGACTCCAAGTGGTCCTTTCCCTGATTCTTTGTCTAAATCACTTGGTGGGGGCAGCATACTGTTTAAGGCAAGGTGGAATTTGTGCCTTGGGAAAGTTTTTAACCTAAGCTGGTAAAAATAAGCTTAGGGGGGTCTTTCATGCGGGTCCTCACATCTATACCCCAAAGTTCAGAGTGGGGAAGGAGCCCTGACAGCCTCCAAACCATGGGTGGTGTTACATTATATATAAAAGGGTGCTTTTGCTTTTGATAAAGTGTATGATAGCATTTGTGTGTTGCCCCTGCAACCACCTCACCCCAAAGAAATCTCCTATAAAATGGGACGCATTTCTCTCTTTCCTGTCTAACAGAATCCATAATTCCTCTCCCTCTGTTACCTGTTGATCACAGACCTAGAAAGAACAATGTCTGTTATTAATTTCTGTACGTCAGAAAAGCACTGCCCTGGTTTTACAGAAAGCAGATGGGAGATAGTGGGATTCGAAGCAATTACCCACACATGCTGATCCAGGAATAGAACAACTCGTGATGTAAAACTCTTTGAGCCTGCTGAAATGGATGGGCCCTCTTTGAGAACGGACTCAAAGGAACAATGTTTTTCTAACTGATGGATTATAATGCCAGACAGACACACAACAGAAAGAAATAGGCATTTAAGGCACACATAATTCCTCAAAGAATACAGCTAAGCACACAATTAACTGGGTTTACAGTTCGGTTCAATGGCTCCCAGCACCCGCACTACACAAATTGTACCAGCACCTCTGCAGATGTTCTAAATGGACCATATCTTGCCATCATGCTACCCAGGGGATTGCCTTTGAAGTCATTAGGAATTTTACACACAGAATGCTGGCAGAAAATATTAGGTTAGGTATCATGTTACCAGCACTGGACTGACTATACTGGTGCTGGTGGTAATGCAAAGCCCCTGGGCATGCCCAGTATGAATGAGGGGAGATATTCTGTGTCACGCCTCCAGGAGGGTGAAGGGGCAACGGTAGCTTTAATCCATCCTTGCATTCTCATTCTGGACTGTCACATAGGCTAGGGTATGGCCCCAGTGTAAACTAGAGGAGCCAGAGACTCCTGTAATTTACAGCAGCTCCCCAAGGGTTACCTATAAGCACAGAATTACCATAGCACTCAAAACATACACTTCTGCCCCCAGTACAATGCCAGGGCTTGCAGGGGGATAGCATGGAGCCACTTATGGTGCCTATATACAGTGCTTGCACTGAGGAAATCCTCCACGTGAGAACTGTGGGGCTTGCACAGTCTGTGTACACCAGCTGAATAGCGTACAGGAGCTGCAGTGGAGGTGAGAACCCTGACAGCATGTTTCCAAAAGCCTGAGCAGACTTGGGCTGAGCTGAAGGCGTGGCTTCTTGATTGGTTTACAAAACGTTACAGTGGCTCTTCTAGAACAAAGAGTAAGAACTGGGGTAATCCCACTTGCCAGCAAGGCATTGTAATAAAGCGTGTGTCTACATGGACACATTTTTTCTGTAGCTGTTTTTCCACTATAACTGTACAGATGCTCCCTGAGTTATGTAAACCCGACGTATGCAAATCCGAGTTTATGGAAAAAGTTCTGTAAGCTAGAAATAGGTGATGGGGGTTTTTTTGCGTAATGGTCGTAACGCTTGCATTAGTCAGGGATCATCTGTACTGAAAGGGTGCGCGCACACTGCTTTGTTTATGCTGCCTTAAGCTACTTCCCTTGGGAATCGTTACACTTACACAGCTTTGTGCTTTTTCAGAATAACCACACAGCAGAGGGCAATGTTCCATTGCTAGGCTTTATGCCTATTTTTCTTACAGTGCATTATGGGATATTTTTCTTACAGTGCATTGTGGGATATGGATCAGAACTTAAAGGACTTCTTGGATTTGGGGTTAAACTCACAAGCTCTCATGATTCCTTTCTTGGTATCCCACAATTCATCTGATTTAGTGATCCAGTGCCATTTTAAAATGGCTGTCAGGCAGCATGAAGGAAAGATGCTGCAGAGCAGCTTGAGGATAGTGCAAGAGGAGAAGGAAATGAAGCCATTAGTGCTGCATGACATTATCTTGGAGTGGCATCACTTGGCGGAGCATCACATCAGAGCGCAGCCAACTAGGACTGTTTGGTGGGGCATGATAATGCTGCAGAACTCGATAACCAGCAATAGTGGCAAAACTTTGGAAGGCTACTTTCTGCAAGATTTGTGCAGAGCTCAGTCTGGAGCAAGAGCAGTGGAACACCAACATGGGAGTGCTCCTCAGTGGGGAGAAGCATGTGGCCATTGCCATCTGGAAGCTCACTACCCCTAGTAGCTACCACTCAGGTGTTGGTAAATCAACTTTTGAGGCTGCTGTCATACAGATTTGAGCTGCTATAACAGGGGTGGGCACACTTTTTGGCCCGAGGGCCACACTGGGGAATAGAAATTGTATGGAGGGCCATGAATGCTTACAAAATTGGGGGGTTGGGGTGTGGGAGAGAGTGCGGGCTCTGGAGTGGGGTTGGGGATGAGGAATTTGGGGTTCAGGAGGGTGCTCTGGGCTGGGACCGAGGGGTTCAGAGGGAAGGAGGGGGATCAGGGCTGGGGAAGGGGTGCAGGAAGGGGTTCAAGTTCTGGCTGGGAGTGCGGGCTCTGGGGTAGGACTGGGGATAAAAGGTTTGGGGTGCAGGCAGGTGCTCTGGGCTGGGATCAAGGGGTTTAGAGAGTGGGAGGGGTATCACGGCTGGGGCAGAGGGTTGGGGCATGAGGAGAAGCTCAGAGGTGCGGCCCCCAACCCAGCGCCCCCCGGAGCGGGGCCGAGCAGCGTGGTGCGGTCCCAGCCAGAGCGGGGCCGAGCAGCGTGGTGCAGCCCCAGCCCCCGGGTCCCGGCCAGAGCGGGGCCGAGCAGTGTGGTGCAGCCCCTGACTCAGGGCCCTGGCCAGAGCGGGGCCACTCCACGCAGCTTGGCCCCCGACCCAGCCCCCCGGAGTGTGGCCTCATGGTGTGGCCCCGACTCTGCACCCAGGCCAGAGCAGGGCCGAGACGCTTGATGCAGCTCAGGGGCCAGCTTAAAATGGCTCGCGGGTTGGATTCAGCCCGCGGGCTGTAGTTTGCCCACTCCTGTGCTATAAAGAGGTGGATGCTACCACAGGTCATAAAGCTGAGTGGTGCACAGGAAATTATTGATGGATTTGCATGGTTGGGGTTCCCAAAATGTGTAGGGGCATCAATGAGACCCACATGGTCTATTATTTGCCCCTTCCCCACAAGACCTCAGAATTCCTCAGCAGAAAGTGATATTTTTCCATTGTGCTACAAGGGTGGGCTGATCACCATGGTCGGTTCACCAGGTCTGAAAAGATCCATTATCTTTAGAAACTCATTGTTTTATGCAACTGAAAATGGAACCTTTGCTCCCAAGACCACGATGAACATTAATGGTGCTGTGTCTTCTACTTTCATTCTCAGAGACCAAGCTTACCCTCTGCTTCTCTGGCTTATGAAGCCTCCTACTGGACACTTGGATAGGAGAAAGGTGATGTTTAGCTGTATCCTTAATAGCTTCCAAATGACAGTGGAATGTGCATGTGGAAGACTGAAGAGAAGGTGGAAATGTCTCATGACAAGGCCAGAGGCTTCTGAAAAATATCTGTCTTGTACGATAGCTACTGTCTATGTTTTGCACAACATCTGTGAAAGCAAAGGAGAGAATCTAACCCATGGGGGAGGAGGCAGTGAAGGTGAAACTTTGGGAATAGCCAGAGAAAATGACTCTGCAAAATACCTAGGGCCCTTCACTTTCAGTTTTATTTTATGTAATTTTTCCTGGGAATTTTTCTGTGTTTATTACTACAACAAAAAAAAAGCTGAAAATCACTGGAAAAACTATTAATAATTTTTCTGGGTAAATATCAGGGTTTATTTTGGTGGACGGAAGGACTGGGGAAAAAAGTACTCAGTAGATTAGTGCTTTGACTAACAGAATTCAATGCGGTTTGCTGTAGAACTAAAACAGAACTCAAAACACAATATCACCTCTGAGTTTAAGAAAACAATACATCTCTAATCCCTAAATAAAACTTTTCATTTGAATAAACAGTTTAAGGTTGTAGACTTAGAACTATTAGCCTATAAATAATTTACATTTAAAAATTGGGCCCAATATTTAAAAATAGTTATAAACATTCACTGTCTTATGTGAAGACCTTCAGTGTAATTTCCAAGAGTCCTGCATAGCATAGGCTCTCAGTAATCCTTTTAAGGATTCTTTTCCAAAGCCTGGTCTCCTATAGTCTTGCATGCAGTTAAATTTCAAAAATACTCAACTTCATCCTTTTCTCCCTCTGTTTTTTATTTTTTTTTAACTTCCAAATGCTTCCTTGTGTTCTGAAATGTATTCTGATACAGATTTTCGTTTTCTTCCAGTTTTAGTGGGTCAAATCTTTAAACGGTTATATGCTAACAGCTTGAAATGTGTACGAAGTGGACACGAGATTCAGCAGTACATTCAGATGCGCACACACGTCAGTTTGCATGCATGCCTGTTTATTGTGTGCATCTTCTAGACTAATACATAGTCTTACTTCAACAGGAAGGTTTACATATACACACAGACTAATGGATTATTTTAACATCTCATGCAAGGTACTGTATTTTCCTAATAAAATATGCTGGGTTTTTTATATATATTTGAATGATACAAAAGTAGGGTGAAAATTGGAAAAAAATGAATACTTTTTCTAAAACCTGGGATTTTTTTCAGTAAAAATCAGTTTAAACTGAAAACAAAGGAGCTTAAAAATACCCCAACAGGTGAAGGAAGCATTGTGGGGCATGCTGTGCTCCTACTTTGAAACCAGGGTGTGTGGTGGAAAATGAATGTAATATAACCAATTAAATTAATATGTTCTATGTTATGCTGTGATTAGGAATGGATATTATTAGGGCCAGCTGTTCTTCAATAACATTTTTCAGAAAAGTTGTAAATAAAATCCTTTATTGATATAACAAAATCACACAGTGCAACAGGGCTGCCCAGAGGGGGTGGGGGAGTGGAGCAATTTGCCCCAGGCCCCAGAGGGGCCCCCACAAGAATATAGTATTCTATAATATTGCAACTTTTTTTTTATGGAAGGGGCCCCCAAAATTGCTTTGCCCCAGGCCCCCTGAATCCTCTGGGCAGCCCTGCAGTGCAAAATTAAAACCAGTGGAAATGGGGATATGCCCAAAGTGCAAGTGTGCTGAGTGCATATGTCTTTGTGTAGGTGGGGTCACAAAAATGAGTAGGGAGCTCCTACCTCTGCTCTTTGTCTGGGGCATGGAATGCCACGGAAAGGGCCTGTCACTTGTATCGGGGGAGTGAAAGGAGGTTCCCATGTCCTGTGTTCTCAAGAGGCTACAGGGCGTAGCTAAGTTGGGGGGCTATGCATGGGCAAACTGTACCAAAGTTGGTCTGCTACTGCATTGTGTCCAGCACTCTTCTCTGAATGTACCTTTCTCTATCCATGTGCAACTTCGAGAGCTCCCGGTCCTTCTCTCTCTTTCCATTCTTCTTTTTGGCATTTTGCTCATCTTGTTGTCATGAGGTCAGCAAACATGTCCTTCTTCATCCATTCGCTCCTCCCTTGAAGGCTTGCCAGCTACTTAGTAACCAATAACACCCATCTCCATGAGGCCACGGCATGTAAGGTGCTAGGGGAACAGAAAGAAAATGAGTAGTTATTGTCCCAATAGTAGTCTCTGTGCCAACAATAATACAGTGTTTCTGTTTCCCAATTCTGAAATCCCTTTCCCCTCTGCTCTTCCCAGTCTGGAGTGTGCTTGGATATGCTAGGACATTTTCCATCTTATTTCCCCCTTATACAGTAACTCTTCACTTAATGTCCTCTCTCTTAATGTTGTTTCGATCTTACATGCCTGCTCAATTACAGAGCATGCTCCATTTAAAGTTGTGCAACGCTTCACTATAATGTCATTTGGCTGCCTGCTTTGTCCACAGCTAGCAGTCCCATCAGCTCCCCTAGCCCTGCCCACAGCACCTCCCACCTGCTGGCAGACCCTGCAGATCCGTGCCTTCCCCCTCCTCCCTGCACCTCCTGCCTGTGGCAATTAGCTGGCTTGCGGCATTCAGGAGGAAGTGGGGAGGAGCAAGGACTCAGGGTGCAGGCGCCCCCTCCCTCCGCTGATTGCCACAGGCAGAAGGCAGGGGAGGGAGGGGAGAGGCTGCATGCCGCATCCTCAATCCTCCCCCATCCCTCCTGCCCTGAATGCTGCACGCCAGTTGATTGCTGCGGGCAGGAGGGAATAGGGAGGAGCGAGGACGCGGTGTGCGGAGTAAAGCGGGAGGGTGGGAAAAAGAGGTGGGTTAAGGGTGGGGGCTTGGGAGAAGGGGTGGCGTGGGCAGGCCGAGGGTTGAGCCCCCTGCCCCTGGTGCTTGCAGAGCAGGGGAAGCTTCCACTGCTGCTGGGCAATGTGCTTCTCCTAGCCCAATGGCACTTTCAGCCTCCTTGCCTGCCTCATTGCCTCCAGTGCCATTGGGCTGTGCCTGTGTGCGGTAAGGCAGGGGCACCTCCCAACTACAGTACTGTACTGTACAGTATGGCAAAAAAAATTCCCTGGAACCTAACCCCCCCATATTTACATTCATTCTTATAGGGAAATTCGATTTGCTTAACATCGTTTCACTTAAAGTCGCATTTTTCAGGAACATAACTACAACGTTAAGTGAGGAGTTACTGTACGCTATCCCCATACCAATGATGTGTGGGTGCGGGGAGGGGGATCCCTAAGGAGCAGGTTAGTAATGCATAGGCACCTCTGCAGGCTGTCCTTATACTGGAGGATGTTACCCTGAGACATGTTCCCAAGTGGCAGAGAAGGGTCCTATTGAAAAGAGCAATAGGCAAACTGGGAAGAGCTGCAGTTCTGCAGTTTACCAGGATGGTGTCCCTCTCAGTTGGTGCAGGCATGGAAGGTAAATACCACTAATAAGAGCAAACTTGATAAGAGCCCATTGTCTTGCAATGCGCATGACAAAATAGAACACTAGCTTTGCTTTCAATTCTTGTTTATTGTACCAGCTGATCTGCACAAAGTGCAGTCTGAAATAAATAGACCTTTGCAGTTATTGATCTGAGCCCTTTTTGTTGTGGAGGGGTTAATAATAATGCTGGGCACTGCAACAAAAAAAGGCTCTGATGGAAAATAACCACGGCCTTCTGTAACCTGTGTAGCCTTATAATTTGGCTTGGAAGGATTAGATTTTTATGGGTAAACGAAAATTTCACAAGATACACACAAACGACAAAAAAAACTTTCCGTTGTGACTCACTGAAATTTACAGATGTGACGCTCTCTGGGGGACCCACGGTTGCAAGGGACCTCACCACCACCTGCCCTTAACGTGAAGCTATCTTGTCTGTGCTTGCTGCGGATCAACTCCCAGAAACCAACAGCCTCTGGCAGCACAAGCTCTGCCTTCCAGGCCTCTGCACTGTCTGTACAGGTAGCAAAAGGCACACACCAAGCCCAAGTCCTCAGAGCATTCCCTGCCCCTAATCCACTGAACACTTACAGAATTACTGGGTCTGCTATTCCCAAAGGAATGGCACACACCAGTCCGTAAGACGCAACTCAGGACCAGCACTTTCCTTAACTCACAGCACTTGAAAACAAGAATAAGCTTATTAGCAAAATTCAAGTGACAGTGAAGAAAAATATTGGAAACAAATGGTTACATATAAAACAAAATCGTAATATGCTTTCTAGAGACTAAACTTAACAGGTTAACTTCCTGTCTAAAGAAGGTTATCTCATCCGAAGTTATCTGTAGCATTTTCAACCAAGGCTGGCTGAAACCCTGCTTTCATTAACGCAAATGCATTGTCTGTTTAGTTTGTAGGTGCAGAATGCCAGAGTTTCTTCTTTGCCTTCTAGAAATGCCCTCAAAGTTCACTGTCTTTACTTACAGATAGGTATAACCTGTCATGACTTGTTTTTCCCATGTGCTCCTTTGTTAACATTTGACTTTGTATGTAAATGGGCATCCATGGTGTTAGCTTACAATACTTCATGTACATCCCAACAGAGAGTGACATGTTTCTTACCTCCTGTCTGGGGGAACCGGTCAAAGGCATGTCAGCTTTTGGTGACCGATTTTTAACTTAAATGCTTAAGAACATTATTTTCTGGTACACATACATCAGACCCTGCACAGTACATTTCACAATTATATTGATGGTCAGTGTGACACCGGTTTTTCTTTAAGCCCTCACATGACATTCTTTGGTGAACCAGAATGTGCAACAGAATCAGGAGATTTCTGTAACCCCTCTGTCCCTCCTTGTCAGCTGGCATTAAGAGGTTCTTGGGTCACATACCAGAGAGTCAAATAAGAAAAAATGCTGCTTGAGAACTCAGAGTATAATTGAAGGGTATTTGCTTTGTATATTTTACCGAGATGTTCACAATTTGTATTTCAATGGTTATAAAGCTTTAATTTTTTGAATCTCAATGTCTGTCATTAAATAATTATTGTCTGATTCCCCCCGTTCTCTGATATCCCTCATAACTTCCCACAACTATGAAAATGTAAATTGATTAAAAAATTAAAGTGCTTGTAGTAAACATTGACATTATCTGTCAAAATTATTTAAAAATAACAATCAAATTCTGCCAAGCCTACTCATAATTGCTATGTACCATGAAATACCTTTGTAGCCACCTCTGGCCAATTTACCTCATTTTTGAGTGTATGTTTGAAAATGTCAGAGTAGCTAAAAGCTTGGGGCAGTGACCAAACTCAGATGCAAAGTATGTTTTCTATTCCTATTTCTTTTTCTGTATCTCTTGACACAGTGAAGAAGTCTGCCATACAATGTGATTGGCTGCTTTAGCAAGCCTTCCCCCTATCAGTGAGCTTAATAAGCCCTCCCCTGATTCGTGGATTCTGCGCAGTCTCCCTGGTGCTGCTCTTAACGCCTTCTTCTCCGTGTGGGGCAGCTGTCCCACCACAGCACCTCATAGCATGCACATGTAGTGGCAGTGTTACCGCAGGTTTGGGGTTTGTCCCTTATATTCTTATAATTTGGCAGGAGCTCCCTGGCTTTGGCACGACACTGGGCCATATCCTGGAAGTTCTTCTTTTCCCACATTTGCTTTGCTAGCCACTTGTAGACCTTGGCATTCCCGTGACTCCTGTGAAGCTGGGACTGGACATGCACCTCTCTCCAGAAGCCAAGAAAATGCAGGCTCTCTGGATAGAAACATGCTGAAGCATTGGGCATGGCAACTGCAATGGATTCCAGCTATGTACGGCTGGGTATGTTCCTGTATTTAAGGGAGGTCAGTGCCATCCGGTCAAGATGACCCCAGAACAATGGAGGACACACAGGTACACAGACAGGCCAATCCAGGCATCAAGCAATGCAGTATGGGATAGCAGCAGGAGGACTACCTGAAGTAGTATAGTTAATTTGAAGTATGGACATTCCTACACAAACCTTATAGTGGCATAACTCATTCCAAAACAGTGCGATGCTGCTTGCAAAATGCATTCTTTAGAGTGAGACAAAATGCCAGATAAATTGAAAAAAGAACCTTTGTTTGTTGAAAAAAATCTAAACTTATACCAAAAAACCTTTCCCTTGTAAACAACTCCTGTGAAAAACTTGTCAAGAATTCATAATACTAAGCATGCTTAATTAATACTGATGGAGACATTAGAAGTGAGAAAGTATAAGAGGAAACATAGTAATAGCAGGTCATATCCAATAGTCTCATGATTCTCAACCTTGCACTGTAGTGGGACCAGCCCTCTACCCTTCACCATTTACCAATATGGGAAGGGCAGGGTGATGGGGAGCCTCTGACACCTGCTTGTGACTCCTGAACTCTGCTATATTCCTTACTCAGTCATTGCAGGTAAGGACAGCAGGATTTCGCTCAATAAGGTTAAAACTAGTCTAGGAGAAGCCTTGTGTCTGTCATCACTGCCTTGGTGAATGGGATATACCATAGATAGAGAATGTTCAATTTCTCCTTCATGGGATTGAATCCACAATGGTGACCATGAGTTTGTGGGTTCTACTGGACACCAGTTAAAGCCATATTCAGACTTAGACTCAGTCAGGTGCCAACCAGGAAAGTCAGAGCTTCACTGTGCTGCTGTATTGCCAAAGATATTAACAGTCTGCAGTCACTGGTCAAGCCTCCCCTCTGTGATAATGCACTTCACTGTTTACACAAGGCTCTTGGGAAAGAGGAGGAGTTTCAAGAGGTGCAAACGAGGAGGCTCTAAGTCAACTTGTAACTTCCCCAGCCCTGGGCCACCCAGGGTCAAAAATGTCCCCCATGGTAGTTTTGCCTGGATAGAAACTGCAGGATTCTGGAGTTTCTGTGCTGTTCTAAAGGTCATCTTCACCCCTGGCAGCACAGCTCCTAAAGAAACAATGTGGCTGTTGGCAGCACGAATCTGTAAGAACAGCCATGGAGTTGCAAACTTTTAGGAATTAATCTTGTTTCCTGTAGCATTAGCTCCAGGCCAGGTAATAATAATCAGAAGATCTCAAAGTGCTTCATGAAGGAGTCAGTATTATTATCCCCATTTTATCAATGGGGAAACTGAGGCACAAAGCACTGAAGAGACTTATCCAAGGTAACCCAATAGGCTAGTAGCAGGGCTGGGACTAGAACCCAGGTGGCCTGAGTCCCACTCTAGTGTTCTAGCCACAAGATCACACCGCCTCCCTATACCTGCAGAGAGATCCACAGGACTTGGAGTAAGAGCAGTGCAGAGCGCAGCTATTCCTCAACTCCACCCCTGAATCCACGTGGAGTCATGACACCATAGACTTCCTGCAAAGGGCCTTTTCATGGGATCCACAAGTGGTATGAGCATGCTGTGGAGTCCAGTTTCCCTGCCACACACACCTATTTTGGAGCCCAACCCCTATGGGGCCTTGCTTGACTCCTCTCTGGTCAAATAAACACAGGGCAAGGCAACGGACAAGTGAGATATAATTACTCTGAGAAGACCAAGATTGGTCTCTTACACGGTCTATGTATAAAGTGTTGATTGAGTATTACTGCCCTTTGAACAGGAAGGACAGGGGATTTTACTGTCACTTGGAGAATCCTGTGCTTGTTGCTGACTGAAGCTATTGTAAGAGTGGATCAGTGTAGTAAATACATTGATATAATATGCTGACACATCTAGAGCCAATTGTAAGGTGTAAGGCAGTGTGGCACACTAATGTAAACCTCTGTATCTCAGCATTTTGCGCTGGTAAGATAGAATGAGATAATTGTTCCGTATCAGAAATGTGTGTGTGTCGTTATCACATTTGCTTCATGGAGTAGCTACTCAGCTCCAGAGCAGAAACAGCTGCTGATGCTTGGTGTTTATTATAACTGGGGTCCTTGTCACAGATGGGAGGACTCTTTGAGGCTTTCTTGCTAACATGACATATATTCAGAACATCTGTAAAGAAGAGTTTTGTTTAAAATCTCTATATACAGTCCTGCTCACATAGATTCCTGAGGGTATTGCTGTATATTGTACTGCCATTTCCTGCTCTTCACTAATGGAAATTTTATAAAGTCACCACACTTAGTGTAACTTAGAAACAGCATTCCTGGTACCCTATCGTCAAGTGCATGAAACACTCTAGTTTTCTTGTTGCATTCCCTACCAAGCAGATCTACTGGAATCCTTAACTTACATATTTGAAGTTACGGTACCTAACAGAAATTCAGGTAGGTACTGTAGGCATGTAGGCAGGTGTGGCCCTCCCTCATGGTCAGTCTCCGAGGGAGATCACGCCCCTTTGGTATCACACAAACAAAAGTCTAAAACACAGGGAAGTTAGCAGTCACTAGGGCTCAAACCTGCAGCGGGGTAGAGCAGTGAATAGTCCAGAGGCCGGGCCCTCAGGCAGGACAGGGCACCGAGCACTCTAAGGCTCCAACCCTAAAACAAGCCTCTACGTGTCCAAGCCCAGGGCCCTTATAAGTGGCAGAATGGTCCGTCAGTGGGGATCCAGACACAACATGCTGACCTAGAGTAAGCAAGCAACATAGCTGGATAGTAGTCGGTTGCCTCTGGGCTTCTTCCTCCCCGCAGGGTGTACCTAAAACCCAGGGTCACCTTCTATCTCCCAGGGTGCAGGCATGTCTGGCAGTTCTAGTAGCTTGGGTGCATCCTCAGGATAGCAGAAGTCTTCTGCAGGTTCAGGCTTCAGCAGCAGATTGGAAGCATCTGTCTCCCTCAGGGCCCATCTCTTATATTTCCTGTTCCTGTCCCGCCCTCCCTCACTGTCAGTCTCTGAGGGAGGCCATTCCCCTTTGTTACAGGCACCAAAATACAGTATCTCCTGATTTTCAGAGCTGCTGAGCTCTTTTATCTCCACAGAAGTAAACTGGTGGCCCATCCCCTCTGTAAATCAAGACACATTTTATAAATAAGGATTTGGATCCCCATTCTTCAGATGACGATGAGTGGGCAAAGTATATCCTTGATGTCAGTGGGACTGCACAGGGCCTAGCAGTAGGCCCATTTATCGTCAGTTGCAGAATCAGGCCTTTAGGCATCCAAGTTTGAAGATGTTGCTCACCCTTTCTACCATACTTCATAGTTCAGGATTTAGCATGACTGTTAGCTAAAGCTGGGTGAACAGTAGAAAAAAATACTGACAAACATATTGATAGTTTAGAAACAGAATTTCAATTTGCCATTTTCAGGCTGCTCTTCTCCACTACATTTAACATTTATTTTCAATAATGCCTGGAGGCATCAGACAGGTTAGGGACCCAACACACTGTGCAGCCAACAAGCACCTAATACCAACATAGTTGTCTTATTTTTCTCTGTACTTGGCATTTAAAGTGTCTTTTAAAAAGAAGTTCTATCACCTCTATCCCCATCTTAAGGGATCTGACTTTAAACAAATATGGTGAGATGCCTCCCAAACTTTTAAAAAAATATATCCTGGCTGCTTCTTTTTTGCATGACATATTATGAGTAACCAGTAAGGTAATAAAGAATTTGTTTTATGCTGGCTTGGTGAATCTAAGTATTGGAATATCTACCAGCTTTATGGGGACTCTCTGCTCCATTGTTCACAGTTCACCCTAACTGAGTGACCACAGCTCGCTCCCCACTAGGACCTCGGTCACCAGGGGTGGCTCTAGCTTTTCTGCTGCCTCAAGCATGGCAGGCAGGCTGCCTTTGGCAGCATGCCTGCGGGAGGTCTGCCAGTCCCGCAGCTTTGGCGTACCCGCTGCCAAATTGCCACCAAATCTCCGGGACCGGTAGACCTCCCACAGGCAAGCCGTCAAAGGCTGCCTGACTGCCGCCCTCGCAGGGATCAGCAGGGCACCCCCCGTGGCTTGCCGCCCCAGGCACGCGCTTGGTGCGCTGGTTCCTGGAGCCGCCGCTGCCAGTCACACTCCCATTGATTGGTTAGGTGTCTAAGTACCTTTTGAGGATCTGGCCCTTTGTTGCTTTCTGACAGCTTCATATGTTTTTCCTTCTTTCTCTAGAAAATAACCCCTCTGACATACACTAATCTTCATCCTCTCTTTCAAAAAGAAAAATGTAAGATAATGTTTTAGTACCTTGGCTATTTCCTCCTCCTTTGTTCCCAATTCCCACCTCTCATTTTTAGGACAAATCTTTTCTTTCACCATTTCTCTATTGTATAAATATGATCAGACTACTCAATTTACTTGCACAAACCGGAGTGTGGAAGTGAACACATTAAAATAAAAGAAAATGGTGTTCTGTGCTGTATTGCCAGTGTTTTAATTTGGAACTGATTGATACTAGCATCAAAGCATTCACATTGTAAGTAGCAGCCCATTTTAAAAATGGAAAATGGTCTCCAGCCTTGGAGCATTGTGGACCTACTCCCCAGGGTTAGTGTTTGCAGTGGACAAAATATTGGTCTGAGAAATAAAACTGTATCCCGGGCAAGCATGAAGTGACTAGCAAAAGGAAACTTTTAGAGTTAAAAGCGCAAGATTCTGCACTGTAAAATGTTACTGGTAGGACAAGACTTTCTTGAGTTTACAGAGACAAAAGCACACGTCCAATCTACAGTGCTTGGCAAAGACTATCAAAAAATCCATCTCTTCTGGACCTGGATGTTCAGACAGTAATCTGTAGCTAATGGAAAGCAGTATCATTGGCACCCAGGGCATAACAGTTATATATTACTCTCATATAGATATTGTAATGAAAGAATGCATTTACAACAGCCTTCTCAGCTCATGTTCCATGTGTTTCATCTAAGTTTAGAATAACCCTATTTCTTAAACTGAAATGGATTTTGCTGTTAGGCTTTTGAAACACTTCAACACTCCTGTTCCACATTTCTCAACAGGATATGAACGGATGCAAATGTCAAGGGATATAGGGTGCATTCACAAATGAAGAGTGAATAGAATGGGAAGTATAAACAACCCCTGCAGAATTAGATGGCACAGTGGGTTGCTGTATTAGTCTTTCATCTCCAGGCATCTGAATCCAAATCCTGTATTTATTCACCAGTGGAAAATGAGTTTGGTGGCCTCACAATTCCTAGCAACTATTTTTTCCTTTTACAGACACTCAACACAGTTGACACTCAGCTCAACAGATTATAAATATAAGAATCACAGGGACCATGCAGATCAGGTGCATTGTCAGCACCATGTGAGGAAGCTTTGAAAAGCAGCTCTCAATGCATTATGGGTCACTTCATTTTCAGGAACACTAGAATCACACAAAAATAGTACACAACAATCTAGAATCTTGGAAACTGTAGTAGTCACCTGCTTCAAAGAAATATTTGCATCACTTAATATTTGGGCCAAATCCTCAGCTGTTGCAAGTCACTGTATCTCCTTGAAGTCATCAGAGATGCACAAACTGACATCAGCTGAGGCTATAGGTTCTAGGTTGCATTATTAGAGCTAACTTGTACAACTCTTTCTCACCTGAGTAGTTCAATTGCCTTCCATGAACCATAAATGCTCACCCATGTGTGTAATGGTGAGAGAATCTGGCTCACACAGAATTGCGCAAAAGATTCCTTCACAGTGTACTTTGCTATTGCTGTTGATTTGATGTGGAAGGTGCTCAGACACTATGCTGATACATAGCAGTGTAAAACACATGATAAATAGATAGCTCAGGAGTTTGCACATTGGCCTGCTTAAATCCAGGGTTACAAGTTCAATACTTAAGGAGGGCTGCTTGGGGCAAAATCAGTACTTGGTCCTGCTAGTGAAGGCAGAGGGCTAGACTCAATGACCTTTCAGAGTCCCTTCCAGCTCTGTGAGATAGAGTTCTCCTTACTAACAGAAAAATGCTTTTTTGCAGTTAAGTAAATGAAATAAATACAATACATTCCCAAGGAAAAGTGCACATGGTTATCACATACATCTGCTAGCAGTAACAGATGGTAGCACTAATTGTCGTTTAGGAAGTTTGCACTGTTTTAATTTTCCTAAGAGCAAAGTATGGAGATGGATGTGAGGTTTTCTGTAATGCTACATGTTGACATCATGAAAAAAATTGCAGATTTCCTGCCTGTAACAAGATGTGATTCTCAAGACTTGGCTATAGGGTACCCTACACTAGAAAAGGAGAAATATACTTTTTTTTTAGGCAAGACACAAAATCTGATCAAACTTCAGTAATATTTGATGTTTGCATCTACAATCAGGTGACATTTGTGTGGTACAGAGGGCTTGTCAAGGGAGTGGAGGTGGGTTTTGTCTTAAATGTTCAATGTGGCATGCACTCTGTCTAGGTATTCATATGGTCCTTATTACAATAGTATCTGTGTACCTCACAATATTTAATCATGGATTTTATCCTTGCAATAACCCTGTAAGGTAGGTGTTATGGAGTGTGGGGGAGTCCGGCCCTGCACCCCTCTTCCTGGAACCCACAGTGACTTTTATCCAGCCAGTAAAACAGAAGGTTTATTGGACAACAGAAACACAGGTTACAGCAGAGCTTGCAGGCACAGTCAGGACTCCTCCATCCAGTCCTTCTGGGGGTTCAGGGTGCTTGGATCCCAGCTAGGATACCCTGAATTCCGCCCCACAGCCCCAAACCCAAACTGCCCTGCCTTTTCTTCCGCCGGCCGAATCCTTTGTCCCCTTCTCCTCTGCCCAGGTGCTCCCCCCTTCCCCATGCTGGGCTCGGGTTACAGGCTGAGCACCTGTCTCTCACCTAAAGACATCCCCTGCTTTCCCGTTCCCCACACACGACGTCTACTCTTCACAGTAGGGAAATATGAGAGGGAATCTGGAACAGACAGATTAAATGACTGACAAAGCGGACACATGTAGATAGTTAAGTTGATCCATGTGCCTGACATCAGGCCAAGGACCCTGTCCACTAGATGATAACCAGATTCTATCGTGCACCTCCATCTAGGTTATCGAGCTAGGAAGTTTAGGTTGATATATGCCATACCACACGAACAAGCGCTGGGTGGGATATTGAATGCTGCGTGCCACGTAGAGTCCTTTCACTTGCACTCACAGAAAAACGGGGCAGCACATTCATTCTGGGTGCTCTGCATGTAAGTTGCTACGGTAGAGGCTCCTTGTGTCGTTCTCACCCTAGGTGACCCATCGCGGGGCAGCATATGTAAGCAGAGTCAGGTGAGCTCACCCAACATCTGGTGGTGATTATGGAAAGTGTAAAAGAATGTAGGAAAGGTGAATCTCGGTGGTATTTGCATGGCACACCACCATAGCCCAGGCAGCTGCGGATGCTTATTTTGACAGCTCTGGGATCCAATTTCTTTGTATTTGGGCAGGATAAATAAAGTATTGCACCTGAGTTATGTGAATGAGAGACACGAGACTTGCTTTATATGACAGCAGTCGTCTCAATATAAATAACTAACACTTGCTATGACAGGGACATGGGTTCCAAAACCGGACTTGAGAGAAGGTTGGGAACTGGTTGTGTTGTGTACTGATGGTATCGGTCCCTTTGTGGGTCGGAACACCAATGCACATGCCTCCTCTCTCCATGTTAAAGAGTTAAGAGCTAATTTTGATTCTATCTAGAGGACTGCTGAGATGCAGTTCATGTTGGCGCATGATGCCAGGGCTCCCTATTAGAGCTGAGCTGAGATCACTGAGTGCTGTGTTAATAGTAGGAGCCGAAGACTTATCTTAGTGGCTAGCGGCGGACAGTTATGCAGCATTTTGGAGAGCCATGGAACAGTGGAGCAGAGTGAGTGGTTTCGGGTATGGCTGGAGGAGTGGCACAGCTGTGTAGTAGGAGCTGGTCGTGGTGACGGCTTGCACCGAACACCACAGAGCGGCAGAGCGTTGGCCGGGCCACGTAAGGTGCCCCTAACACCTTGTGTGAGACTCCCCCCATTCTCCACCCAGGCTGGGGTGGGGGGTAAAACTCTGCAGATAAACTTTTGAATTCTGGGGTGGCACTGACCAGAGACTTTCAGGTTGTTGGACTTTGGGGTGATTGGGCTGAAGACCCTAAGGGGGAAAGGACATTGCCAAATGTACTTGGAGGTGGGTTTTTGCTTATGGTTTGTGTTATAATCCTGTTTGAGGTGTTTCTCCAATGGGATGCTGCATTGTTTCCTTCCTTTATTAAAAGGATTTTGCTACACTCAGACTCCGTGCTTGCGAGAGGGGAAGTATTGCCTCCTAAAGGTGCCCAGGGGGGTGTGGTATGTAAGTGTCCCAGGTCACTGGGTAGGGGCTCGAGCCGGTTATGCATGGTGTTATTGAAACGGAATCCCTGGATACTGAACCCGGCCCTTGTTGCTGCCAACTCAGAGGGGCAGAAGGGTTACATATAATTAAACCCAACATGACAGTTAGCCTGGAAACAGGAGCTACTTTAAATTGCATGGTAATGAAATGCCCTCTCAAAAAGGTGCTGACAGAAAACTACGATAATGCACAATGTCAATTCAGTCTTTGGCCTCTCTGCCTGGAGGATTGTTTCTGATGAGGTAGTAGTTTTCCAGGGACCATCTGAGTATTAATTTCACATAAGGCACTGAAAAAAAGCTTTGAGTACATGCAGTTTAGGATGGATTTAAACTGTTCATACAGAAGGGAAAAGCTCTGCCCCTGATCACCAGTCCCCAAGATATCTTGTCACCCATCCTGTCCTCTTGTTCCAGGAACTTTACCTGTCTCTGAGAAATATTTTTCTCAACGTAAGATATGTTCATGTTGTAAGAACCTTCTACAACAGGGGTAGGTAACCTATGGCACAGGTGCCGAAGGCGGCACACGAGCTGATTTTCAATGGCACTCACACTGCCTGGGTCCTAGACACCGGTCCAGGGGGCTCTGCATTTTAATTTAATTTTAAATGAAGCTTCTTAAACATTCTTAAAAACCTTATTTACTTTATATACAATAGTTTAGTTATATATTATAGACTTATAGAAAGAGACCTTCTAAAAATGCTAAAATCTATGACTGGCACACGAAATCTTAAATTAGAGTGAATAAATGAAGACTTGGTACACCACTTCAGAAAGGTTGCCGACCCCTGTTCTACAATGTACAGAATCCCCTCTAACTTACCTTTTGAAACACTAAAATATTTATGAGTCTATCTTGAAGCTTTAAGCTCTAAGGCCTTTGATGTAAAAATTCATGGAGGTCCTTTTTTGCTTTCTACAGAACAGGCAAACACACTACTATAATGAAGTAAAGTTAGGGATCTGATTTAGAACCCATCTTCTTCGAGTGCTTGCTCATGTCGCTTCCATTTGAGGTGTGTCCGTGCCCACGTGCACAACTGCCGGAGATTTGTGCCTTAGCGGTATCCGTATAGCTGGCTGTGGCACCCCCTGTAGTGGCGCTCCCATGTGGAGGTATATCATGCACCACTGGCCCTGTGCCCCCTCAGTTCCTTGTTACCGTCCGCGGTGGTTAATCAGAGCCTTCCTTGCGAAGCAAGGGCTAGCAGTTTTCTTCTTGTCCAACAATGGACTTCATGCCTTAGGGCTTTTTGTAAATAGCTTGTTGATAGTGTTAGTCGAGTAGCTGTTAAATATAGTCATTAGCTAGCAGTTAGAGTCCCGGTGGGGTCTGCTCTACTCCACCCCTAGACCTAAAACCTCAATAAGCCTAGTAAAGCCTTATTTATATTACAAATGCTTTGCAGGTATAGCTATACTGGCAGAGTCCTCTAGTGTAGATGTAGCTTAATGCCTGCTTCCCCAAATGACATTAATTATGCCGACAGAAGCATTCTTAGGTTGGCATAGCTGCGATGTTGGCTGGGATTGTGGTTTGTTTTTTTCCCCACACCTTTGACCAATATAACTATGCCAACAAAACTTTGTAGCACAGACCTGGCGTAACTCTCTGCAGAGTCACTGGCTCCCTCCCCTGGTTCTCCCTGGGATGCGATGAATTCACCTGCCAGGGTGGTTCCATTGGCAGTGGCCATGAGATGCAGCTCTTGGCTGCAGGCTTCTGGGCTCTCCCAGGAGATGCAGACCACAATATACAACCTGCCATTCAATGGTTTGGGGCTCTTTTCTGAGAAAACTGACTCTAGGCTCCATAGGCTCAAGGACTCCTGAGCCACCCTCCATTCCCTTGGTTTGCACTCCCCTCAGCAGTCCAGGAAGCTGTTCCTCCAATGCAGTCTCAGTCCTGGGGAGCTCCCAGATCTGGCTCCTACAGGAGGAAAGACAAGGACAAAGGGCCTAGGAGGCGCTACCCGTCCGCCTCCTGCTCATCTGCACAACCTGACTCTTTCAAGAGTCAGGGAGGCCAGAAACAATCATTTTGAGGGTGCGCTCAAGGATGGCGCACCCAGCCAATACACCAGATCCACCCTTTCTTTTGCTTGACCACCTCCGCCCTTTCTGGTCAGCCTGGTTCCGGGTCATCTCAGATCATTGGGTGCTAGACACGGTCTCTTCAGGCTACACCCTACAGTTTGCAGCCAACCATCCCTCCCACCTCCCTTCCCCATCCCTCTTCAGGGACTCCTCTCACGAGCAACTCCTCACCTGTGTGAAAGTAGAATGAATTATATTGTAAAAATAAGAATGGATTAAAGAAATGTTCTATGTACCTTTAAGCAGAAATAAGAAATGTTGAAATACAGGTGCCAGGAAAAGAAACATTAGGCATAAACAA
>NC_133770.1:36284455-36393447 GCF_003597395.2 Chelonoidis abingdonii | reverse complement strand
TAGTAAGGAAATAAGATATTCATGGCTAGCCCAGGTAAACTTATCAGATTCTGCTTCCTTTGTTATCTTGCTAAGTGCTCCCCCCCTTTTATCTGTATAAATAAGATAGTTTGTGTCTTGTATGGGGCTCACATTATCTGGGTATATTAGCAGAGCGCTGTGCTAATAAAACAGAGTGGTCTGACAAACTGTGAGTCCTGAGTCTAACTTTGACACCTAGAAAATCGAAAACCTCCTACACCTGGGGGCAGTGGAAACAGTCCTGTGGAACATGGAAGGCAGAGGATTTTACTGCCGCTACTTCCTAATTCTGAAAGCGAAAGGGAGCCTCAGAACCATCCTAGACCTGCATTGCCTCAACAAGTCTCTCAAGAAGTTGAAGTTTTGTATGGTCTCCCTAGCCTCTATCATTCCCTCCCCGGATCTGGGAGACTGGTACACCATCCTCGATTTGAAGGACACACACTTCCATATCTCCATCTTCCTGGGGCAATGGCACTTCCTCCGTTTTACATTGGGCAGGCACCATTTCGAGTTTATGGCTATGCCCTTCAATCTCTTGTCGGCCCCCAAGAGTATGCACAAAATGCATAGCGCCAGTGGCTGCTTACCCGAGATGTCAAGGGGTCCAGATATACCCATTCCTTGACAACTGGTTAGTAAAGGGACGGTCCCCAGATCAGATGTGGAGGCCTCTTGACTTCGTATGTTCCACTTGGCATGATATCGGGTTGATTATAAACAAGAAAACGTCTACCTTAAACCCGGTACAATGCATAGAATTCATCGGGATGGTCCTGGACTCCACACAGGCCTGGGCCTTCCCCCCTAAGGCTCAGTTCCAGGCCTTGGTGGACCTCATCGTAAGCCTGTGGGCCCACCTGCTCACCACTGCCCACACATGCCTGAGACTGCTGGGCCACATCGTGGCATGAACTTACGTGATTTGGCACATGCGTCTCCGCCTCAGACCCCTTCAAGCATGGCTAGCGTCGGCCTATGTACCCAACCGCCACAGGATGGACAAGGTAGTCAGGATCCCAGATGAAGCACTCCTATCCCTCGCCTGGTGGCAGGATACTGCATCGGTGCTGAAGGGAGTTCCCTTCATGACTCACAACCCTGGCCTCATTGTTGACCCTGGTCTCCGATGCCTTGGACCTGGGATGGGGAGCACACCTGGGTGCTCTCAGCACTCAAGGTCACTGGTCCAGTCATGATCGTGCTCTACATATCAATGCCAGATAATTTAGGGTGGTTCGACTGGCCTGCCAAACCTTTCTACCTCAGCTTCAAGACAGGGTGGTTCAGGTCCTGATGGACAATATGGCTACAGTCTTATACATCAACAGGTAGGGCAGAGCCAGGTCATCTGCCCTCTACCAGGAAGCCCTCTGGCTTTGGGACCTTTGCCTGCAGCACAACAGCCATCTCATAGCTTCTCACCTTCCAGGGACCAGGAACGCTCTGGCAGATCACCTCAGCAGGACGTTCTCAGGGTTACCCAGGGTCCTCGCAAAGATCAAACTGGACAAGGCGAGGATCATCCTCATAGCACCGGCATGGCCATGCCAGCACTGGTTCAGCATTTTGCTGGGCTTCTCAGTGGTGACACCATTCTGGCTACCGCTCAGATCAGACCTATTGTCCCAAAACCACAGCTGTCTGCTGCACCCCAACCTAGCAGGGCTACATCTGATGGCCTGGCTGCTGTGTGGCTGAATGCACAGGAACAGCAGTGCTCAGCTGAGGTCCAGTGCGTCCTGCTGGGAAGTAGAAAGCCCTCCACCAGGACAACCTACCTGGCAAAGTGGAAGGGTGTACTTCCTGACCAGGCTTCTCTGCAGCTTATTCTCGACTACCTCCAGCATCTCAAGCTCAAGGGCTTGTCCCTTTCATCAATCAAGGTCCATCTAGCAGCCATCTCAGTCTTCCACCTGCTGTTGGAGGGCAGATCGGTTTTCGCTCAGGATATCATGGCCAGATTCCTTACAGGACTAGAGCATCTCTACCTGCAAGTCAGGGATCCAGTTCCGCCATGGGACTTGATTCTGGTTCTTATGTTCTTGGAAGGTCACGTTCCTGGTTGCAGTGACGTCAGCCGCCGAGTATCTGAGATTCAGGCGCTCACCTCGAACCCACCATACATGGTCTTCTACAAGGACACGGTCCAACTCAGACGACACCTGGCATTTCTCCCCAAGGTGGTCCTCAAAGTAAACTGAGACACATTTATCTACTGGACTTCCCAAAGCTGCAAAAATCAGAGCAGGAGCATAGGCTACATGCCTTGGATGTCCAGCAGGCTCTGGCCTTCTACATTGACAGAACCAGCTTGTGCCATAAATCAATGCGATTATTCGTTGCAGTAGCCAACAGGATGAAAGGTTGCCTCATATCCACTCAAAGAATTTCTTCTTGGATCACAGCCTGCATTAGCTTCTGCCATGACCAAGCGAAAGTACCACCTCCGTGATCGTCTTCACCCACTCTACCAAGGCCTAGGCCTACTCGGCAGCTTTTCTGGCCCATGTGCCTATTCAGGACATCTGCAGAGCAGCCACCTGGTCGTCTGTTCATACCTTTATGTCCCAGTATCCACTGACCCAGCAGGCCTGGGACAATGCTGACTTTGGCAGGGCAGTACTGCAAGCCGCTAAACTGTGAACTCCGAGCCCACCTCCGTGGATACTGCTTTTGAGCCACCTAAAATGTAATCAACATGAGCAAGTACTCGAAGAAGAAAAAACGGTAACCTACTTTTCATAACTGTTGTTCTTCAAGATGTGTTGCTCATGTCCATTTAATTTCCTGCCCTCCTACCCCATTGTTGGAATTGACGGCAAGAAGGAACTAAGGGGGTGCAGGGCCAGCAGCACCTGATATATCACCTAATGGGAGCGCTACCAGCCTTACGGATACCTCTAAGGCAGAAATCTCTGGCAACTGTGCACATGGGTGCACACACACCTACAATGGAATGAACATGAGCAACACATCTCGAAGAACAACAGTTACAAAAGGTAGGTAATCATTTTATCTTTAATTCTGATGCTTGTGCCAAAATATTACAAGCATATAGGGTAGGTCAGATAATTCACTCTTTGAAGACTCCACTGCTAACCTCAATTCCAATTGAATATGGAGCTTTAGCCTCCCTCACAAGCTTGAGTTCATTTTTGTATGTTACGTATATGTAGCATTTGTAAAATGTGGTTTAATTTTATCATTTAGGGGCCTGAGGGAAGAAACAAAACAAATTCCTTATCATTTCAAGCTTCTACTCATTGAGTTTCCTAGTCTCTACATAGCAAACCCCACCTAAGAATAGCATCTATGTTCCATTCCTTTTAAAAGGGAGGCCATATTCTAACAAAACTACCGTTTAATTCTATATTGAGGTACCTTCAAAGAGGGACACAGTTAATACCAGATGATTTGTGTTCCCTAAAACATATCAGAATACAAATGATAAAAGACTGAGTAGAAACAAGGAAAATGTTGTACTCAAAGTACTATACGGGATCTTTTCAGGGGGATTAAGGCAAAACGCCACATTTATTAGTAATACAGGTATTAATTAATACTCTATCATATGCATATGATATATTACAGTCATGCATTCACACACACACACACACACAAACACACTCCGTCTTGCTGTTGTTACCAACTAGTTGCTCCCCTTAACTGCACTGGCCAGGTGAGTTAGATGGGGGAGGGGTGGAGCCGGGCTTCTGCCGATCCGGATCGATGCTCCGATGGTGACAAGACGAGACCCAGGGTCCTTCTGCAAGACACCTTGTATTTATAGCAGCTTCCCTCTTATGCAAATCCAGACCAGATTCAAAATCTTGGTCTGTGTCCGTTGGTCTTTGTGCTGCTTTTTTTCTGGGTGTTGTCCCAATGCTGCTCAAAGAGGGCGTTTTCTAAAGAAGGTGCTTGCTTCTAATCCCTGAGGTCGTCAATATGTCTGCTCTTCTTTATTGGGCCCACTTGACAAGTTGTATTGTCCTTTGCTCTGGCTCCCATTCCCTCTTTAACTGTTGTAGCTGTCTGGAGGTGGGTGTCTTCCAAGCCTCACTCATTCACACCTCATTCAGTCAATGGGGCAATTGATTACAGAGGGGGGGGGGGGAGATCTTATTCTACTTCTAGCAAAAAGGCACATGTTTCTTTCACTTTAACTATACTATCCTTAGGGGCTATAACATTTGATACAAAGTTTTCTACCAATTTTCTAATACAAAGTTGTATGAGAGAGGCACAATGCCAAGTCATATGAAATACAAAATCAAACAGTGAACAGAAGTTACAATGCAGGCAAGTGTAGTGAATGGTGAACAGAAGTTACATTAATAAAGTGAACAATTAAAAACAATTTCATTTATCAGTTCTACAAATAAAATGAAAAAAATATCATAAGCTAATTGCAAATCTAATGCAGGAGTCTATAGACTTGTACCACAACAATCTAGGACAAAGAATCATCAAAAAAACAGCTGTCTAATGTACGATACAAAAATCAAAAGGCATGACATTCACTGTGCTTGAATAGCTCTCTCTTTCTCTTTGGGTAGTCTGGGGGCTTCTTTAAAAGAAAAGTGAATGACCTACTAAGGCAAAAGATGTCACCAACAGATGAGTTTTCTTCATGCGAAAAGATAATGCAACTCACCCCTAGAGTAACTTCTCTGTAATTTACCTGCAGCAATACCTACATCCTACTGATGAGTCCATCTGTCTCAAAGCCAGCAAAATATCCAAGTTTCTGAACAGCTGTTTGTCAAAACCTACCCCAGTGTCATATGAACACTGAGACCTGCTTTTTTATTGTCCCTATTGGCTAACTATTATTGCCACTTTTATAACTGCGAAGCTCAGTTAGTGATAAATGAGTCCTTCCTCTGCTCTAATCTTGTCTCTAGAAAGAATGAATCCCCTGAAGCAGACCAATCTGTGAAGAGCTAATGTCGGCAGCATTGGGTACAAAAACATTTCAGAGGTAGTAAAAGTGCAATATTCATGGAAGTTCCTAAAATCTGAGAAGCTATTTTCTCATTGTCTCTCTCATCACATTGCCCTAGAGGAGCCATAAGGTTGTTTATCTTAATTATTGGTTTTTTTTCCCCCCACACTCTTTGCAAATGTTTCCCTTTTGTGAAGCTATTGCAATAATTGCCTCCAATATAATGAGATTTCGCTGTTAGTGTGAGCATGTTACCAGTTTCTGTGATCAGTCTGGGTTGTTTGGTTTGTGTTTTGTTTTTGCTGTTAGTTTTGGGTGAACTGGTTTTATATTACCTGTTGAAACATATCTCAACGATCTTATTGCTTTGTGTTTGTTGAATGGTAATAACAGTATTGTTGATATGCACAGTGTAAGTTTACCATATTTACTGCAATGCAAAATATCTACTTCTAAGTGACTGTTCATTAAAATTAGACAGATGATCCACCTAATGATTGATCCTGTAGGTGATCAGCAAGGATAGCACCTCAAACACTAGTGAATTTATCTTCACAGCACCCCTATGTAGCCAGGAAATCTCATCTCCATGGGACAGATGGGGAAAGTCAGGCACATAGACAGTAAATTCCTAATTCACAAAGACACGTAGGCCTAACTGCCTCGTTAGGTGCCTCTGCCCAATATTTAGATGACACTGATGTTTTCCAAACCACTGCTCAACTGCTACTTAACCTAGTAGGCGCCTAAGTTTCTGCAGCTGGTAATTCAGAAAGCTGTCGAAGTCCTGACGCTGCCCCCTGGCTAATAAGCTGCTTGGCGCCCTAGCGCAAACCAAAGCGCCAGTAACCCCAAACCAGGATCTCATATTAGGCATTTCTCCTGCTATCTCGCCAGCAGGGCCTGATCCCATAAGCATGCTCTGAACATACCTGCAAGATTGGCCTCTACTGGTGAGCACACCTTAAGCCAGATCAGTCCACACAGGTGGAGAGCCAAATGCAACCAGTGTTTACCAAATGTACATGAGTCTGTTTGCTTGAATGGGGGTGGTGACAAACTGTACACAAGAAACTCCCTTTTCTGAGTCCTCAAGTTCCTTGTTCCCTAAAGCAGCAGCCTCCCTTGATCCAGTCTTTCTCTGGTCTTTCTCTGGTCTTAAAAGCTTACTAAGACAGTTGTGGCTACCCCAGTCGCTGAGTTTTACACCTCTGACTCAAAGCTCCTCCTCTGGGACTCTGTGGCCTTCACAAAAGTGAGCCTGAGCATCAGTCCTCCCTTCCTGCTGTTGCTTTGCAATACAAAGAATCCTCAGAGATTTAACTGACAAAGGAGGGTCCTTTAACCCACACAATCTCCTTATCATCAATGACCCCAACAGACAAGCCATTAGCACCTTTATTCCAAGCACTAGAAAATACACTGCAGGGATCAGCCCTTCACTGGTAGGGGGATGTACTAGATGATCCAACAGCTCTTTTCCATCTCTAACGTCTATGAAAGGCTCCATCCTCTGAATCACGACCAGCCAAAAATAAGGGACCTTTGACGTATGTGATGGGTTGGCTACTAGCAAGGGTGGATTAGAAATGTATTTAAAGTTGTTCTTCCGAGATCGTATAAACCCTGCAACCAGGCAGTCTACCTATTCCTGTCTGCTCTTATTAAATCATTCCTGCACTTGCGCTATCACTCTCCTTTGAGGCTGGTTTGAGGCTTCCATGCTGATTTGGAGAAGTCTTGATTTATTTTCACAGATTCATCATACCCTAGAAACTAAGCAAAGGAAGGCAGAGGGCACTAAGTAGTAGGGGAGAAAACAAAACAGAAAACTGGCACTGACAGCTTAGCACTTAGCAAACCTCCTTCCCTCTTCCCAAAGCAGTGCTTCCCAATGGCAGGGCAAGAACGTACATTATGAAATCATCAGATGTGCACTAGGCATTTTACAGATAAATGTGAGAAGTCCCATCGCCAAGAGATTTATAATACAAGGACTCAGTCCTGCACTCGTAAGTTTTAATGGGTGCTTTGCCATTGACTTCAACAGGAGTAGGATCCCCCACTGCCCAAATGTTTAATATTGAAGTAAATGGGAGTTTTGCACATTAATTCTGATGCAGTATCCACTGAAGTCAAGAAAAAGACTCCCTTTAATGTCCATGGGTAGGGTTGCCAAGTGTCCAGTTTTCAATGGGATAGCCCAGTTGAAATGGGATATGTAGAGCGTCTGGTCACATGTACTGACCAGACACCAAAAGTCCAGTTACCAATGTGGGGGAGGGGTGCAAGGAAGGAGGCGCTGGTCACCAACTCACACCAGCCTCTGCTTAGCTGAGGCTGCCTCGTACTTGCATCTCATAGGCAGGCAGGCTCCAATCCTAGCCCTGGAGCTGAGGGAGCCCAGCTGGTCGGGGGAGGGAGGTGGACATGAGCGAGCAAGGAAGAGGGGTGAGAGCAGCGAGTGATGGGACAGGACCTTGGAATAAGACATGGAGTAGGGGCAGGGCCTTGGGGAAAGAGGTGGGAAGGGGGGGATGTACCAGCTCTCCTGCTGCAGTGTCTGGTTTTCAGAAATAAGAAAGTTGGCAACCCTATCAATGGGCCCACTGAGGGCTGGCAATATGGGGTTCTAAAGTTGTTTGGTCACAAAGCTCTGCATGTTTGTGGTGTGCAGCATAGTAACCACAGTGAATTTACACAGGAACGAAAAGAGAGATAGCATACTAAGATCCACAAGTGGACTCTGTGATCTGAGGTCTTTTTGCAGAAAAGAGCAGCAGCAGCCATTAGCTAAAAGTGGGGAGTCATATCCCATCAAAACTGTACAAAACAATAGACTATCTGGTGTTAAGAAAGCATTCCAGCCCTAAGGAATTATAGCACTAACAGTGACCAGATCAACAGACAGACATTAAGACGTTTAAAGAAAAGCGTTGCAAGATAACACTCTGTCTGGCAGCAACTGTGAAATCTACAATTTCCTTTTAAGGTTCACTTGTTTCCGTCAGGTCTTTAATTGTTTCTGTCTGTTGCATAACATTCACAACATTTGAATTTACTCTAGTACGTACAGGATAATGTGCCAGAATTGGTTAAAATATTGTTTCATAATACATTAGTAAAAATGATTGGTTAAGGTACCAAGAAACAAGTTTAACTATATAACTTGGGTTCCAAAAGGAAGTTCTTTGGAACCCAACTCCAGAACATGGCTCAAGATCAAAACTGCCAGAACTCAATATCCTGCACAACCATACCATGCAGAAGCTGGAGCCCTGGATGATCCAATCCTGACTGGCCATTGGGAGAAGCTTGTATGCCTTATGGGGAGTGATGAGCATGGTATGTTTAGCGAGTGTATTCTGTTGATTAAATGCTAATAAATGCAAGTTTTAAGGATATTACTGTATAAAGCCTCTTTCACTGGGAAAAGCTCCCACCAACTCATAGAGGGACAAATACAGACCAGAAATATTTACTGAACACTTCTGCCTTTTCTACGTTATTATTGATAATTCTACCATTTCCATCTATTAATGGACAAATACCATTGTCAGAATTCTCTTTGTTCCTAATACAATTAAAAAATTCATTACTGTCCTTAACCCAAAAAAGAGATTTCTTTTTGCATACCCTGGCTTCCCTCATCAGTTGTCTACAATTCCTAAATTCTGATTTATATCCATTACTATCAACTTCCCCTTTCTTCCATTTGTTAAAAGGCTCTGCAGAAGAAGTGGGGTTTGAAGGGCAAGTTAGTGGTGATGCACACAAAGAAGAGGGAGGTTGTTCCAAGCACAGGATATGGAGTGAAAAAAAATGGAATCTGTGAATGGAGGTAGACAAAGGAAGCAGTTAGATTGTTCCTTTGATATTCTTATGGTGGAAGAGACATGACTCAGCATTGACGCTAGCAACACCCCCATCCAAAAAAGAAAAAGAAAAAAAGGCCCCAAACTAACAAGATCAACCAAATAAAATTACCCTAGCAGAATTTCTAGACCCCCAAAAGGGAGATGAGCCAGAGACACATGAATACCAACAGGGACCTTGTAGCTGACAACCTGTTCTATAAGGAAGGAGCTTAGATATTACATGATGGGTAGCAACAGAAAACTAAAATATTTAGAAATGACTGCATGGAATGAGGGACAGAGATAACAGGAAGAGAGATAAGAGGAAATAAGAAGAGAATTGTGGGCAGATGAAGTTGTGATGAGCCGTACACTTTTAAACCAACCAAATGACTGCCTCTCTCTGTAAGCCACATCTTCAGCTACTTTTCTATATGATATAGGATGGAGAACCTTCACTGAAATATGGTTGAGGCCAGTGAAGATGACAAATACCTGTCTTAATTCAGCTTCTGGAGTTAAAAGCTTTAGATATCCCTGTCAAAGTATTTTTTCCCACTTTGAACTTTAGCATCCAGAAAGTGGGGACCTGCATGTACCCTTCTAAGCTTAATTCCTAGCTTAGCTCTGATAGTGCTGCCATAAACCAGAAATTCCAGTGTCTGGTACACTCCCTGTCCCCCAAAACCTTCCCTAGGAAACCCAAGACCCAAACCCCTTGGGTCTTAAAACAAGGAGAAATAAACCATTCCCCTTCCTTCCCCCTCCCAGACTTTTCCCTCCCTGGGTTACCCTGAAAGATTACTGTGATCCAAACTCCTTGGATCTAAAAACAGAAAAGAAATTAACCTTCCCCCTCCCTCCTTTCACCCCACCACTCCCTGGTGAGTTCAGACCCAATTCCCTCAGGTCTTAAACAAGGGGGAAAAAATCAATCAGGTTCTTAAAAAAAGAAAGCTTTTAATTAAAGAAAGAAAAAGTAAAAATTATCTCTGTAAAATTAGGATGGGAAATGTTTACAGGGTCTTCAGCTTATATAGACTAGAGGGACTCCCTCCCCCATAGCCTAGGATACAAGTTACAGCAAACAGATTAAAATATCCTTCCAGCAAAATACACATTTGCAAGTTAAGAAAACAAACATAAGCCCAATCTGCCTTTTCTAGCTAGTACTTACTATTTTGAACATGAAAGACTGTTTCAGAAAGATTGGAGAAAGATCTGGTTGCACATCTGGCCCCTCTTATCCCCAAGACAGAACAAAGAACAAAACAAACAGCAGAAACAAAGACTTCCCTCCACCAAGATTTGAAGGTATCTTGTCCCCTGATTGGTCCTCTCGTCAGGTGTCAACCAGGTTTACTGAGCTTCTTAACCCTTTACAAGTAAAAGAGACATTAACCCTTAACTATCTGTTTATGACAATCCCATTAAGTAGCATTGTCTCACCTACCCTCAACCCCCATTAAGGTGGCTGGCTGGTCCAAGAATGAGTCATGCAGAAGCAGAAGCTCACTTTTTATTACGTTCAGCATAGACACCAACTTTCACATATACCTCAGGCTAATTTGTAAGGCTTTCAGCAGCACTGGCCCAGGTTTGCCAAGGAATAAATCTAGGCACTTCTTCTGTGGGCTCGGGAACCACCACATAGTATTATCATAACCTTAGAAGAGAAGACTTTACTTGAAAAGCCAAAAAATAAAAAGTGTTTGGGAAAAGTCTATGGAAATGTAGCAGTTTACAAATAACTTTGCAGAAGTACAGTACATTACAAAGCAATAAACATCGTATCTTAAGTTTAGAGTCTCTACTGGGTTCCTACAAAATGTCCATACAATGTATGACAATTACTTAATTATTTTTCCAGCTGGGTACATGTATGTATAAAATCATTGATATGCCAGCAATTTGAAGCAATGGTTTGAGTAAATCTAGATGTGTGTAGGAGAAGCTGTCCTTGAAGTACAGAGCTCTTTCAAGCATAGCAATGAGAGACATTGCTTAAGGTGCCTTTATTAACTTGGCATGAGGCAAACTTCCTTTATTCTCCTTTACTAATAACACCAAAAATATTACTTCACCCTGACCAAACAAAATACTTTACAGTGCACATAATAAATCTCTCTACTTTTTTGGTCTTCCAAATAGAATATGAAGGCTTTTATTTGGGATTGATACAAAGCATCTGCAGCACTCTGAGACCACCTGCTTTGAATCTATTAATATTCTCAGAAGTCTTTTATTCTTTACCACCAAGGATGCAATCATGTGATTCAGTTGTGATTACCAGGCTAACTCACTTAATAGGTCACATTTGCTCTGAAGTAATTAAAGTTCCTATATATTTAAGGGAATCCTTAACAAGTTTTGATTGCTGGTTTAAAACAATGAAGGAAGCAAGTGAAAACTAATCACAACAAACTGCTGTAAACATACACACACTCTCTCTCTCTCTCGCTCCTGGGCAAAGCTTTTTTGACAAACGTTCTTTTTCCACTGAAAAAGGCAGATTTGGCAACACCAAAACATTTAGCAAATTCATGTAAATTTCACCAGGCTGTTTCAGTCAGACAAAAAAACAAAACAAAAAAAGATTAAAAAACAAAATGTTTTGTTTTTGAAATGTTTAGATTCAAAAATCACTTTTTGTTTTGAAATTTCCTGTAATTTTACTTTAAATAATTAAAAATGTTTAAAATGCTTGAAATCAAGACATTTTATTTCAGGCTGAATGAAGTGTTTTATTGAGCTAAAACTTTTTTTTTTTTTTTTTTTACAACTTTTCAGCATGGCCAGCAAACTAAAAAACCCACCATTCACTGAGCTCTAGTTAGGAAGACACTTGAAAAATTAGTGATGGCATGCCAACACCCACAAATACAATCAAAAGTTTCTTTCTCCAAGTTGTCCATTAACTTGCTCATTTTATCGAACTTAATGCTCCAATTCATCAAAGAACTTCTCCATGCGCTTAACTTTAAGCATGTGAGAAGTACTATTAAAGTCTACAGAATTTAAGCAGATGCTTAAATTTAAGTATCTGCTAAATACTTTGTTGAATCAGGGCATAGAGGGCTTAAAGTTTGAGAAGACGGTTCCAATTGGACAAAGTTTGAAGTAGAACTGGTTCATTAACAATTTGTGAAAATTTTCAGAAATTTGTTTCCAAGACTTCAAAGAGAACAGGGAGGGGTGTTTATGAGTCTGGGTATGGAAGCATGGCTGTGTGGGTGTGAGAGAGAGAAATTAACCAAATATTTGAGCTTTGCATTTTCTTCCTCCTCCTTCTGCCCCTCCCCCCCATCTTCTCCCCCACTTTCCTATTTTGCAAGTAAAAACAGGGAACTGTGACAGTCTGTATCCCTATGTTCACTTCTTTTACGGGACTATGAGAAAATTTGTACAAACCATGCCTTGTGATTTATCATTTGAAACCTCAATTTACTGATCATTATTGTTCTGCTAAAATGTGTGGTAACATTGCAGGTAAAGTTATCCGAGTCCTCTGTATGGTATTACTAAAACATGTTCCATGTCTGTGGAGCAGTCACAAACAAGTTCCCCTGAGACAAAAGACTAGCCGACATCTCAGCCAAGCGTCAACAAAGTCAAATGGGCTTTCACTTTATTAAGTGGCCATTCTTTGGTAGGAAAAAGGAGATGGGCAAAAAATCTACATCTTGACAAAGAAAGAAGCTGAGAGGTCCATCCACACAGACTGTGTCTCCTGAACCTCAGCTGGAAATGATTCTCAAAGAAGAGAAAAAAATATAAGGAAGGAAGGGCAAATGCTCCAAATAATTTCTCCCTCCATCTCTACTGGGGGGGAGGGTGGAAAGAGATCCTGACTGAAAAAAATTCAGCCAGTAAGACTGGTGAAACATGGTGAGAGAGACCGCTGCTTTGAATTCACTTCATTTGTTAAGTTAGGCACTAGTTGTATTTTACTTTTATTTTCTTGTAACCAATTCTGACTTATGCCTCATTACTTGTCACTTAAAAATCTATCTTCTGGAGTTAATATATTTGTTTTGTGGTTTTAGCTAAACCATTGTGTTTGGATTGAAGTGTTTGGGAAACTCCATTTAGGATAACAGGATTTGTGCATATCATTTTCTATTAATGACTATCTTTATATGAACTTGAATTGTCCAGGAGAGAGTTGGGTAGTACAAGATGTACATTTCTGTGGAAAATCTGAGACTGGGACTTTGCTGGTGTTGCTCCACAGTCTAATTCAAGAGTGTCTCAACCATGTACTTACTTTTCAACACGCAAGTAGTCTGAGGGTGCAATCCACAAAGCAACATAGGCACGTGAGTCCCCATGCACAGCACCACTACAATCCATGAAACCCTCACCTGGCTGCTAAGCCTATAGGTGCCTAAACTCCCTCAGCACCCAAACCTTCCACTTTTAACAGTTTCCTAGCTGCCTAGGGTTTTAGGCTATGAGAGAAGGGAGACCCCTGTTCAAATCCTACTTCGCAGGGGAGTGCTCTAACCAGTGAGCTATGGGAGATTTTGGTATGGGGTCTCTCCTGTTGAAGCTGTTCCAATGACTTAGTATTTATCCAAACTGGAACAGCTTCAAACAGGAGAGACCCCATACCAGAATCTCCCATAGCTCACTGGTTAGAGCAGTGGTTCTCAATCAAGGGTACATGTACCCCTGGGAGTATATAGAGGTCCTTCAGGGGGTACATCACCTATCTAAATATTTGCCTAGTTTTACAACAAGCTACATGAAAAGCTCTAGCAAAGTCAGTACAAACTAAAATTTCATACGACTTGTTTATACTGCTCTGTATACTATAAACTGAACCGTAAGTACAATATTTATATTCCTATTGATTTATTTTATAATGATATGGTAAAAAAAAAGTAATCCATTTTCAGTAATAGTGTGCTGTGACATTTTTGTATTTTTATGTGTGATTTTGTAAGCAAGTAGTTTTTAAGTGAGGTGAAACTTGGGATACGCAAGACAAATCAGACTCCTGAAAGGGGTACAGTAGTCTTCAAAGGTTGAGAGTCTCTGGGTTAGAGCACTCACCTGGGAGTGGAAGACTCCTGTTCAAATCCTTTCTCTCAGTCTAGCAGAGAGAGGGGAATTGAACCCCACATCCCAGATGAGTACTCTAACCACTAGGCTAACAGTTAGAAGATGGGAACCAACTCCTTGCTTCCCTTTTGATGTTAAGTGAGGCAGGTACCTAATTCAGTCCCTCAAGAATTGATTTAGCAGCCTATTGCAGGTACAGTGGGTTCCTACTCACAAATGGCTAAGTAGAACTAGGCACCTAAATCCAGGTAATAGGATGGTGCCTATCAGAGAGGGGCAGGGCTTAGCACACACTCTCACCTCTGCATCTCCTATTGGCTTACTTACGAGGCTCCCTGCCCAGCATGCTGGCTTTTGTGGGTTGCATTCTTAGGTGCCTCTCTCTCCCCATTCATTGTACAGGGAGCCTAGGCATCTAACAAGTTTTATGAATCACAGTATTGTTCCTGTCATTTTCTGGCATACTAGAAATCAGGAACTGCAATGCTCAGGTTTGCAATGCTGAAGTCCCTTTGGGGATCCCACACCTGTCACTTCTTTGGTACTGGTCACTAGCTTAAAGTTGAGCACATTCATAGGTGCCTTGCTGGATCTGTGCCAGAGTATTCTGCACCTTGCAAGATCAAGCCCCTAACTATTCTTATAAATACTCAGGTTTCTTCTCTGAATTAATATTGTGGTAACAATGATTAAAATAAATTAATTTATTAAGAGCATTTATCAGCTTGATAACATCAATTACAAGTTTTTAATTATTCAGATGTTAAATTTGAAAGAGTGCAAAACCCCCAAAACTCTGATGTCCCCTTGAAATAGAGGCCTAACACAATTTAAAATCACAGGCAAGCAAGGATGAGACAATGGTAAAACACCAATTGACTTCAGTGTGGCTAGGATTTCACCCCATCTTGGTAATAGGACATTAAGCAACATTCAAGTCAGTCTGTTTTATTTGTGTTAATTTTTCTTAATACATATTGTAATACAAACAATATTTTTAAATTAAGGTAATATTTGGAAACATGATACCTGATTTAAAAAAACCATAAACAAATGTAGTTTTCATAATGTACTGTATTCTGCATAAACACCAACAGAAAGCACAAACCACAGTATTAAATTAAAATATACTTAACATATCCCTCCAGGTTTGACACTATAGAAATATAAAAACTTTGTAAAAGTAATAAAATATATTCAGATAAAATTTTTACAGTTGCAAAATGTTTAGAATACACATTGAAGCAGAATGTCATTACACAGGAATGGCAGTCTGCTATAAACCAAATTATCTTTCCTATATATAAGCAGCATTAGAAAGTCTAAAGTATTTCCCTTCTGTAATGGACAAGTTTATTACAATGAACTACTGCATGTTACATACATACTGTAACGCAGTAACCTACAGGACTGCATATATGCATTAGAATAGGTTCTGTTTATCCATCTTTATCTGCATGGACCAGATTCTGCCACGCTTATTCATACTGCACAGTACCTTACTTTGCAATTACCTGCACTGGAAATACTCACAGAGAAAAGTACCACTCTGTGTGGGCAAGGACTCCATGGCAATGGAACAAAATGTTGTTTATAAATGGATTTTGCTCTTGAAGTGTCCAATGTACAGAATTCTGATATTACAGTTAACATTACACTGATTTGAAGGAAGCCTCACCAGCAGCAGTGCAGAAGCAAGGGTGACAATACCATACCATGCCACCCTTACTTCTATGCTGCTGGCAGCGGCGCTGCCTTTTGAGCTGGGATCCCAGCCAGCAGCCAGCACTCTCCAGGTGCCCAGCTCTGAAGGCAAAGCTGCCGCCACCGCCGGCAGCAGTGCAGAAATAAGGGTAGCTGTAGCGCAACCTCCCCCGCTCCAATAACCTTGTGACCTCCACCCAGAACTCCCTCATATTTTTATAGGTCCTGCAAAATCTGAGTTCAAGGGAATGCTTTGTAAGAAGTAGAGCCTGAGCTGGACTCCTGACTCTACAATCCAAGATGTTAACAGAGCAATCTCTTTGGAAAAGCAGAAACATTACTTTTGTTTGGATGATAATCCAACCAAAGATTATTTTTAAAATGTTCCTAATGGTAAGAATATTTTAATGCAATGTTCTGTACATGTTCACACAATCTATGGTTCTGAACATATGTAGTATGACAAAATTCAAAACCCACTGCAAACTGTCCATTCGGGCTTACTTCACTCGAAAGTAACTAAGATGAAATCCATAAAATAGATATGCTGGTGCTATGTTCATGAGCGATCTGATTGATTCTTCCACGTACACAGTCAAGAGAAATGGATATCAATGTACCATTATGCACTTCGAAAGAAGAGCGGAGGGACACACTGGTCCATATACTTCCTTCAGGCATCTGACCTCCAATTTGCTGGCCAATTGCTGTGGGTTGCATCTGATCATTGATCAAATGATTTAGAGTCACTTTAAGTACACTACATGAGTGGATCAGCTTTAAATTAAAAGCAATGCTAGCAACTCCCCTTTCAGTAAATCTGAAGTACTTCTGAGCAAGTTCTCCAGAAGGAACAAGTTGTATTTGTTTCTCACTGGCTGAGACCTGGGTGAAATCCAGTAATTTGTTTCTGACAGCTCCTGTAGGCAGTCGTGTAACAGAGACTGTGGCTGAGATGGCAGTGGAAACTGCAGATGGGATCCAGATGAGACTAAGTATACTAATTCCAGAGCTGTCTCCAAAATATCGAACGTTACATTGAGCTGGAGAAAGGATCTCAAAGCTAAGCAGATCCCCACTGTTGACTTTTGTGGCCCCAGAAGCAGATATTGATGTGTCTCTGTAATTTACACCAGATTTATACACGTTCATTAATTCTCGGTTAGTACCATTCCTACTGATATAAGAGACCAAGGAAAAGCCTTCACGAACACATGTATGGCCCATGGAATAGAGTGCTTGGTGAAAAACAAATTTTATGACACCTGTTTCAGTGAACTTTATAGCTCTGCCATCGTGAGACAAACTTAGCATGTAAGGGTCAGAAATGGAAATAACTTTAAAAGTAGGTCGATAGTTAGTTTGATAGTGCATTGCAGTTGACATCTGTGCACTCATAGCCACCGCACCTGTATCATGGGACAACCAAAACAAACTGAGTGGAGTATTAAGGTCATAAATATTTAAGTCTTTACTTTGGTTGCAGAATTGATTTGGACTCTTCAGAAACAGAGAGAGACTTTGGCTTGGTTCCACCTCTGCCGCGCTGCTTAAACTGGTGCTCTGAAAATATTTTCCTTCTGGTTGTTCGATACGAACACCACTCAGTTCACAGCCTTCCTCAGTGTCATTTAATTTCAAGGACAGCTGGAGAAAGTTTCTGCAGTTGTGCTTCACAGCAAAATTGAGGTCAGTCCACATCAAACCATGTTGTCTGAATACCAGGCTGTCATCTTCAACAGATACAACTTCACAGTGAAGCTTTCCCTTTATCTTCAAGTTTAAACCAGGGTAGACCTGAGAAGTGCCAGACTTTGCTGAGGGTAAAATAACGTTTGCAGCCCACGATTCAGAAAGCTTGTTCTTGCTGGCTCCTGAACAAACAGTGTCAGCAACTGGGGAGCAAGGGAAAGCTACTATTCCATCTTCACACTTTGAACAAGCCTGGCATTCCTGCATTTCTTTATTAAAGAAATATTCCTCTCCACACAGTCCCAAGGCTGCATCTTTTTCAGCAATTCCAAGGCATCGGAAGCCACCTGTTTGTAGGAAGTAGGCAGTTTTAGTCATAGGCAACCTTCTGAGCCATTTGACACTAACAAGGCAAAAGTAGGTTATTCAATACTGTCAGAGCACCCTTGATTCCAAGCATGGGTTAAGCACTACAGCCTTGATATCTCACTGCATTCACGCTGCACCCAAACAGAGTGGGAAAGGGGAGCCGCAGGGATCCCAGCCCCCAGTGCACGTTAGGGAACTTAGGAGAATGGCGAGCTGATGGGGGGCTGCTGGTCCACCCTGGTTCCAAGCCCCCACCAGCTCGCTCCAACGGGCTGCTCTTTCTGTAAGCAGTGGACAAAGCAAGCGGCTGCCAAACGTTATAAAGGAGCATTGCGCAACTTTAATCAAGCATGTTCTCTAATAGATCAGCAACGTAACAATGAAACAAGGTTAACCAGGATGACTTTAAGAGAGGAGCTACTGTACATTCATTCCTTCTAAAAGTGGTTTATATTGTAGAAAAGGATTTTTTTCTTAAATGTAGTTTGCTTCTTAAAATTTTTTTAATATATATTTAAGCAAGTTTTTAGACTTTAGCTTTATACAGTTTTGTGTGGTGCGGGGTATGGAGTTTGGGTGGGAAGGCAATATGAGTGCCAGAGAAAGGCCATTCTTTAACCTGAAGGACCCTTCTCATCTCCTTGACTGACTGTCAAATAGCAGAGCTCATAACCAGTGAAACACTGTATTCTGTCCATGTAGTTCCTTTCAGTTCTTGCCTGGTTGACAGGTAAAAAAGAATCCTCTTTGCTGATTTAGCATGCTCATTGTGTCTGTTAACTTCATACTTGTGGGCCCGACTACCACATTGATTGGGAAGGGGCCACCTAAGGTAGGTGTGTCAGGCCAAAGCTGGGGTGGAGAAGTGTAATAGAACTTGTGGTTCCGAGTCACTTTGGTGCTTTTGAACATGCCGTCCTAAGAAACTGGAGGTGAAAACTGAGGCTTCACGTCTCAATACTAGACAATATTATCGCTACAAGGCGCTTCAGATATTGCGGGGGGGAGCTATATAAATACACAGATTACCGTATATTCTCGATCATAAGACAGTTCATTTATAAGCCGACCCCCGCTCCCCCAAGATGGAAAATTTGTATGACCCATTCATGAGCCAGCCTATAATTCAGGGGTCAGCAAACTTTGGCTTCCAGGCCATCAGGAAAAGCCACTGGTGGGCTGAGATGGTTTGTTTACCTCGAGCGTCTGCAGGCACGGAGGTAAACCTAAGCAAACAAAGTGTCCCAGCGCGCCAGCTGCTTACCCTGACAGGCTGGGACAGCAATAGGTAGGGAAATGATTTGGGGGGGGGGGAGAACCTGGAAGTCAGGGGTCACAGAGGTTACTGTGACCACTCCGCGCATGACCCCATCCCTAGCCCAGGACCCCCACGCTCTCCGCATCCCATCCCTTCCTACCTTATCTGGGGAGGTCCAGGGGAGGATGTCTCTGGCCTGGCTGGAGCTGCTCCGGCAGGTTGGGCAGCACACCTGCAGCCTGCTCCAGTGGGCCAGACTGAGGAGCACGGCTGCAGTGTGCTCCAGTGGGCCAGCGGCAAGACCACAGATTGCTCTAGGGGGTGGGGCCAAGTGGCACGGCTCCAGCCGGACAGCCCCAGAGCTGCAGCTGCTTTGGAGGCTGGGGGGGTGGGGTGGGGGGAGAAAGACTCTGGCCTCGCCTCTTCCCTTCTGGCTCTGCTGGCTGTGCTGCCTCTCCTTGCTCCCGCTGTTGGGGGGAGGGGTTGTGTCCTACCTCTCCCTCTCTATACCCGTTCATAAGCTGACCTCCTTCTCCGGTGCTTCCCTTTTTTACTAAAAAAAATCTGGCTTATGAATGAGTATATAGTTAAAAAAAAAAAAAAATAAGCAACTGCAAGAGATGAATGACTCGATTATCCTTCCATGCCAGTTGGCCAGCAGGGGTAATGCCATTGATTTCAATGGTGTTACTCCTAATTTACACCAGTGCGAGAAGAGTGTCAGGCCCACAGGCAGCATGGGAATTAAAAAGTCAAAACAGAAGGAAAGCACCACACTGTGAAGAGTGTTATGCCTGAAGCAGCCTATTGGTCTCCTAAGATTAGTTTTCATTCTTACAGCCTACTTCTCTGTGCCGGGTGCCTTTGACTTTCATTGATTCCAGCATCCTAAGCACTTCAGGACCCAGCACCTACCAGGATAGTGCTCTTAATTGCCTTCCTGTTCTGTCACTGAAGATGTGCCTAGTCACAGAAAGGTAGGAACTTACCTGGAGTATTCAGGCATTTTATTCTCTCACCACAAATGTTGGGAGACTCAATGCATTCGTCTCTGTCCTACAAATCACAAGAATCATATTCATTTCACTTTTAATGAAATGGCTAATATGGAAGCTTTAAAACAGGAAAACACTTACCTGGAACACCAAATGAAAAACATTTTAGTTCAATTATAACACGCATCCAGTTAAACCAAGTCAGATTTGTAAATTGACAGCCACTTAACTGTACTGGTTTTGTAAAATAAACTTCTGATTCAAATTCTCTCTCTCCCTGACCATATCCTCCTCTCCCACAATTCCCTGCTCTGTCTCACACTCCTGCTGTGTTCTCTGAGCCATCAGCCTCCAATTTCTGACACACTCTGCTCCATCCTCCTCCACTAGCTTCCCTTTCCCTCTGTGCTGTTCCCTAATCTCAGTCAGTCTGAATTTCCATCATCTTCCCATCCCTCAGGTCCACAAACAGTGTCATTTTCCCATCTTCTTTTTCTCTTCTTTCCTCATATTGATGGTCTCACTGAATCATGTCATTTCTCCAGAACTCAACCATCCCTCTTTTGTCCCCCAACCCCCACCAAAACTGTTGTCTGAGCTCTGATTATTTCTTACCTTGATTATGGAAACCTCCTTCTCTCTGGCCATCCATCACAGCATCCTTTCCACATATCCAGAATGCTGCCACTACAGTCATTTACTGTGTACCTTGCACTGAGTGTGTCCAGCCTCTTCTCAGTTTTCTCCCTTCCTTTCCTGTACCAGCTACATTATCTTTAAACTCTCTCCATGCCTTCAAAGCCCTTTGTAACCTGACTCCTACTTACCTCTCTGCCCTGGTCTCCTTTCACAGACCTCCTCACCCACTTAAGCTCTGCGGAAGTTGCATGTCGAACAATCCAACCCATGTCCCTCTTCAGTTCTCAACTCTGGGACTTTTCATGCCTGCTTATATGGCTGGAACCACCTCTGTGACCTGCTGTTTCCACCCTCTTCTCCAAGTCTTGCCAAAAAATAAGTTTCCCTAAGGCCCATAAACCACTACCCAATACTGTAAGTTATTGGAAAAGAGATGCATAGAGAGGAATAGCTCAGTGGTTTGAGCATTGGCCTGCTAAACCTAGGGCTGTGAGTTCAGTCCTTGAGAGGGCCATTTAGGGATCTGGGGTAAAAGTCTGTCTGGGGACTGGTCCTGCTTTGAGCATGGAATTGGCTAGATGACCTCCTGAGGTCCCTTCCAATCCTGATACTCTATGATATATTGATCCAAGCATATTTATCACTGTTCTCATGTCACCTCCCATGTTCATACAACAGCTATTCAAATTTTAAGCTCTCTGGGACAAGGGCCTTGTTTTCATATCTATCTCTAAAACACCTAGTATGCTGTAGGGATTAGAGACAATGAACTGCTGCTAAATACATTCTTTTTAAAGCAAATACCTCACTGTTAACACAGTTAATCTAAGAATCCTAAACTTGGCATGGCATAGAAAACTTACACTCAGAGTAGGAGCTCTCTCCTTATTCTCTCTGAATAGCCTCAGTCTCAGCACAGTATCCTCTGTTTGCCTGAAAAAATGCTTGATCTACTTACTAAAATACACAGAATAATATTTCACCTGGCAAATCCGATCAGCGTTTGCAGAACATTCAGACGTTTGGAAAAAACCAGCAGGGCACAAGGTGCATTTTTCACACTGTGATGGTGTCTTTTGGAAATTGCAAAATTCATCACTTTTACAAAGGCCGCAGTCCAGCAAAGATTCCCTAACATCAATCACTTTAGCATCAACTTCTACCTTCTGTACAGAGTATGACTTCTGGAGATGATTTCTGACCTGGTTCTGAAGTCCTTGAAGCTGAGCTTCAAAATAATGTTGAATATCCTCATGCAAACTCTGGAATGACATTTGTTTCACTGTGTTGAAAAGCATGTCATACTGGACTTTTATCACATGCATTTGCTCATACATTTTTCCTTGTTGTTCAAGAATTTCTCGTTGCTGGCTAATTAACATGCTATGTTGTTCAGCAAGTTTTTGTTGCAAATCCACAATTATCTTCTGTTGGCTTTTTAACATTTCAACAAATTTATCTTGGCCTTTTGCAAGCTGCAGTTGTAATATTAGTGCATCTTCAGATGGAACTTCATTTTCTCCTGAAATACAAAAAGTCTATTACTTTTCCTGACAAAAAAAATAATTTTCCAGACATTATCTCCTCAATTACATTCAAAATTTGATCAGATCTTCTTTTAATTATTGAAGATTTAAACGTAAGAAATAACTTTCTCACATACAGTGGAGTTGCATCATAGCCACATTTAACTTACGCGATTCTAACTATACGCGCTCGGCAAAAACAAAAAACAAAAAGAGAGAAGTAACAGTTTAAATACTGTACCTGTAGTGCGCGCGATTCCGCCCACCATTTCACTCAATGAGCGTTTGACTACACGATTTTCGTTTTACGCGCTGACTACAGAACCTAACCCCCGCGTACAATGCAATTCCCTTGTATCTTTCCTATAAAGTCCTTATGGATGCTGTCCCTAGCATCTATTTGCCAGAAGCTAGGAATGAGTAACAGAGGATGGATCACTTTATGATTACCTGTTCTGTTCATTCCCTCTGGGGCACCTGGCATTGGCCACTGTCAGAAGACAGGATACTGAGCTATACGGCTCTTTGGTCTCTATGTTTTTATGTCCTTAAATATATGAATCTTGACACTTGTGTGCACAAGCAAAAATTAAAAACCTCTTTAGATTTATCTTCATAATCAAATGATAATTGACTTTTTTTTAAAACTACCCTCTGAAGTGAAAACCACTTATATTAGGGCTGTCAAGCTATTCAAAAATTAATCGGACTGTTAAACAATAGAATACCATTTATTTAAATATTTTGGATGTTTTCTACATTTTCAAATATATTGATTTCAATTACCACACAGACTACAAAGTGTACAGTGCTCACTATATATTTATTTTTTATTATAAATATTTGCATAGTAAAAAAAAATAGAAATATTATTTTTCAATTCACCTAATGCAAATAATGTAGTGCAATCTCTTTATCATGAAAGTTGAACTTACAAATGTGGACAAAAACTAACTGTACTCAAAAATAAAATAATGTAAAACTTTAGAGCCTACAAATCCACTCTGTCCTACTTCTTGTTCAGCCAATTGCTCAGACAAACAAGTTTGTTTACATTTGCAGGAGATAATGCTGCCAGCTTCTTGTTTACGTCACCTGAAAGTGAGAACAGCTGTTTGCATGGCACTGTTATAGTAGCTGGCGTCACAAGATATTTATGCACCAGATGCCCTAAAGATTCATATGTCCCTTCATGCTTCAACCCCCATTCCAGAGGACATACGTCCATGCTGATGATGGGTTTTGCTTGATAATGATTCAAAGTAGTGTGGACCGATACATATTCATTTTCATCATCTGAGTCAGATGCCATCAGCAGAAGGTTCATTTTCTTTTTTGGTGGTTCAGTTCTGTAGTTTCCGCATCACAGTGTTGCTCTTTTAAGACTTCTGAAAGCATGCACCACGCCTTATCCCTCTCAGATTTTGGAAGGCACTTCAGATTCTTAAACCTTGGGTCGAGTGCTGTAGCTATCTTCAGAAATCTCACATTGGTACCTTCTTAGCATTTGGCAAATCTGCAGTGAAAGCGTTCTTAATACGAACATGTGCTGGGTCATCATCCGAGACGGCTATATCATGAAATATATGGCAGAATGCAGGTAAAACAGAGCAGGAGGTATACAATTCTCCCCCAAAGAGTTCGGTCACAAATTTAATTAAACACATTTTTTTTTAATGAACGTTATCAGCATGGAAGCATATCCTTTAGAATGGTGGCCAAAGCATGAAGGGGCATACAAATGTTTAGCATATCTGGCACGTAAATGCAATGCTGGCTACAAAAGTGTCGTGTGACTGCCTGTTCTCACTTTTAGGTGACATTGTAAATAAGAAGCGGGCAGCATTATTTCCCATAAATGTAAACAAATTTATTTGTCTTAGCAATTGGCTGAACAAGAAGTAGGACTGAGTGGACTTTTAGGCTCTTTTAAGTTTTACATTGTTTTGTTTTTTGAGTGCAGTTATGTAACCAAAAAACCCTAAATTTGTAAGTTGCGCTTTCACGATAAAGAAAGAGATTGCACTATAGTACTTGTATGAGGTGAATTGAAAAATACTATTTATTTTGTTTATAATTTTTAAAGTGCAAATATTTGTAATAAAAAACAACAAAATAAAGTGAGCACTGTACACTTTGTATTCTATGATGTAACTGAAATATTTGAAAATGTAGAAAAACATCAAAAAATATTTAATACATTTCAATTGGTACTCTATACTTTAACAGTGCAATTAAAAGTACAATTATTCGCGATTAATTTTTTTAATCATAACATTTTTGGAGTTAATCGCATGAGTTTACTGCAATAGACAGCCCTAATTTATATTACAATAGAAAAAATAAGTAAGATTTTCTAATGCAATAATCCTCTCTTGCTAGCCCGTCATGTCTAATAGTAGAATTTTAACTAACTATGTTTTATGTATTTATTAAAAATTCAAAACTTCTCTTATCAATACCTTGTTTCAATACTCCCATACTCAAAAACTATGGGCCTGATCCCAAATACACTCACACACAAGTAACTTTATGCAAGTAGTCCCACTGAATGTAAAGCATGAGTGCAGGACCAATTCCTATATTGATAAATATGTGCATTGCTTTAATTCAATATAACGAGGCTGGTCAGTTTGATGAACAACATTTATAGCCATGCATGCTAAAGTAGGGGGAAAATCAAGCCTCGGGCTTCAGGACATAAGTTCACCACCACTGAGGGGCAGGAAGGACTTTATCATCACCATGCAGAGCGTACAGTACGGAATTGTGTTAACATTACCTAAAAACATCAAATGTCGACCACTGCAAAAGGCAGTGGCTGGACTTTATTTACGGTTACTAGATTTTCTTATATTTAATTATTTTATTCCCTCATTAGCAGGCATATATCAATCATTTTATTTTCATTTTTTCAGCACTCTTCCAAGTCTCAAGGTGGTTTACATGCACACAAAACTCTTAAGAATTACGCAGCTAGCATGCTGAGACCACAGCCTATCTTGCTGACCAATACTGACTCATTGTTTCTTTGTATTCCCCAATCTGTCTGTTTCTGTTGTCTCAACTTACACTTAGATTGTAAGCTCTGTGCCGTAGAAACTATCTTTTTGTTCTCTCTTTGTACAGCACATATAAAATCTACCCTTAACTATAATCCTCACATTAAACCTATCTTATCCCTTCATTCCTCAGCCTACTGTCTTCACCAATGTCCAGGGAAGGAGGCCTGGTTTTTCCAATATGCTCAAGAGGTTAACAAAATTCTAGAGGACTGAAGGGTATTAAAAACATCTTAAACTGCCCATGTTAGCCCAAAGAATCTTCTCACACACTCCCTGTAACACTCCAACCGACCAAGCCTTGCCAGAGATAATTCATAGTCCAAACAAATGCTTCACCAAAAATGTGCCCTTAAACTGTGGTTCTCAACCAGAGGTCCAGGAACCCCTGGGGGGCCACAAGTAGGTTTCAGGGGGTCCGCCAACATAAACCAGAGAGCAAAGTCAGCGTTAGACTCATTGCGGCCCAGGACAGAAGGCCGAATTCCAATCCCCGCTGCCTGGGGCTGAAGCTGAAGCCCATAGCAACTTAGCTTTGCGAGGGCCCCTGTGGCATGGAGTCCTGAGCAATTGCTCTGCTTGTTACCCCCTAACACCAGTCCTGGCTTATAATCTACTTAAAAACAGTTGTTGTGGCACAGGTGGGCCACAGAATTTTTATAGCATGTTGGGGGTGAGGGGTGTCTCAGAAAGAAAAAGGTTGATAACCCCTGCCCTAAAAAATCCAGATTGGCAGTTCATCAGGATCCAATTGAGGGAGTGAATTCTATAGCCCAGGAGCCATTATCAAAAACATTTTGCCTATGTGGCTGGAACAGCTAAGAACTAAAGGGACTGAGGTACAATGGTCAGCATTGTCATACTTAACTTCCAGGCATCATGCTGCCTAGCGGGATCCACAGCCCTGAGTTAGGTGCCAAGACTCCTTGTACAATGCATGGGGAGAGATAGGTGCCGAAGACTGGAATTCACAGAAGCCAGCAAGCTATTCAGGGAGCCGCTGAAACCATAAAGGTAGAAAATGCTGAGGAGAGAGGTGGCACTTAAGCCCTGCTTCACTCAGAATTAACAGCCACAAACCTTGTCCTGGCGTCAGGCACAGGGACTTGAATCTGGGTTCAAGTTCCAGATTACTCATCCAGAGCAGGGATTTGGGTCTGTGAAATCCCTAACCACCAAGTTACTGGCTATTCTGGGGTGGAATTCTCTCAGTCTCTCCTGTTGGAGATGTTCCACTGTGCATAAATAATTACATACTCATTGGGCCAGAGCAAGACTGACTGTAGCCTCAGGGTTAGGACATCCACCTAGGAATTGGGAGACCAGATTCAAGTACCATTCTCTGAATCAGAAAGAGCAGAAACTTGAACCTAGATATCCCAGAGGAGTACCCTCATCACCTTATTATTCTGAGGCAGGAGGGTGTCTTCCTGGGTATGACCAGAAATGCTATCCTGGACCTGACAATATTTCATTGAAACTGATACTGGAACTACTGGAGGAATGTTTCAATGAACTGGAATATTTTGCTGAAAAATCCACAACAAACGATACTGTTTATGCACTTAGCTGGTATAAATGAGTCCTGAGAAACCCTCCAGGCCACATTTTCTTCTCACTTACTACGGTTTTACATGAGTATGAGTCAAATTACTTGAGTGGAGTTGCTCCTGATTTTACACCAGTGTGAGTGGAGAAGAATCTGGCCCTTTGCCTTTTTCCTGGGAGAAACTATTTTGACCCTTTGTGCCCTCCCTTCTCACGACAGTGACAGTTGCTATAATCCAGTCAAAACCAGTGCTATCGCAGGATGCATGTGTGTAATGAGTGATCATACCCATTCTTCCCACCAGATGTAGTTGCCATAGACCTAAACTCTGCCCCATCACTACATTTTATGCTTGGTACTGCCAGGAAACAATGCTAGGACAACAGAAAGTACAATTAAGCTCTTCAACGGACGAGAAGTTTATTTTTTGTTTATTTTAAATACAAAGTAAATTAAACAAAATGATCTTGTTTGTTAACAGGATTCTCAAACTGTTGCACCTTTACATAGGTCAAAGAGGTTTGCTGAAATATCCTTTTTTCCAATCAAATTAAGACTCCTCATTGAACAGTTGGTGTCAAAATATGATTTCCATATGTGACTATGAATAAGGGGGTTCCACAACTCAAGACTGCTATTAATCATAATATGTCCAATAAGAATGCCCAGAAATTGTTCAGATGCATCTCCAAAAATGTACTATCCTAGTCTCAGCCCTTTGATTTTCCACAGGAGCTTGACACACAAAATTCCTAATTTCCATTAATCTTGACCAAAAAAATATAATAAAAATAAATCAGTCTGCCCTATTTTTAGATCCCTCAGGTGAGACATTAACCAAGGTCCTTATTATTTTGTGGCCATTAAAGACCCCATGATGCTTTTTTACTGCAGGAGGGATATAAGCCCAGAGATCCTGGACTGATTCTAAATTGCATTCTGCTGGCCCAAATTTGCCCTGCAGTTTCAATTGGCTATAGCATACTTCACCTTCATACTAAGATGTTGTCCATCATTTAAAAATTGACAAATTCCACCCTAGAAATGGTTGACTTTTCATGACACTATTTTAAATAATATAGTTGTAAAGGGCTCCTGGAATCCTTCCACTCTCTAAATGAGTTATCAATTATTATTAGTTTGTCAATGTCTGTAGGATTCTGGTGGGCAACAGTAACCGTGCCCAATTACCAAGTCATTCCTGCGGGATGTAGATGTATTTCCATCCCATTCAAACCCTGTCTGGCCTTGCTGGAAATTACAGACATCAGAAATACCAGGTTGTGAAGCTAAATAGAAAACGTTTACACTTGGTAAAAAAACATTTGATCTCCTATTTTGCCAGGCTTCTTTGTCTGCTCCTTTGTTGCTTCCCTTATTTGAGTGTGGGGAGAGAGGAAAGAGACATAGTTCCTGCCCCCGTTTAAAGACTAGGGCCACAAATTTGGGCCCAAATTTTCAAGTGGCCATGAATTTGGGGTGCCCAGCCCCACACTTTGGGCCTGAATTCCAGAGGTGCTGAGGACCTTCAGCTCCCTACTGACTCCAAGTGGAGCTACGGGCACACAGCACTTCTGAAATTCAGGCCCTAGGTGTCTCATTTCTGGCACCTCCAGTCCTAAGGGGCACTGAAGAAAATGCGAAGCTTGGACCTTGGCTAGCTGAGAAGTAGGGTGCCAAATGCTGGGTGTTAACCTGGAGACAGGCACTTGGGCTCCCGGCCCTACCCTATGCAGGCCCCAGGCTTCCCCAGGCCAAGTCACTGTACTGGTGGCACTCCCGGGCTCCTCAGCAGGGGGGCCGCAGGGGCCAGGGCACATACACCCCCTTGGGGTGGCCCTCCCAGCTCAACCCTGCCCGCCCCGCTCGGAAGCCAGCACCCACCTGGGCTGAGGTCGCAGGTGAGCTGCACACCCAGCTCCGAGGCCGGGTAGGCGAAGTCTTCTGCGAGGAACTGGGCAGCTCGCTCCGCCTCTCTGAGCAGGGCAGGCTCCGGGCAGGCTTCTCCCTGCTGGGCGCACCGAGTCCCGCTGCCCGGCCGAGACTTGTGGCGGAGCCGCAGGGGCAGTTTGCATTCAACGCCCTTGCAGTCCCGGCTGGTGCCGTTGGGGGCCCGGGCGGCGCAATCCGCTCCCAGGCAGCTCTCCCCGGCGCCCCTAGCGGCTGGGGCAGGGAGCTCCGGGCGGAGCTCGGCGGTGCTCCTGGAGGGGAAGGCGCGGAGAGGGGCAGCGTGCGCGGCGCTCGGCGCCTGCTTGCCGCGGGCGGGCGTGGCGGTGTGAGGGAAGGAGCGGGACGGGCGGCTGGCTCTGCCCGAGCAGCGGGGCCCAAGGCACTGCTGTCTGGCCGGATCGCTATCGCCGCCACCGCCGCCACACAGGGCGCCCCGGCAGCCGGCAGAGCCGCTGCCTCCTTCCCCGTCCCCCAGCAGCGAGAGGCAAACGCTCAGCCAGCAGCAGCAGCGAGCCCACCGCAGCATCTCCAGCCGCATCTGCAAGAGAGAGAGAGAGAGAGAGAGAGACAGCGAGGGGTCGGGGGGAGGCAGCCCCGCGCACCGCACAGGGGCTCCCTGAGCTCCCAGTGCTTGTACCCCACTCTCCTCTCAGCGCCCGGGTTAGCACTGTTCTGCCTTGCAGCAGGCGCCCCCTACTTGCAGAGTGCACGTTCCCCCGGACCCCTTGGCTACTAGCTAGGTAGGGTCACGTTTGCACCCTGAAGGGTTCTTCCAGAGCCGGGTTCTCTGCACTCTCCACCCCTGGCTGCAGAGAGCTACAGCTTCCCGCCCCACTCATTCTGTACGTCCGCCCGCCTGTGTCAAAGCCCGGGCACACTCTCTCCAACGTGGGGCTCGGCTGTTAGATAGGCCCGTGAGTAGTCAGCTGCTTTACCTAAGAGACGGCGCGGAGCTGCACTTGAGAAGACCACGCTCCCTGGAGCTGGGCGGCTTGCAAGGGCGAGGCAGGGAGCAGAGGAGTTTCCTTCCCCGGTAGTGGGGACTGACCTCCTCTCCAAGCCTGGAAGAAAGTTAATATTGAACATTCCTTAGACCTCATTAGCATCCAATTTCCCAAGCACCTCCCTTTAACTCTTGCCACTCCAGCGCCCTCGGGTCGGGGGGAAGATTCCTCATAAAAGAACATTACACCGAGTAAAGCTTTTATTCCGTGAGGACTTGCATACGCCGCTATCATGAAGACAACAGACTAAACACCCGCACTTCACCTAAGGCAAAGCAAAAGGCAGTGCTCGCGGAGCGGATAAATGTTGGAAGACTGTGACCTCAGGGGGTAGCCAACGAGGGACGTTTATTCAACATTAAAGGCGACCTTTAGGTAACCTAGAAGCTGGGGGGCGGGGCGGGGAGGGGGAAGACAATGGGTTTCACTTTAAAGCAGTGGTAGTGCGAGAGCTGAAGCTTGGCGCTCTCTAGTTGAAACTCTACCCCCCGTGATAACTGACTACAGCAGGCTCCAAACTCACAAATCTCATCTCTTCCAGATGTTTATAGGAGGGAAAACAGCACATCTTCTTTGAAAGGCTGTGTCCACTTTGTCCATTTTGTTATTGGATTTGGCCATCATAAAGGTACACAGCTATAGTGGGTAAAATCATACCTGTAAGCAGAAAAAAAACCCCACAAATATATATATTAACTCATTATCTCCAACTTTCTCCGCCACCACACAATACTTTTCTATTAACAGAGATATAGTCTCTTCAAAATTAAATAGAAGAGAAGAAAGCGCTGGCTAGGGGCATGCATTTTTCTCCATTTTTTGTGACATTTGAAAGTTTATGTTCCAAATTTCAGTTCTGTGCAGTCACTCTGGCTGATCTGTTGTGCCATCTGAAGGAAAACCATAGAACAATGCCATACACACAATGGGCCTAATTCAACTACAGTGGGAATAGGGTCAAGCTTAACATTAACACAGGGAAGGCTAGCAGCCTGGTAAAAGGGCTGTTCTAGAACAAAAGGGCGTAATCATAACAAGCAGTGTTATTCTAGAAAACCAAATATTGCACACAATTGATCATGGTCTATAAGCACCTACAGTAGAGCCATGGGCTCTTGTTATGCCTTTGTCGCTAAAAGCTGAAGCTAGAAAGATTCAAACTAGGTGCAAATTTTTAAGTGAGGGTAATTAGCCATTGAAACAATTTAGTAAAGCAGTGGATTCTCCCCTCACTTAGTCTTCACATCAAAATTGGATGGATTTCTGGAAGATATGCTCAAGTTTAAGCAGACATTAGACGTTTGATGCAAGAGGTCAGATTAGATTATTATAATGGTCCCTTCTATCCTTAAAAGATGTGTAAAAGGTTGGCACATTGAAATCAACAGCAAAACTCCCATCCATTTCATTTGGGCCAGGATTTCCCTCTATGAATATTTGCAACATATATTTTATATGTTCATTTTGTCCTGTTGTTTCTAATATGCTCTTTCCTTTGTTAATGCTCTTTTCCAGTCTGCTTTTTAAAAAAAAAAACTTTGTATACTAGTATTCCATGTAACTCAATATACATTTCCATCAACAGCTTTTTCTAGGTCTTATTTACTCTGGATTTTAAAAAATCCAACACAATAAGGTATGATCCAATTGCTATGTAACTGGTAGCATAGAGATTGTGGTCCTCCAAAGTATAGGGCTCGTCTTGCAGCCGTTAATGACCCCTATCTCCCATAGGCAGTTTGCATAGAAAAACTGCAAGACGGAATTCAAAGTGCTCAGACTCACCTGTGTACATCTCCAGTGACCTCTGATGATGGCTTGCAGTGAATTGTAGGGAATTTGCAAGTTCTCAAAATAATTCCACCTGCATGCAGTAGCGCGCGCACATGATCAGGGAAAATTCTGCTCTTGGGTCACACCAATGTAAATCTAGAGCAGCTCCACTGGAGTTAATGGAGTTACTCAAGATTTATGCTGGTATAAATGAGTGCAAAATTTGGCCCCAAATTTTTATCTGTGCAACGTAGTTTTATAGGTTGTACTGTGATCTTTGGAAGGATAAGTATGTTCCTAGGAGATACTGTGCAAATGAGATTGTGTGATTTTAATTAAATTTAATTAAATTTAATTATTAGGGCTTGCATTAAGCCTATGAGAATGGCAGATGAGACATGGCTATTCTTTTCAGGAGTCTGAGCAGGCTCAGATTGAGCTGAGTGGTCTAATCAACATGTCGTGTGTTCAAATGTGACAAAAATGATTCCTGATGCACCTACTTAGCAGTATTGTGTGCTCAAAGCTGTATCACTTCTTCCAAGTCCAGTGAAATTCAATGGAACATTTACAGAAAAATGGGGTTAATAAACAGGTCAGAACAGATGCTCTGCAGTTAAGAAATGCTTGCTTCATTTAAAACAGTAGTAAAAGCTTTCATTGCATTGCTGTGTATCCTGTATATGTCTACCAAATTACCATCTCACCTACTTTGTCTCTCTAATATCCTGTTGACCTTGATACATAAGATACTGTGTATATCCAGGACTTAAATTCAGCCGGAGCTTCTGTAGCAAAGCTCTGGTAAATATTTTCAAACACATCAGGTGAGCCCTGATACACCCCAGGGAGCTGAAGTCCAGAGCCCCGAATGGGAGGGTGCATGCTTCGGGAAATAGTATATGAGAATTTAAGCCCTATGTATATCCCTGCACCTGAGGAGCAGCAGCATTGCACTGGAGAGTAGAGAAGCTCCAGCAAACCTATCCAAAACCCCAGACTGGTGGTGACCTAACTGACAAAGAACATGACTCAGGAGTTGTAGTCAAGGTGGGGGAGCCAGGGCCCCTTTTCCCTAGCCTGACAAAGAAAAAGCTGGGATCTGTGGCATCAGTATTCTATTTTCCCAAACAGCAGCAGTCAAGAGTTGTCTTGGGGGAAGGGATCCTGCCACTGCAACAGGAGCAGGAAGATGCCATTTCTGGGACCCCTTGCCTCTGAAGAGCTAAAAGTTGTGGTAGGTGGGTCCCCCTTCCATGTCCCAGACAAGAATTATAGCAGCAGCAGGCTACCTCCCCTCAGCTCAGCAAAGAAACAAGAGCTGCAGCAGATGAGCCTCCCCTTTTTCCACCCTCAAGAAGAGTGGGATCTGTGGCAGTCAGGGCCTGCTATTCGTCCTGCCCAAAGAGCATGAGCAGTGGCAATGGCTGTCTTCCTCCAACCCACCAGGAAAGCAGGAGCCAACAGCTGTGACTTCAAAAGTTCCTCTCCTCTTGGCCTGCCCGAAGAGCAGGATTAGCATTTGCTGTTGGCATCCCTGTCTCCTGCAGAGAGGGAGCTGGGAGCCCAGTGGCAGCCAGGAAAACTTCCCCACAACCCACCCAAAGAGTGAGAGCCAAAAAGAAATTTCAAGTTAATTTTTGTAATGGGTTACAAAAAAAACCCCAGTATAAAACCCCAGTCTTTTCACAGCACTTTTCTTTTTAACTGAAATTACTAAAAAGATTGAACGACATAGTACACCAGTGTAATAATAAAACTCATCCATTCTAGATGAGCATGTCACATACCTACAGGACCAAACTAGAATGCTGGTCCTTCCTTTTCAAACTCTACTACTTTGTCTAAAAAAGCTCTTTCTCAGATGGCAATGGGTCTGATCCAACTCCCATTAAAGCTAATGGGGAAACTCCCATTAGTTTCAATAGAAATTGGATCAGTTCCAGTAGTAGGTTCATTAACTTCTCTGTAGATTAGCCACTAGAGGGCAACATGATCACATGCGTGCACACACATTCCCCCTCCCCCAACCCAGTACACTAAAGTCATATCCAGGATCAAAGCTTTCTTGAACTAGCTGCCACCAGAACCCATTGCTAGTTCCTGGTGCCCATAAATAAAATATAGTTCTGTTTTCATCCTTCCCTCTCCCTCATTGCCCCATAGCATTTCCTTTCTTCTCTTGCTTCTATATGAGTATGTATAATGGACTTTCACATACATAAAAAGATCAATTTTTGAAGTCAGTTCCAGAAATTTGGGGTGTATTAACTCCATATGAACAACAGAGTCTGGGCCTGGATCCCAATAGCCCCCACACTTCAGGAATATAACATGGGTCAAATCCTATACTCTATTGTCAGGCAAAGGGAGTTTTTCCTGAGTCAAAATCAGGTTCAATATTCTGTGGATGAGTCTGAATTGCATTAAAAACACAGCAACATTTTTATTGAACACAGACCCCTTTAAATCATAATTTTCATAGTATCCCATCACTATTGTTTTTTTCAGGATAAGTTGCTCCCTTTTCTTGTTCCCAGTCAATTTAGTTAGTTGGATTTTATAAAATGCACATTTCTAGAGCTCTACATTTGACTGGATGGATTATAATTGCATAAAATACATTTTGCAAGAAAGAGAAGTCATGTAACTCTTTAAGATAATGTTTAATATTTATAGACAGACACTCCCTACCAGAGTATAAGTAGGAGAAAGCTATCTAATGTAGTCAGACATATGTCATCAATTTTAATTCATCTTGATTAAAATCCATAATTTAACACTGGAACAATTCCATAACCATTCTAAACCAGATTTAAGCTTTGATTTCTTCTCCTGAAGAGAATGATCTTTTTAAAACCATCTCTTTTAGAAACTATTGCTCTGATCATACAAAGATTTGCCGACTTGCTTAACTTTGTGCACTGACTTGCCTGACTTCAATGGGACTATTCACCGTACACACAGTTAAATTTGTGCATAAATCTTTGCAGGATTGGGGCTTAACCCGGAATTAAAAAATATTTTTTCCTTATCAAATCATTGAAGTAAAAATGTATCCTTAAAACAAGTCTTAATTTTGTAGTACATTTATGTTTCTCGATTTTAGTTTTTAATCCCTGAATTTTGTAAATTAAAGAAGGAAATAATCTGATTCAAATTGAAAAGTTGGTAGCCATTTGCTGAATTAAGACGTTGGGAAGTGGTGTTGGTTTGGGGAATTTTTCCACCACCATACCCATGATCAATCAATAACAGGGGCAGGGAGAGGAATGAAGAAAAGAAAAATCACTAACATATACCTCACCAAAAGCCACAGTTTACATTATATAATTATGCAGAATATACAATACTCTTCATTGGTTTTCAAAAAGGGTCAAATTTAAATTCCAAGATCGTTTCCAATATATTCATAATTTCTCATGCTGGTTCTGAAATTCCTTTTAAGACCAAATAGTCTTCACTTTATTTCTTGTCTGGTTTGCTAAAAGTCAGTTGTACAATATGGTGAAATATGTCATGCCTAGTTAGAACAGAGAAAACACCTTCTATAGTTTCTGAATATATGGTGGATAGATTTCTAGAGGGTTTTTTTAATCGGTTCATTCCTTTATTTATGGAATTGCATTGCATTCAAAATGGTATGTAATGATATCTGCGATGACTAAACTGGAGGACTGAGGAGCTATATACATAGGGACTGAGCAACACCAGTAAAGTAGTTCTTCTCCTTCCCCGTGGTATGTCCTCCTGTAGAAATAGCAGCAGATCTCAGGTATATGGCCAGTGGTATCTGGTCTCCCCTAGATGTCTGGACTGTTGTGGTTGTCTCTCCTCTATAGGCACATTTACATCTCAATGGCACATGGAAAGAAATATAAATTCACAAATGTCCAGAATGGAGGAGACTCAGAAATTGCTCAACTAGTAACAATCAACTAGCTCTTATAGATCACCTTTTCATCAGCAGACCAATAATAATAATAATTAATAAATAATAAATAGCCACAAACACTAGCATTCAGTGTAACCACCAACATTCTTCCAGATTTAGCGGATAAACTCCTTCTAACAAAGAGAAGGGGAAAGAACTTATTTGAAAGGAAGACTCCCCTTTTGCTATTGCTCCATACACTACAAAATTCAAGTTATCACAGCACGTTAATGATTTTGAATTTAAATGGCAAAAAACAAATCATTCTTTGCTATAAAAGATTATCACAAAACCACATTGCCAATTTCTGCATAGAAAGAAGCAATTCATCAGTGTAACCAAGGTACATGCAAACAATGGAGGAGTCATATTTTTTTAAAAAAAATTCTCAGTTCATGAAGGACATTAAATATCAAAGTATTTTTAAAGTAGTCCCCTATAATGGTAGCAGAGCAGGAACAGGATTAAAGCAGTCAGTTAGGGCTCAGTGACAAGTGGAGTTAGAACAAAGTTCAAACTAGTCTCCGTTACAACATGGTTAAAACAGTAGTGCATACTCAAGAAATAAAAAGACCTTCTACCCAGTTATTGCTGGGAGAAAGCTAGGTCCTGTCAACATTACAAATTTTAACTGTGTTGTAATCAGATCAAAGGTCAGTGTGATAACTATTTCCCCTGAGTCAGTTATATTTGTACTGTGGATAAGCCAGAGTCTCTCAGGCCCTGTCTATTCTAGGATTTTTCAGGCCTATAATTGCCAACAGGTGCAGCTCCACCAGCAGTAGCATCATTGAATGTTTAAAGACCTCATGGTTCGATGGCATGGTAGTAAAGACACCCAAGCCTTGTCTACATTGTGGTTCTGCACCCACTAGGAATTACAGGTCCAAAAAATCCCAGAAATAACCACGTTTGTATCACCTTTCTTCCCCACAGTTTGACTGCACTGTTTTCAACAATGCCATGGTTTATGTCAAGTATCACAATACAGAGTCCTTGTTAATATATTCAAAGCACTCTGACTTGATAGAGGATTTATGCTTCTCACTTTGAAGAAGTATCATTCAATTAAACTGATAGGAAGTGTCACTATAAAACCACTTTGCCACTTCCAGGCTGACTCATCAGTATAGATTCTGTCCCCTGCCTCGGCCTCTTTATATTGTGGTAGTGGCATACAGGAGCTTGGAAACCCCACTATAGTGAATGTATCAGGAATTGCACAAAAAGTCTTTTTGGTCCATGCTACAATGAAGAGGTTGGGCCACTCTGGACTATAGAGCCTCTTCTAAATAAACATCATCCTGTCCAAAATATCCATTCAGCCATTGTAAGTTACAATAAAAGATGTTAGATTCCAGATCATTTTTATATGCTCATCTCACAACAACATCACTTAAACACTCGAGTTATGTTCTGGACTAGTTTACCTGTTCTCATGCCTTTGTAGATCATGGGGGAAAAGGTAAACAGCTGAACTTATAGAAATTGCTACTGCACATAAATGTAATCTCTTTCCTTTCGTAAGAAATGAGAATTTCTAGTTTGCCATTGACTGTCTCAATCACAGCTCAGCTGCTGGCTAGCCCTCAAGGTGCCTAAATTGCCATTGGTGTTTTGCACATATCCTAAATTCTGACATCATCCCACAGCTAACAAGCAGCTCAGAGCCCTAGCATAAGCCAGAATTGGGGCAGCCGCAATGCTGGATACCCAAGGGAATGCCTAGTTTGAGAATCTTGCCTGCAGGGCCTGAGCTGGTAGGCATGTGTTCCCATCTGTCACAGGCACTCATCAGGGACATGGGAGACCTAGAATTAAATCCCTTCTGTCGGATTTGGGATAGAGACTTGAACCTGAATCTCCCACATGAATGCTCTAATCACTGGATTACTGTGGGGATGGGGAGGTTAATCCCTTCAGGAAAAGGAGAATAAACGAACAAGTGTTTAAGCCATTAAATTCTATAAGGGCTTAGGGTAAATGTGGATCAAGCCCTTTGCATCTCTCTCAAACTGTTATCCTCTTGTGATCAATACATTCCATATTAAAGGCACTGAGAGAATTGCAGTCAAAAAACCCAAACCCTATGAATAAAGCATTTTCTTTTCTAAAAAGAACACTTTTGCTCTGCAAGAAGAAAACAAAAATTAACTTCTCCTGTTACTAGTGAAGAATTCTGCACAATAATTCAAATGTTTCTGTTGAACAATACTCCAGCATCTGATGGACTCTCAGGTGCCCTCTGTAAACAGTTTATATTGATCTTTGCTCCAAGCTGTGAAATATTTATGGCTGGTTCTTTTAAGCATGGCTCTTTGTTCAGTGTCAAGACCCCAGGCCTCATTTTGGTAATCCTCAATAGAGGACAGGATAAGTTACAAAGACTTATTCTTTACCACAGTTTAAAACTCAATTAAAAAAAATACTATCACATTAGAAATGTTTCAAATGTCGCTCAAGATCCAGTTGGGTTTATTCTGCTCAAGAAAGATTTTTCTCAGTTAGTCTAAGACTACTGTTTGGTTTGGCCTTTCTTAGTAGAAATAATTTTAACCTGCAATAATACTGTTTCTGTAAAGAAAAAAGCCTTTGAATAGGTTCTCTCTCTCCACCCCCACCCCCACCAACCACTATACCAGTTTCACTTACATCCTGTGTTTGTTCAATACTTTCAGAAGCTATAGTACAATTTCTTTGCCATGGTTACCACAGTTATCTAAGATACATACTTATACAGCCCTCATTACCATAGTATCTGAGCACCTCACAGTCTTTAACTTCTTTATCCTCACAACAGCCCTCTGAGGTAGGGAAGTGCTATTATCCCCATTTTTTTAAATGGATGAGGAACTGAGCCACAGATAGATTAGGGGCCAGATTTTGAGAGGCATACATGGGGCTTAAAGCTATCAAGTGAGGTTATCTGCCTCTTTCGGCACCTAAATTCATCTCCAAATCTGTCTCTGCACGACTTGCCCGGGGTCACACAAGAAGCCTGTGGGAGAAAAGGGACTTGAATGACAATCACCGTAACAACTGAGCCACCCATCCTTTCCAACTACAGTACTATCGCTCTATTGCCTTGTTTTCTGTACATAGGAAGGAAAAGGAGGACTTCCCTCCTACACAAGAGGGTTGTGATGATACATACATTAGAGATTATGGGGTACACAGATACTACAGTAATAGGAGTCATATGAATATCTAAGACTGAGACAGACACCTTGTGGAAAAAACTTCCATTTTTTCAGGAAAATGTGCAAACACACATAATATTGGTCCTGCTAAGCAAGAAAGCATTTCCTTTATGCATTGAATGTGAAAATTTGGGACCCTATTCTGCTGTTCTTGGTATCCTCATATAAATGAGATGTTCAGGGGTGTGTTTGTAAATTAAGGGTAGAATAATTCATTTGCTCTATGGTCTTTATTTTCTTTTGGGTCGGGGGGAGGAGTAGAAGGACTAGATAGCTGAATATGAAGAAAATTATGACTGAGGACATTGAGTTCTGCTCTGGAAATTCTGTTGTCTTTGCAAACTTTTTATTTCAGTAACACGTCAGGAGAAAATATATGTTTGGATTTTTACTGATTGTCTCCACAGAGATCAAATCAAGTACATGTCTGTATCATAAAAATGAGAACATCCACTGTCCACTTAAAAAAAAAAAATCTCCCCATGCCAGCTGCCGCTATTACTAAGAATGCAACTTTCAAAGTTTCAGCTTTATCTGAAATGCATACGTCTCACCCTAGCCCTCTGATCTCTCTCATGGATGTCCAACCATCAGCTCAGCTTCAACGTGGTTAAAACAGTACTTAATCTCTCCCTTTCCCCCCCACCTGCTATCTCAATCACCCTGGATAACACAACCATCCTCTCTATCCCTCAGTCCCATAACCTGGGTGTCATCTTTTACTCAGACTTTTCTCCAGGTTCTCACATCCCAACTTCATCGAAATATTGCCAGTTCTTGCTGTGTTACATCTCCAAGATGCAGTCTCTCTTATCTCTTGTCTTATACTTAGACTGTAAACTCTTTGGGGGTAGAGATCAGGTTTTTTGTTCTGTTTTTAAGAGTGCTTAGCACAATGGGGTCCTGATCCATAACTGGGTCTCTTATGCACTATGACAACTGCTTTCTCATTATTTATTTGTATGATCTCTGACAGCTGGGCATAATTTGGACACCAATATAGAGAGGTATCAGGTGAAATTGAGCACAAAAATAATAAAACAGATGCAATGTGAAGAGGGTAGACACCACCTGAGCTGTGGTAGTAGATAAAGTGAACACTGAAAGGAATATAAGCTACATGAAAACAAAGCAAAATGGAAACCATTGATATTAAATGAAACATCAACATGAACGAAAAAAGCACAGAACACAGACAGATTTTGACATAGTAGTGGGTGCGCTTTTCACAAGTGCATCCTAATGGCAGGGTATAGTACTGCAGTCCTTTTTCTCACTCCAGGTATCCACAACAGAGAGAGAGCAAGCCTGGAGCATGGGGTGTGGTGCAAGACCTGAAGCCTGAACCACAGTCAGCAAAGCCAGGCCATGCTATGAGCAAAAATCAGGCTCTGTCATAAAGCAGACACTTGCTTACAAGTTCAGTGTCTGGTACATGAACTTGGCAAAGGTAAGGCTAAAATACAGGCACTCCTAAGAAGTAAGCATGTAAGCACATTCCAGGAGGCTAGAACAGGTACACCCCAACATAAAGTTCTCAAGTAACAGCACAATCCTGGTACAGGAACGCACCGACCCAGGTAAGATAAGGACAGGACAGAATAATGAGTGGGGATATTTTGTTCAAACCAGCAGGTACAAAGTGTAGAGTGGATAACTAATCATATCAGGAGTGTAATATATAACTTGTTTGACTTCTCTTTTAATACATTGATACATAGGAGGAGCACCTTCGTCCAGGGGCAGCAGAAACTCCTGTTGCTAACTAAGCTGGTCCATTATCGCAGGCATACACGTGTTAACATACTGAGTACCAAATTAAATCAATGGCAGCAGGTTTAAAACAAATAAAGGGAAGTAGTTCTTCACACAGTGCACAGTCAACCTGTGGAACTCCTTACCTGAGGAGGTTGTGAAGGCTAGGACTATAACAGGGTTTAAAAGAGAACTAGATAAATTCATGGAGGTTAAGTCCATTAATGGCTATTAGCCAGGATGAGTAAGGAATGGTGTCCCTAGCCTCTGTTTGACAGAGTGTGGAGATGGATGGCAGGATTACCTGTTAGGTTCACTCCCTCTGGGGCAGCTGGCATTGGCCATTGTCAGCAGACAGGACACTGGGCTGGATGGACCTTTGGTCTGACCCAGTCTTATGTTCTTATATTATGTTCTTAGTGTACCGAGAGCCTTCACCACTGAACTGAGTCTTTCTGAGGAGTAGTGCAGAGGTCTGCTGAACCAGCTATCTGCATAGGGCTGACACAGCATAAGGAGAGAACACACATGCACGTCAACTGACAACAGTGCTTACTGCAGACTGCTGGCTGATATTGATGGGTCTTCCATGGCTTGGCACTTAGGCCAAGTCACAGAGTCTGAATGAACCCCTGATAGGTAGTAAGGAGTCCAGTAAATTAACAGTACCATTGCCTAGCTAGGGTCTTCAGTCTCAGCTCCGGGCTCTTTAAGTTCAGCCCTTTCTTCAGACTCCCAAATAAGAATCATCCCTTTCTTGGTGTTTACGCCACTTTATCTGTGGCCTATAAGGGAACCTGGAGCCCATTAATAATCTAGACCTATCAGACATTTCAGCAAAGCACTACCCCCACAAAATCTTACCTCCCTACCTCAGCATTGATGTGTGTGTGGGGGGGGGGTGATGTTGCAGTCCATATGTTTTATGGAAATATGCTTATGAGTATAAATATAACGTAACTGGAATATCCTTTATGCAAAAGGTATCTTGTAAGGTATTATAAAACTTATAATCTACTGAGTGTGTTCAACCTATTTGTATGAATGTATCACTCTTGTATCTGAAGCTAGAAATATTAAGTATTACTCTGAAGTCCTATTATAATTATGCAAAGTATAGGCCATTAATAATGGCTTGGAATCTTGATGGCTCCCATTGCCTAGGACAATTGGTTGTAAATGGCTCTGTTTACTTGTTAACCTCCCTGTGTTTGTGTGAGTCAGGCTGGGAAGAATGGAGCCTTGGGGTCTCACAGGACATGTGATCATGTCACCTAGTACAGGAATCCATCTTAAACCTGGTGCTTTTCCATTTAGAAGGAGGGTGGGGACCCAGAGATACAAAAGATTCCCGCCTTGTGCCAAAGCTATAAGATGTCAGTCATGAGAAAACCCCTAGTTACCACCTCAGCTGGAACAAACAAGAACTGTACCAGGGAAAGGATTGGGCCCAGATTAGGAAGGAGTCTAGTCTGTGAAAGAAGCTTATTGGAACATCTCTGAGGGCAAGATTTACCTGTACTCAGTTTCTTAAATATATTAGGGTTAGACTTATGTGTTTTGTTTTGTTTTGTTCTATTTTGCTTGGTAACTTACTTTGTTCTGCCTGTTATATACCTCTCTGGTCACTCAGTAACAGACTTAAATGTGGCAATTTTGCAACAGGAAAACTTCAAAAACAGACTCCAACGAGAAACTGCTGAACTTGAATTAATATGCAAACTAGATACCATCAATTTAGGTTTGAACAGAGACTGGGAATGGCTGAGCCATTACACATATTGAATCTATTTCCCCATGTTAAGTATCCTCACACCTTCTTGTCAAACTGTCTGTAATGGGTTATCTTGATTATCACTACAAAAGTTTTTTCTCTTAATTAATTAGTCTCTTAGAGTTGGTAGGGCAACTCCCACCTTTTCATGTTCTCTGCATGTGTGTGTATATATCTCCTTACTATATGTTCCATTCTATGCATCCAATGAAGTGGGCTGTAGCCCACGAAAGCTTATGCTCAAATAAATTTGTTAGTCTTTAAGGTGCCTGTACTCCCGTTATTTTGACATTGGGTTATTTTAGAAAATGTTAAGAGCAAATAAACTGGTTAGATTTTTTTAAAAAGTTTCTAATGTACAACAGTGTGTTGATTTTAAACATGCTTCTCAGTGTCCCAGGAGCAGATGAACATTTAACAATCTTTAAATCAAACAATTTCTCATGTTAAAAAAGAAGAGCTGAATTATAAAGAATATAACATTGCCATATAACGATGGGATAGCTCTAAAATAGCCATGCTAGAAAGGCTTAGCATCTCCCTCTGACATAGCACTGTGCAAACTGGCACTTCGCTGATATAACTTATGTTGCTCAGAGGGATGGTGTTTTCACAGCCCTGAGTAACATAAGTTATGCCAACAAAAGTGCCAGTGTAGACATAGCCAACTTAGTAGTAGCATTTTGTCCAGTGAAGGTCTCTTGTATTGTTTATCAGTTGGCCAGTGACTGAAGGAAACCCAGAAGTGATGCAGGTAGAAGGAACAGGAGGGGAACTGGGGAGCGACTAAGGAGGCTGTAATACTCTTCCAAGCTTCACCCAACAAGCTACAACCACACAGAACACCAGGATAAAACACCCTTCTCAGTAGGTTGCAAAGATGAACATATGCACATGCATGCTGTCTTAGCTCAGCTTCCCCTCAATAAGGTTTAAATATAGCCATGGATTTTTTGGACATGACTTCCCCTCGGTAATATTCCGATAACCTGCTGAGCTGCATGGGCTTAGTTCCTCCTTGCCGGGGAAGGGCTGGGAAACCCAACACATAACCCAAGTAGTGCTCAATTTGTGCCAGGGCTTTCCAGGGCTGAGCCCCAGTACCTGTAGGCTTGGGGGTTCATAGTCCTAGCCCCTCTGGGTTTGCTGTGTCAGTTGTGAAAGTAATAAAAATTGCTTGAGTTCTGGCAGCTCTCATTACAAATTAAACACTGCTCCCAGGCCCACTCACTTGTGGCTCCAAAATGAGCAGTCACCCAGAGTAGATTGTGTAGGTCTTCATAATGATACTTCCTCTTTCATTCTGTCATGCTCTGATGAGCAGCAAAAGCACTAATATTGACATTTTAAGTGCAATCGTTGATATATGTGTTAGAACCTATTGAGGGGAATGAGGCAGCTGAGTCCATTTAGAGCTGAGTCCATTTCATGCTCTCTACAAACTCAAAGATGATATCACTTCAACTGTGGCATACCTTCCACACACACACAAGCCTGTGAGAATCAGCTCCTATTGAAAGCCAGGGATGGGCAGGCACAAGCCCCTCCCCCACCTAATGGGAGGTGCTACCAGACCTAGATCCCAAGGAATTTCAGGAGACAACTAATGAAAAATGTGAAGGTCATAGGGTCAAAAGCAGGGAGATAGAGGGAGACACTGAACAGAGAACCCCAGACAGCACCCACTGCTTCTCAAAAGGCATTGTGGGAGCCAGTGGATGCGCCCTAGAGGAACTCTGCCCAGACACATGATCTGAGAGAGGAGGGGAAATGCTCTGCAACTGTGGGGCTTATCCCCATCCATTATCGTCCTCCTGGTACACCGGCTGGCCACCTTGGCCAGGGCCAAGAGGGGGTTGATAAGCAGGTCTCACGATTTCATGAAGCCACAGATAGGGTGTGCAAATATCAGTAGGTGCAGGGAGAAGTGCAGCCAGAATCTAAGGAGAAGGTTCTGGAGGAGCCAGAAAATGGGCTGCAACCAAGTGCACTAGATGTAAATATGTGCCAGGGTCTCGTCACACCACAAAAGGGAGACATGTCAGGGAAGTGGGGTGAACCGTCCCACGTACGTGCCTGTCCTCACGGCTCCATGAAGCAGCTGCCAACTGATATCCCTGGCAGGCCGTGGGACCTGGATGAAATACAAACTGGCCCCCCAGGGCCACTCACCCTCCATAATCAGTAGAAGGTTCTGCCACTTGGGGTCAGGGTGTGACACAAAGGTGAAGAAGTGAAAGGTATGGAGCACAAGCGAGTACAGCTATTTCCTAGGTACAGCTCAGAAATGAACTGGCTGCAGGTCATGCAGCCAGCTTGGGTTGTATGGAGGGGGCAGCCAGTGAGCACCTTCCTGCAGGACCTGCTCAAGGAAAGCCTGAGAGGTGGGTGGTAAGGCTTCCCTCACCTCCTGGAGAATGCACCAGGACTCACCCTGTCCTCCCAGTTGTAGTCCAGGAGATCTGTGGTGTTAGAGAGCTGGTCCTTCTCGCATGAATAGAGAGCAACAATACCCGAAGTCCAAAGGTGCAAACAATTCGATGTTTATTGGGGTGAACTTCCAGCAAGCCTAAATCCAAGTTCCTTTTTCCTTATTTTCAAATCCCAACTTACTTCCTATTTGCCCCTAATTTATACGGTAATATTTTTAGCTATACCTTAACCAATCATTCTACTAAAATTTACCTAACCAATCCTAATATATTGTAACATGATTAGCTAACCAATTATATCCCATCACCTTAATTAGTTTACACCCAGCAAAATTAATTATACAGCAGACAGAAACAAATACCGAACCAGACAGAGACCATGCAAATAAACATACAAAACAATACAGTAGTGACGATTTTACAACTACATCTATACAGACATAAGGGTTCTCCAGGTGTGTCTATTGATAAGTGAGTTCTTGCCAGACAGAAAACTGTCAAACTAAATTTCTTTTTACATGTTCTAGGCTCTTCCCTTTCTCTGGAGGTGATAAATCGGATCATCTTCCTAACAGCCCCAGATTGCCTTATTTCAGTGTGACTAAACAGGGCCTCAGACTGTCACAGTGAGAGAAGGCCCTTACACAGATAGACAATGATTTTGATTCTTTCTTTTATACCTCTATAACTAGCTAAGCGACAAGAATACACAGGCCAGACAGGCTTGAATATCTATATCCTAATACTCCACCCCTTTTTTTTCTTTTGGGATCCTTCTGCCCAGGTATTCCAGGAAAAGCACAGGACATATGGTGACACATTTCCTGATAGGGCCAGGCATCAAGGTGGAAGGTGTCGATGCTCCATCTGTCCCACTGCCCCTCGTGTAGTACCGTGCCCTGCACCTTCTCTCGTACAGATATACCACACCTATTCCAATTAATGTTCCAGACTTCCCATCATAGTGGGCCCGAGAAGGTTGGGTCTGGGTGTCTAGTGCATTGAGGGGAAGGGCTTACTACATGATATATAGGTTATAATTAGTGGCTGTTCGCTAGGGGGTTGTGCCCCCCTTAATCGTTTCCATATACAACGTAACACAAATACAGTTAACAATACACCAACTGCTATGATAATCCACAGCAACATTGAGAGTCCTGACCACTGCAGTATGGTCCAACATTCTGGCCACCACCAAAAACACTGCTTCTCCTTCTTTGACAGAGTTAAATTTTTGTCAGTGCCATCTTGTAGTGTGTATCGTAAGTGTGTCCAACTGTTGGCACTTGCAGCAAGTTGCTCTTGTAATCTTTGCGTATTTTTGTCCATATAGTGTGTCCATTGAATATCCACAGTGAAATTTGGTATTGTCAAAACCAGTTTAACTACTTGGTATGGCATGGGGTAGTAGGTGCTGGTTTCATTGTTTACAACGATTAAGTTCACTGATCCATTGGTGCACCATAGTCCAGATGGCAGCGTACAGAAGTTTGTAAGTTGGTTATATACTGAAAGAATTTTGCTTTCTAGTGTTATATTGCAGGATTGCATACATTTCCAACAGAATACATCATACCCCATATACATTACCCCTAAATGCCCTCCCTTTTCAATAGGCCATTGATCCTCCTCCTTCATAGTCATAGGAGAGGGGCACATCCATATTCCTCCTCTGGATATATAACTGCTTAATGTGATGACAGTTCAATTAAACCCATTCCAACCCCCCACACACCTATTTCCTAATGGCTCCCAATGTGCTCCCCCTTTCCTAGTTACTCCCTTAAGGTTCAAGGGGGTCATCTTATTTGCATTTCCTTCCCATGGTATTATAGTAACAATTACACAAGAAATCTCCCCACAGGTGGGGGATGTTATTTTCTAGGTAGATGGGTATGTTTTTGCAATTGTGGATAAATATGGGCTAGCCTTACAATTTAATACTGAAGGCCATTGCTAACTAAGTGATAAAAATACACAGGCCAGACATGCTTGGATATCTATATCCTAACATGTGGATCGTGATGGTACGTGCTAGGACCAACCTCCAGTGCATCAGAGGGGGACTCTGCCATATGCACAGAGCTGGGGGTTGTGTAGCAGGGGCTCCATGAGGCAGTGGAACCACCACAGTCTTGGTCTTTGAAAATGAAAACAGCTTCCACGTCTGGGGGAGGACCTGATAGAAGACCAGCAGCTCGAAGAGGTCTCACAGAGGGCCCTTCAGATGGAGATAAGAGTTGCTGGTTATATCAGAGCCCTCAGAGGAATGTGTGCCAGTGTTCCACATCGAACTAACTGCACCGTAAAGGAGTCTCTACAGGGCCTGGAGGCAGAAGACCTGGACTTGATTGCAGAGGTGGAGCATGCCCTGTCCCGCACTCCTCCAGGGGGAGACTCAGAACTCCTGCAGAAACCCAGTACAGCCCTGACCAAAAGAATTCCACTTAGCCTCTGGTGGAGGGCCAGGGTACCTGAGGCTGGACTTAGGGTACTGGGCCACTGCCAGAGCAAGGGCAGGGCCAGCTGGTCAAGAACTAGTGTCAGCTTCTGTAGGGAAAGGCACCAGGGCAGTCGAGTTCACCTCTGCAGCTGCTCAGCCACCCTGTCCAAGTTGTTCCAGTTTTTTGACAGGAAGAGATGGGTGGTGGATAGGTAGCAGCAGACCTGCGTTCCATGGGATGGCCTGGAGCACAGATGGTAAGGAGACTGCCCACCACCTGCCCCCGACCATCAGGCCAAAGTTCTTGACCCAGTTGACCTGAGTGGAGGAGGCCACCATGTAGACAGCTTGGCAGCCCTCCATCTACACCAGATCAGCCCGAGTCCTGCACCACAAGGAGTACATCAACATCAAGACTACCTGTAACTCTGGATTGCAGAACATCAAAGCTGTCAATCTCCTGTGGAGGAAAGAGGAAGGATGTGGTGGCCAGAGTGCACAGTTGGCTTGACAGTGGGCAGCCTTAGCGCACTCCTCAACTGAAGATGACAGGTTTGATCAAGGTCCAGTTAAGCTTGACCAAACACTCCATGGAAGCATGCAGCACCTGGAGAAAGCCCACAAATCAGGGCCCAAAGTCAAATGCTGCAGAGTGCCCAGGAGATACCCATGGTCCACCTTGTCAAACACCTTCACCTGGTCTATGGACAGGAGGCCAAATGACAGACCATCTCTACACCCGAGCTGGAGGAGGTCCTGATCAAATAAAGATTATCAAAGATGGTACAGTGGTCGGGATGGACCACATCTACCAGCACAGACCAGCTGTAAGAGCCCTAGCTGAGAGACTGTTTCTTATTGCCATCTCCTGTTTGACCTGTTTGTGTTTTGTCCTGTTATTGAACTTGAGTTTTTGAAACAAAGACTCAAGTTTTATTTCATACATACAGTCAGCACTAACATTAAAACACCGTGGCTAAAGGCAAGAATATTTGCTCAGTACAGTTAGTACTCAGGAAGTAAGCACTACAGGGATCACATGCCTGGCTCAATGCATCACATAAAGACACTTTTCTGGGAGTCATTGTCAAAATGTTCCTTCAAAGCCTCTCTAAGTCAAATAGGCCCCTGCTGTGCCCCTATAATTGCCCTGGTATCTAGCTGGCTGCTGTTTTTGAGCAGCCAATCAACCTCAGCACTCCATCCCTGGGGAAAAAAAACATTTCCCCCTTCGCTTCACAAATATTATGCACAGTAGAGCAGGCTGCAATAAGCATCAGAATATTTTCCTCATTGAGGTTTAGCCTGCCAAAAAGGCAGCAACAGCGACTCTTTAACCTGACAAGTGCAAATTCAACACTCATTTGGCATCTGCTGAATTTGTTGTTTAAGCACTCCTTGCTGCTGTCAAGGTTCCCAGTGTCAGGCTTCATGAGCCAAGGGAGCAAGGGGTAAGTGTGGTCTCCCATGATCACTATGGGCATTTACACATCCCCCTCTGGATTTTTACGGTCTGGAAAGAAAGTCCCAGCATGCAGCTTTCTATACAGTCCAGTGTTCCAAAAGATGCGTGCATCATGCACCTTCCCTGACTACCCTGCACTGATGTCAGTGAAACAGTCCCAGTGATCCACCAGCACCTGAAAGACCATGGAGAAGTAGCCCTTTCTGTTGATGTACTCCGTCGCAAGATGGTCAGGGGCCAAAATGTGCATGGGTGTTCCATCGATCAGCCCCACCACAATTAGGGAATCCGATTGCCTCAAAACCATCAATTGTTTCCAGCACATTACCAAGAGTTGCAGTCTTTTGTAGCATGAGGCAACTGATGGCTCTGCACACTTGCATCACCGCAATCCACACAGTGGACTTCCCAACTCCAAACTGATTTGCAACTGACCGGTAGCAGTCTGAAGTTGCCAGCTTCCGCACAACAATTGCCACATGCTTTTCCATAGTGAGGGCAGCTCTCACTCTTGTCTTTGTGCCACAGTGCTGGGGTGAGCTCTGCACACAGTTCCAGAAGGTGGATTTGCACATCTGAAAGTTCTGCAGCCACCGTTAGTCATCCCATACATGCATCTCGATGTGATACCACCACTCAGTGCTTATTTCCCAAGCCTAGTTCTGACAGTCCACTGTGTGCAGTTGTTCTGTGAATGCCAGCAGCAATCTTGAATTATTTGTTTCCACGGAAGATGCAAGGGCAAGTACCACCAATTCTCTGTTTTGCAGCTCATGGAAAACTGCAGGACCAGTCACGCTGTGTTCATAATGCTCCTCACCAGAGAGGTCAGCAGATCCAGATCCATGCAGTCAGACAGTGATGGCGGGTGCACAGTTTACAAGGGCTGCTAAAAAACAACATGAAATGAAGTCGGAAGCCCATGGAATGATGGGACAGAAAACTGCATCATTTGACAGCGAGCATGCCTCCATGATGCACTGCAGTCTGTTCCCAGAGCTCCCAGTGGCAGAAGGTGATGAGTTGCACCCAGTCGGATAGCTACCCATGATGCAGTGCTCTGTCGATGCAAGAGCAACGACTGTGGTCGCACTCCACCAATAAGAGGAGTGTTGTGTGACCATGCACAATGGATGTAATTAAAACAGCTTATGATCAGTGTAACTAAAGTTTACTTAGGCTATATCTACATTAGAGAATTAAGTGTCACCTAAACACAAGATCAAACATAGTTTAAGTAATTAGCACATATTCTAAGGGACCATTCAAGATGAAGTAGTCCATTAACACCTCTGTAGTCTTAGGACAAAAGAGGGGTTAATGGCTTACAGATTTTGTAATAAACCATAAATCCAGTCTTTATCGAGACTATGATTTTTAGTGTCTAGCAGGCTCATTTTTCAAAATGTTGTGCAAGTTTCCTTTGAGGATGAGGACTATTAGGTCACATATAGAGTGATCAAAGTGACATACAAACCAGACTATGACAACACATTCTACATAGAGCAAATTGTGAGGACCAAATGGATCTTCTCCTAGTTCAGCATAGCTTCTAGGTGGAACAGATAAACAAGAGCATGTAACATTTATACTACATGCTTTTCCTGTCTGCTTCCAAATTTGTTTCAAGCATTTGGGGCAGGGTCTATGTTCCATTGTGGAATCTTTTGGCAGCATAAAGGGACCATTTAGCTAAAACGAGCCATTGGGGAATATTGCCAATATAAGAGGTTTTCTGCGTGGGAAAATATTTGTAAGGACTATTATTGCAGCTGTCCACCTGCCCTAGTATCTACTGCTTGAGCTTTGGAGAAATAACTGATTAGGCAATATCTCCACTTCTCACTTCTGCAGGTTGGACAAAAAAAAAAAAAGAGCTCATATCCTCACTTCCTTCTAACATAAGGCAGGAGTGCATTGTGCAATATTTAGCAAAGATGTGAATATAAACAACCTGAATCCTACTCAGTGGTATGCAGCTAAAAAACCTGCCACATTATACTATATTTAGACTGTATTAGCATGCTGCAGTTTTAGCCAGTACATTATAGTACAAAAATATATAGTATTTGGACCCTAACATCATGGACCAGATTCTCCAGCCATTAGAGGATTCCCCTTGGGTAGGGTGGCTCTCCACTGTGTATCCACCCAACACCCTCAGTTGCTGGCATGAAAGGAATAGCTATATCCAGGGAAAAGGGGACAGTGCACCATGGTGATCTTTCACTGCCATATTGGTCCCTTGGGGCCATTTGCAACTGATGCTCTTTAAAGCAATCTTTGGGCTGTTTTGGTTTATGCCTGAAATGGAGCCCAGATGACCCAGGCTCAGAGAAGCATAAAGGTGGTTTATGACCCCTTTGCAGATCCTGTTCTCAGCTGCATTAAAATGATCCTTGGCTGCAGCTGAGGATCTGGGTCAATGAACTAATACACACATGGAAGAAGACAGTTAAATGTATGCTGCATGCAAGTGAAACAGTTAGGATATCCCTTTAAATACCTCTAAGTACAATCTGATTAAAAAAAAAAAAAAAGAGTGAACATTACAAAAACAGCTAAGTCCGAAAAAGAAAATTGCAGCTGTAGGAAGAGAAGACAAGATTCCAATCCTGCTAGAGCTCCCATTGGTGGGTTTTGCATCCTAAATGAAGGGACACTTTAGCCACCAAACTGAGCCCTTGTAGAGTAACATATTGATATGGATTTCATTTGTGTCACTAACTTCATTGTCAAATATACCCTGTGGTAGCACGGGGAAGTATGCATTTGCCTATGGTATCTATACTAATTATATCAGGGGGTGGGGGCTGGGAATATTTGGTCCACATGTTCAGTTAATTTCATGGTAATTCCCACTGAACACTGAAGAAAAAAAGGTATCCTATGGGAGATGGTCACTAGTGAAAGGCATGATCACTAGAAGGCAGATAGGGACTATACTGCAGGGAACAGTCACATGCTAAATGACCTGGCTGGTCTTCTCCATCTTTAATTTCTTTTATTCTATGAGCTAATTCTCAGGCTGTACCCAGAGATGGAAAGGAGCTTAAAGATAAATTCAAATGTTTTGGGACGTTTGGTACCTAGTACTGTGATAAACTTCCCTTCCATAACATAAACCGCAGAACCAAGACTGAGGCCAGGTCTACACTGCGACTTTAAATCGGTTTAATGGCCGATATACCGATTTAACGCTGTACCCGTTCAGACGACGTCGTCATTAATATCGAGTTAAACGGCTCCTTAAATCGATTTCGGAACTCCTCCCAGGCAAGAGGAGTAGCGCTAAATTCGAAAGTGATAACTCGGATTAGGGTTCGTGTGGACGGAAATCGACATTATTGGCCTCCTAGAGGTATCCCACAGTGCACCACTGACTGCTCTGGTCCGCAATCCGAACTCGGATGCGGAGTGCCGGTAAACAGGAAAAGCCCCGAGACCTTTAGAATGACATTTCCTGCTTTCACGTGTCCAGCTCTGATCAGCACGGGTGGCGATGCAGTTCAAATGCAAAAGTAGCTCCTGCATTGAACCTTACGGGAGATACTAGATCTGATCGCTGTATGGTGAGACAAATCTGTTTTATCAGAGCTCCGTTAAAGAACAGGAAATGCCAAAGCGTTTGAAAAATAAACTCCAGGATACACAGCGGTGCGTGACAACCGTAACGGGAAGCCAGAGACTCAAACGGATGCTCATGGAGGGAGGGAGGGGGTAATGAGGACTACAGCTACCAGTCTCCACAGCAGTCTCTGAAAACTATTTGCATTCTTGGCTGAGCGCCCAATGTCTGTAGCTTAATACACGGTGTCTTGCGTGGTTCACGGAACAGCTCGTCAGTCTCTTCCCCCCCCCCAGCACGTGAAAGAGAAGTAAAATAAATAATTCCTTGAGTACTGTAAATGTCACCCTCTGTGTACTGAATGCTGCTGGCAGAGAGTACGCGAGGTGTTGACAACGGTCAGGATACCGTTTGTGATCTCAGGGTCCATGATTGCTGTGCTATGGCGTTTGCTCAATGCACTCCGGGAAAAAGGCGCCAAAGGGTTGTCTGCTGCCTTCACAAAGGGAGGGGTGAGGCTGTACCCAGCACCACCCGGGGCAATGTTTTCTGCCCCATCAGGCACTGTGCTCTCAACCCGGAAGTGGGAACTATGGGATAGCTGAGGAACAGCTACCCACAGTGCACCGCTCCTGAAATCGATGGTAGCTTTGGACCATGGACGCAAACAATCGATTTCGTGATCCCACTGTGGACGCGCTAAACCGATTTTATTAGATCTGTTTTGTAATATCGGTTTAAGCTAATTCGAAATAATCGTGCAGTGTAGACGTACCCTGAGGAGTTTGTAGGGTTTCTGCAGAACTGTCCATGTTCTATTCTTCCCTATTTGCCCTGCACTAGAGCTGGTTAAAAGAGAGGGAGAGGGAGCAGTAAAATGGCCTTTTTAAAAGTGAAAAACCATTGACAAAGTTACACCCCCAAAAAAGGAAGTTTTTCTGCAAATTTTTAGCAAAATTGATCAAATTGTGCACCAGCTCTGCACTGATGGCTAAATTCATCCCTATAAAGAGGGCAAAGGCAAGGCCTAACTACTATTTAAACCTCAAATTAGGATTTAGGTGGAAATTAAATGGTGTATGGGCCTTGGGTTGACTCTCAGATAGGTTTAGAACCTGCTCTTCTATGCTCTAGTTCTTTTTTTAGAAATTTTTTAAAGAGATTTATATTTTGAATATAACATTAGGGACCCAGAGGCCTCTGCATATGGGCTCTCTTATAAATAGCTAATTATTTGTTATTACCAGTAAAGAAAGAATTAAGTTCCAAAATCTGTCAACATTAGCTACCACAAGACTTCTTTTTAGACCTTTCAAGAAAGCGTACTATAGAAAATACTTCCTCCTTCTGTGCTTCTTTTGCGCAGGATCACGTCCTACAATAAGGCAAGGATTCGAGTGTTCTACTTTAAGGCAGAAAGCATTAGAAGCCAGAGTTATCCAGTGGATAAAACCTTGATCTCCAAAAATAGGGTTTGCAGTTTTAAGAGCCCTAAATTGTCTGTAAGACATGAATAGCGTTATTCAGTACCCTTGGTTTTCAGCCTCTTCATACTTTTGACATACGAAGATCTTTGATGCATTTGTTATTAGCCTCTGAACTGCATGAGTGTTTTATTTTGTATTGATATTTTGTCTTAGAAGAGAGAAAAATCTACAGCAAACCAAGAAAAGGAGAATTTATCCCTATCTCTGCTGTCACTTTCTAATAAATGCTGGGCCTGAGCAAAATTGGCAAATGAATTTATCATTATCTTAAATAGTTTTATATTTTTTCCATGGCACAGTAAGATTACAAAGAAACTAAAGAGTTTTGTTGAAGTAATTCCTTTTTTGCAGATATCAGATTGCCTGAAAATTGTCACCTGGAAATTTCTACACTCTTTTCAGCCCTGTCACCTAGCATGATGACAACAGTGATACAAAGTCTTCTAGAGTATTTGATTAATTAAAAGCACAGTGTCAAAGTGCAGTGTCAGTCACTTTGGTACTATGAATGCTATAAACACACTTTCAAGGTCTTCCTAGGCAACAGAACAACATCCATTTCAGGATGTCCTGATAAAAATATCAGTGAAAGTGAAATGCTATGCTACAGTTGAGGAAAAATCCATACCCCTAAACAGCATAGGTAAACCAACCTCATCCCAGCGTAGACAGTGCGAGGCGGATGGAAAAATTCTATACTGTGCAGCTGTGCCAGTGTAGCAGTTCAAGTGTAGACAAGCCCTACCACACCTTTCAAGAAAAGCCATGAGAAATAAAGTCGGATTTAGTGAGGGACCAGGAATTGTTGCTATCAGTAGATAGAATGTATCACTATGGTAAGGCAATATGCCTTTTCATACACCTCCTGACTCCACACCTCTTACAAAGCCTTTTATTTTGCAAGGTTTAAAATTAAAAGAACAATTGTGTGTTTTACAGCATTTGTGTGACTAAAGATTTAATTTATGTTTAGGTCATATTAAAACAGTGAATGCTGTCAATTCACACTCTCAGCCTTTCCATTGACTTCTGTGGGCTTTGGATCAGGTCCTACAAGCTGATCCTTCCTGGGGGAAGCTAAATTCCCACTCAGTGTAATGGGAGTTCTACCCGTGTCAAAGTTTAGCATGTGACCAGACTAAGGATTGGTCTTAGTGTCACACTATTAAGGGATGAAGAGACGGAAATGCAGAATGATGGAGCAAACAGATGGTAAAATTCATTATATATAAATAGGAAAGTTATGTTTATATTAAAATCTTCCCCCACCCCATGTTTTGCTGATAAAAGGTTTCCTCTCAGCTGCAAATGTTATTGTTTAAAACAAAATCTTCTGTTTTAGTGAAATATGCAATACAAAGAAATGCAACCAGTAGAGACTGTAGAGTTTTGATAAGGCTACGAGAGCTGAATACGTGTAATGACAGCATTACAGCAGTGAATAGCTATCCATTGATCCACTCTCCAATGAGAAGAAAAGGAAAAGAACAACATGTAACTGCATAAATAAAAATCTTGAGTCACACAAATGCCAAACAATTTGTATTTTTTCCCTTACAAAATGAATGGCTTTCAGAGAACAGCAGATACACTGAGGGCTGGGGGTTCAGGAGTGGGATGGATCCTCTGAACGTTCATTTTAGAGGAGAAAGGAGAAAGCCAATTAAGGAATGTTATACATCTCCACCTGCTCTTGTCAGTAACTTCTACTCTTGCATTCATTAGGACACACATCATCCATCATTTACATATCTTCCCTTTCACTTCCCTAATTATTGGAGAGGTAGCCTTGTTAGTCCATATCCACAAAAACAATGAGGAGTCCAGTGGCACCTTAAAGACTAACAGATTTATTTGGGGACAAGCTTTCTGAAGAAGTGGGTTTTTTAAGGTGCCACTTCCCTAATTCCATTTCTTCTTTCCTTAGTCCCACCCATCTCACTAGAATATAACACTTGCACCACACATGACCAAAAAAGACCCATCTAACTCTAGATCATTTGCAATTTCTAAAAAATCCTACTGAGCATGTGCAAACAGATTTTTCAAAGTATTATAACTTGGCCAAATTTGGATGGATTTTCAGAAAGAAGGCAAAAGACATTTCTGACACTATGACAACCCCTACCAAATTTTAAGCCTTTGTTCTAAAGCATGAAGGTGCTAGAGTTTCAGTTAAACAGTTGTAAGAATTTTTTTTAACATGAAGGAATATTATTATTCCTTCATCTCATTCTCAAAAATGGCTGCTTTTTTTTAAGCTTAAGTGCGTGTGTGCATGTGGCACACATGCATGCATACACACATAAATAAATTTTGGGCAGATATCTAGCATGGAAAATTTGTGAGTTTGGCAAAGTTATAAGCAACTGAAAACTTGGTTCTCTAAGGAAGTGTGTCAAGCAGTCTTCATTTTCAGCATTGCTACCTTCAACATCATTCATTGTCACTGGGTCCACTCACTACTAAGGGCACCTCCTCCTGGCTACTCAGGGGATTGGCTCCCTTCAGGGGATGCACCCTCTTCTGGCAATTTCTCCACCTGCCTCTGCACCTCCGGGGAGCCTTCACAACCTGGTCTTCCAACCAGGTCACTATGCATGTTTCCCCCTTCTGGGGGTATCACAGTCATCAAGCACAAACTGTACCTGGAAGTCCACTCTCCATTGACTGATCTATACCACTCCTTCCCCCTGGAGGCTGATAGGGGAATCTAGACCCACTCTCTGCTCCAGATTCCAGCTCAGGGGTCCTCTCATAAGCAGCCAAAGTCTGCCCTATCTCATACTTTGCTACTTTTCCCCTGAGCCTTTCTGGCTCTCCCTGAGTTTGCCAGCTCAAACTCCCAGGAAGGAACTATACTTGCTTGTGTAACCCCAAACACATCTCCCATTTCCTAGGAAGGGCATAACTGTAAACTACTTCCCTTTCTCTCTCTCTCTCAGCTTCTGAGCTTTATAGAGGCCCTGCCTCTTCCCATCCAGTTAAGTTTCATCTAATTAATCCCTGCTCCCTTTCTTCTCTTCCAAGTGCAGCCTGGGGACCCAGCTAGCACTTTAACCCCTCCAGGGCATGTATGGGGTGGACACACCATCACATTCATTATAATTAAATGTTTTGGCACTTCAGCTATTATTGAAATTACAATAAAACTGTAAACCACAAGCATTTTGGGACTCTAGCTAGCTTTCAGTCTAATAGTTATAATATCTTGTCAATGCAACAGGTACTCTCTTTCAACACTTATGGTTTATTAAAACTAAAAAGGTCAAAACATCAAGTCAGAAACAGCCATGCTGAATTTCTGAATTTATATTCCCTTTTCTGACAGATGATAACCCTAAAGATGGGTTGGCATTTTGTTTTCCCAAACACTTCTTTTTATGAAGTTTAAACACACTGCAAAATTGTTTCCATTCAGTGAACAAATTAAGGTACTTTTTAGGATAGCAATTTACAATGCACCAAATCCGCCAAAAATGATTGATGTGGCTGTAACTAGATGTTTCTTTCCAAAGAAGATGCTTTTTAAATGGGCACCTCCAACCTGGGGGGAAAAAAATCACATTTCTCTCTGAAAATTGTAGATCTACTATAGTTACATGAAACACTTTGGATTATTGTAACAAAAAGAAAAGAAAGAGAATTTTCTCTATTCCCCCAGTTTATTATGCGTATATGACAGCACTTTTTACCCTCAGTTTATGGTTTTAAGCCCTGATCCTGCAAACGCTTAGGTATGTGATTAATTTGACTCATGTAACCAGGCCCTTTAACTTCAATGGGACTTGGTTTTTTGATTAAAATTAGGTATAAATGTTGCAGGATTGAGGAAGTGAAACAGAAAAAGCTACAGTACAGGGGAGGAGGCATTCTAGGGGGCTATATGTGAAACCAGAGAGGATCAAACGGTAGAGAATCAAACAGTAGAGGCAAAGGAGGGGAAGAAAGATGGGTCACAGGGTGAAATAATCAGCTTAGGGCAGAGTGAACGGGGAAGAATCCAGTGCAGTGCCCTGGAGGAACAGTGAAGGCTTTCCCCCACATGCTGGTTAGTGTGACAGTGTTTTGTATGGGAGTGCAACTCCCCTCCCAGCCTGGTCCCTATCCACTTCCAGCCTAGGAAGAGCTTGCAGCTGATGCTTTGTTTGCTGGCATTTCCATCCCGTGCACATTCACTTGAGAGAGCGAGGGTGCCCAGCCCCAGCATGCCGGAGTGGGAGGCTCTCACGCTCTCACTCTCTTGGGTACTTTACAGTTGCGGTCAGTGGCAGATGTGTGTGACCAGCAGGAAATCTCAGTAAGCAAAGAGCCAACAAGGGGAACATCTCTGCATGGGTGCCTCACACACAGCAAGCAGAGATGGGGCAGCAAGGGTATAACAAGCTCCTGCAAGAATGAAAGTGCCCCTACCTCCCACCCCAAGGGGCACAGGCAGCAGACAGGTCCCTACCACTGGGGCAGTGGGAGGGTGAGGATGGATTGGCCTCTCTCGGGGGTTGTAGGTGCAGATTGCAGGCTGTGTAGGGAGTCCCTCTCCCCCAGGTTCTGCAATGCTTGCAGAGAGGCTCCTGAAAGGTCTCTGTTTCCAGTATTTGGGGTGTGGGGTAGGGGGCCTCTCTTCACTCAGAATTGGGTGGGGTGGATTGGTAAGGAGTGGAAGGAGGATCTGGGGCAGTGAGTAGGGCAGTCCCCAGGGCTTAATTTGTGCTAGGGCTTGCCAGGGTTGAGCCCCGGCACCTCTAGGGTTGGCAATTCATAGCCCCTGCTCCTCTGGTTTGCCACATCAGTTATGAAAGTAAAAAAAAATTGCTTGAGCCCTAGCACCTAACTGCTTCAGCCCCAGCACCTCTTTCATTACAAATTAATCATCGGCAGTCCCCTTCACCCTGGGGCCTGGGAGTTCCTTGCAGTGCCTAGGTATTTCCCCTCCACAGGATCTGGGGAATCCAGAAATGGGTAGAGCAGATTTTGGGGGAATCTTTGCAGAGAGCCTAGGAATGCGTGAATCTGGCTTTCCTCAAGAGGAGGGTGTGGGGCAGTGGCAGGAACCTCTTCTCCCAGCATCTGGGGGGCTTGTGTGAAATGTCTGGGAAGGAGTCCGTGCCCCAGGGTGCGGGGCCTGGCTGTGCCTGCGGTGGGTCCCTCTCCCCAGGGTACCGGGGTGTGGGGGTGCTGAACGTGACACGAGTCACCCACTGAGCGCAGCTGATAGGCCAGCAGCACTTCCTCACAGCGAGGAAAGCAGCGTGCTTGGGGTGGGGGCCGGCGAGAGGTGAATGAACGCAGCTGGGGGCCGGTTGCGCGCACTGCCCCGGCTCTGGCTGCCTGATCCGAGCCCGTTCGGTGCTCTTCGCACCCGCTGCCAGACGCGCCTGCTCCAGCCCGGGCGGACCGGCCAGCCGGGGTAACTCCAGCAAGGTAGGAGCGGAGCGGGCCGCTCCCTTGCTGGCGGGAAGGGTGACTTTGACCTGAGGCTCCCTGGGGAGAGGGGCGCAGAGCCACCCGGCGCAGGAGAAGGGGTCTGGGCTCTGCCCCTTGCAGGTAGCCCAGCGGCTGGGGAGGGAGCGCGCCGCCAGGGACAGCCTGCGCCCCGCCACCTGCCCGCCGCTCGGTGGGAAAGGTCTAGTGCGCGCTCCTCTCCGCGGGCTCTTTCGCCATCTCTGCCAAGCTTCCTGCCGCGGAAGTTGCAGCAAGAGCATCAGTTCCAGCAGCTCCGTTTCGACAGGCGAGCGCCAGCGGAGGAGAGTCATGCCCGGGCCCGGGGGTTGGAGAAGAAACAAACCAAGACGTGGCACTAGCTGGCCAAGTGTTTAGCCAGGGAGGAACTAGGAGACCCCCATGCCCCTGCGATCATTCTCTGCTGTGGGAATGACCCCTGTGGGATGGAGGAGAATAATGCTCTTACTCCCCCTCCCCTTTTATACAGAGCTTTTGAGATCCCTGATCAAAAGGTGCTGTCAGCATAAGGCTTCATGTATGGGCCCAGCACAGTGAGTCCCTGGCCCCATTGCGGTTTCCGGGCATTGTTGCAATATAAACGTTAAACAACAAGTGGGCCCAGCCCTGTACCCATAACCTACCAATATAGGCCATACTATGACAAGTGATCTCAATAAAGTCAAGGGGGCTACTATGTGAATAAAGGCTTCTTTGGTGAATAAGAGTTGGGGTGGGATCATTACTGCAAATGGTTCTGTGGTTTCCTGTGGAAATTCCTCGTTGTGGGGAACTTATTATAAATTTTCCTCCTGTTATAAATGGAAATTAGACAGATGACTATGATCCTAAGATTGCATATTAGGTGATTAAAACTAAGAGATACATAATATGGTATACCTAGTGTTATAAAAGAAATGCATAGTGGTTAGGATGAACACTTTGCACTGAACACATCAACTGGACAGAACTGAGTATAGTGCATCAAAGAAGAAAAACAATCTTATTTTAAATACAAGCTGAGGAAAAGACTCATTTAAAAATCAGTTAGTATTAGCTGGATTTAAGAATAAACTGTTCTTTTTTCTGGAATAAGTTAATTATTTGTGGCATTCAGTATCCAGTATGGGCCTTTATTAATTCAAGATTGTATTCTGTTTAGAATATCTAAAAAGTTTGGTATCTCTGTCTTCAGGGCAGGGCGTAGGTCTTTATCTGTGCTTGCAAAACATGAGGCAATCTAAGTAAATGGTAATGAATATGGGTTAAGAGAATTCACAGAACTACAATAATGATTCTTTTACTTCTCTGGAAAAACATTTAGGGCCAAGTTCTCCTCACCTTACTCATGCAAAGTAGTTATATTTAAGACCATGTAATAGAGCAAGGCAAGCAGATTTGACCTGGATAAAAATAATTTATTAGCGTAATAGTAATATCAGTTTTCATTTGATTTACCATATTTGGTATTATAGGAACTCTGTTTTTGTAGTTAAAGGTGCTGTTCTCTGCAAGTTAATTTCCATTAATGTTTGTTAAGCATGCTTCAAGGAGAGTTCTCTCTCTGTGGGCTAGATTCTGCAGTTCCTACTGAGGAAATACTAGCATTAAATGTAGTCAGGCATTTAACTCTGGACACTACTTTTAGAAAGAAGGCTGAACCATGAAAGCTCATTTTCATGGTTTGTTTAATTCTGAACCCAAATATGAACTTGAATGTGTAATCCCAAATGACTTCATTTTTAGTAGATCAGATATTTATCTCTTGGGTTTGATTCCTTCTGCATTTCCCCCAAATCCTTGTTTTTGGTTAAGATGTTCACTTTTAACACATACCAGTTTCACGTATAAATCCATTAATGTCAGAGTTAATGACGTTTCACGCCTCATATTGTTTCAGTATTACAGCATCTTTACAATAATGTTCTGTTTTAGTAGAATGATATTGATGCTTACAGTCACTATTTGTTTCAATCTAATTTTTGTCTTCAGTGTTATAACTGTAAAATATATGCCATCATCTTAACGAAGTCCTAAATTAAGAATGTCTTTTTTGATTAAGTATTTTACTTTTCTTATTTATTGGCTATGCAAAGTTGTGTCCTGCTACAGCAAAAATTGTACTTAGATCTTTGGGACAGGGACCATATTTTTGTTCTGGTTTGTACAGCACCTAGCCCAATGGGGTCCTGATCCATGAATAGGACTTCTAGGCACAAAAAGCCAAAGCATGGCCTAAGTAGGTGCAAGTGCTACTTTGTTTACTGTGGAGATCGGATTCGGCCCTGGCATAAGTGGGCACAATTAATTGAAATCAATGGGAACTGAACCCTGTTATCCCAGGGCTGAATGTGCTCTGTAGAATTTTGTATATGAATATCATTGCATTACAGTTATATAAAATGTAAGGCAGCACATAGCAATTTCTATTAAGCCACGGTAATTGTCATGTACCCTGATTAACAATACTTTTCTGTTGTGAAGAAAAGGTACTTCTTTTGTTTTTAGCAGCAAGCTCATGACTTCACATTTCTGCTTTTTGTTTCATTTCTTTTAATTGAAATGGCTCTTAATATCCTGTACGGTGCATTTTAGAATTTAGTATTTAATAGAACTCTCTTAAATTCACACCAGTCGCTGGAAGACCTGGTGTGAAGGACTGAATTTTGTTAGCTGAGGAGAAAAACTAAGGACAACACATCACAACGTATACTTTTAAAGTGATTTGTCAATTGTTTAGTTTTTGAATTAGTGATAATGCTGCATGGTATTCTTGTAGAATATTACTACACCATATACTGGTCAATGTAACCAAGGGTTATTCCACCCTCACCTCAGTTTTGTGCAGGTTCAATTCCACTGAATTCAGGGGAGATATTCCTGGTTCATGCCATTTACGCACAGATGTTTGTTTTCAGTGTAATGAAAGCTTGGTAATGAGAGACTCCACTGTGGAGACATCACACAGAGATCTACACAAAGATCAAGGATAAAATATAACCCTGAGCCTGGAGAAATATTGTTTTAATCTGAAAGCCCGGTAGAAACACTGCTCTTTAAAAATTCTCTGATTTTTCTAGAAACATTCACTTTTTTTCCCCTACACGTTTAATTAAAAACACTATTTCCCCCAATGGGGGTGTTCAATACATTAGAACACACATTTTGTGCAAGTGTCACATCAAGATGTATTTTTCCATCTGCAATATCTAGATAGGTCAAATGGAGATAATTAACTCTGCAGTATGGGGTGTGACTGTCTGGGAGGTTTCAGTCAATCAACAAAGTAAGATGCATAGTTGAACAACCCAGTTTGTTTTAGATTTTGAGAAGATTTTTATCTAGACTAAGTTTGTATGGCTGGAAAATGTGTAGTGGGGGTATTGTTTGTTCTTTTCTTTAAACACTCCCTGTGAATGCTGCAATAGTATCAAGGTGTTCTGGTGGCTGGAATCAAACAGCTGACAGGAAGCTTAAAGACTGAATTGAATAATTTGTGTTTTAAGTCTTGCTGCAAATTGTTGATAGGAATCCTGATCACTTAGTGCACAACATCCTTAAGCAAGTGCTGATGCCTTTTGAAGTCAAGGCTACCTCTGCTCATTATGTAAACAAATTTTGTTTGCATTTCATTTTTAACATTTTACTGCGCTACCTGCAATTTAACTATGTGTCAGGCCTTGAGCAGCATCTACAGACTGTCTCCATGATGTGTCAGCTACATGCATTCTTCTGTGTCCCAATGGAACATTAAAAACAGGAAAAGGCTACATTCTGCTCTAAAGAACATCTCTCTGGGAATTAGTTGCTTTAGTTTTACCAACATTTTCCAAAGACTTAGGTTTGGGGTGTTGATTTTTAAGTTTGTAAAGGTAACCTCAGCTGACAGAGTGGAGAATGTAGAGCTTTTGTCTAAACTTTGTTTTCTTTAATACTGCGTTTCTTTAGCTCTTTATTTTTTCTGTGGTAAAACCTATTCAAGGGGGCAAAAGATGGCAAGTCAGTGCCTCCTTAGAAGCAGGCAAAGAACCTGCAGTTTTTATGAGCAGAGCAGTTCAGAGTCACCCTGATTCTTCCTCCAGTGGCAAACAATACACACACTGTGAGGAGCAGGATATTGCTTAACTAATTCAAAACTTGGTGGTGTTTGTTTGCACAGACACAGAAAAAGTAACAAACTTTTCCACACAACCTTCATGTTCAGCCTGGTGGCTAGATAAGACACTAGTGACTCTCCCTGGTATATTTTCATGTGCAGTCATATGGTGCCAGGACCAAATCTTTGTAGGTAAATGAGGCATGGAAGGATTCTGCATTGTGGCCTCTGGCCACACTCCTTTATTCAGAAGTATAGTTTGTGGAGGCTACCTGTCCTAACATTCAGTGCATCTTAAGGCAAGGTAATACTACAGGTATACTATAGATGTGGGTGTGGCAGAATGACAACTTACCCGCATGTGCCTCCTGCTGGTCCTCCTGGGTATTAGCTCTTTTAGCCCCAAGCGCCCTCCGCAGGCCAGTGTCTTGCCTGCGGCTGGCCACAGTGTCCCTCCGTCCCCTTTTATGCTAGGGTTCTGCCCCCAGCAGTAACCCAGAATCTGGGTCTCCCCACCCAGGGGAACCTCCAGTCCTCAACCCCCACCTTGCCTCAGTGACTACTGCCAATCATGCTTACTGGGCTGGACTGCAGTCTGTAAACCACTCATCATCAGCAGGAGGGTTAGGATCTGCTCTTTTGCCTATCTCTGGGCTGCCCCACTGCAGCCCCAGTGACCTTTTTAGCAAGGCCTGCAGCCTGGGATTTTTCCTGGCTGGAGCTCCCCAGCTCCCTTTGCCCTTCCTCCACCTCAGGTGCCAGGTCCTTCTTTCTGAAGAAGCTAGAGAGTATGTGTGTGTTGCTTCTGGCCCACGGCCCTTTTATAAGGGCCAGCTAGGCTCTGATTGAGCTGGCCACAGCTGTGGTCAGCTACTTACTAGCTTCCCCAGCTGGTCTTTATACCTTTTACTGCATTAACCCCTTCAGGGCCAAAGTGGGGCAGCCACCCCACTACAGGGTGGCTGAAATCCACTCCATTTAATGCAGGTTACCTGCAGCCATCAAACCCCTATTAGGCTGTAATTCAGTCCCTCCCGATGGCCCATAGTTTGGCCATCCCAGGGCTAAGAGCCCTTCTAAGTACAGGTTTCAGAGTGGTAGATGTTAGTCTGTATCAGCAAAAAGAACGAAGAGTACTTGTGGCACCTTAGCAGGGCCGGTGCTTCCATTAGGCGACCCTAGGCAATCGCTTAGGGCGCCAGGATGTAGGGGGCGGCACTTTGCGTGCTCCCCATAGGGCACGCAGGAGCTTTAGGTTCTGTTCCTGTCGCGCTGCCGAAGAAGGACCCTCCGCCGATGTGCCGCAGAAAACAGCGGCGGGCAGTTGAGCTACCGGCAACATTTCGGCAATGACTGGCGCTGTTGCCTGCAGCATTTCGGCAGAGGGTCCTTCTTCAGCGGTGCAACGGGAGCAGAACTGGAAGCTTCCACGCACCCTGTGGGGTGCACAGAAAATGCCGCCCCCACCCCCCAATTCTGCCTAGGACGCCAGAAACCCTGGCGCTGCTCCTGCACCTTAGAGACTAACAAATTTATCTGAGCATAAGCTTTCATGGGCTAAAACCCACTTCATTGGATGCATGCAGTGAAAAATACAGTAGGAGGATATATATACACACACACAGAGGACATGAAAAAATGGATGTTGCCATACTAACTATAATGAGAGTAATCATTTAAGATGGCCTATTATCAGCAGGAGAAAAAAAATAAGTACAATTACTGCTCCAGTCTTCTATTAAGAAAAAAAAAATGTGATTCCTCATCCCATTCAAAAGAAAAGTCTGCATTTCAGGCTAGACACTTTGTATGCCAGACTGATTCTTAGTGGAGAGAAACTGTGTTATTTGTGCAATTGAGGCAGTTTCCTGCAGGGAGAGGGATGAGAGCAATAATTAACTGCTGATCTAAAATACCACTAATTTGGGGGCAGATTCATCTACCAATGTGAAGAAAAAAGTTTAACTGTGTAATAGTTGCTATCAAACTACGCTGAAAATTCCCACTTTAAAGTTGCAACTGGAAATAAAATCACTTGTTGCCTTTTAATCCACAAATTGGGAGCAAACATTGTAAATGAAAAAGGGGTTATGTGAGCCCACGTGTTTAAGCACAGTCTCAGAATGGAGTTAGCTGGTGGGGAGATGGGGAGAAGGAAGGATATCTGAGAATCTTCCACTTTTCCATCTTCTGGAAGCTTGAGAAGAAACTAAACTATCCCAGTTTCACCTCTTTTAAAGCAATAGTGAACCATTTCCCTTGCGTGCAGACACACCAACATTACTGTCTAGGGAAGCAATGAATCAATAGGCTGAATGAGATGAATAGTTGGCCTAGAATACAGAGGCATCCCTTGCTCCTTTGGGAGTGATTTCATTGTATAGGGAATTGCTCCTTACTTATTAGAACATCTGATGTTTGTAAAGTGCTTTGAAAGGCTCGGATAAGTGAATAGTAGTGGTATCAGAAAGTTTCAGAGGACACAGGGGCCAATGTTAAAACTTTCATACCATTGCAGGGAAAGAGTAGTAGTATTGGGAGGCACATCTCACTCAATTTATTTCACTTTCGCCCCACATCAGCAGGCAACAAAGCGAATTCTTCAGTACAATGCCAAATCAGGTAGTGCTATTTTTAAATAGGTCAAGATATGTTGAAAGAAAAGGTAAAAAGAGTTTTTTGGAAAGGGATATGAAGAATATAGGTGGTTTGTAGGGAGGGAAGTAGTGTGTAATATTAGAGTACATGGGCCCTGATGTTTGAACAACATTTGGCAATTCAAATCCAATTGTACTCTATGTCGCCAACACCCTCTCAAGATTTTCCTGCTCTCTCCCCATCTTTTCCTTAACACTCCAGGATCGCTTTGCTATCTACAGGAGCCCTGAAGGTAAGGCTGCCTATCCTCTCAGCCAGCGGTTCTCAAACTGTGGGTCAGGACCCCATTTTAATGGAGTCACCAGGTTTGGCATTTGATTTGTTAGGCCTAGGGCTGAAGCCAAAGCCCAAGGGCTTCAGCCCTGGGGGGCGGGGCTGAGGTTACAACCCCCCTGTCCAGGGGTGAAGCCCTTGAGCTTCAGCCCCAGCCCCAGGGTGGTGGGGCTCAGGCTTTGACTTTGGCCCCTCCACTCTGGGTGGTGCTTTGGTCCCTCTTCCCAGTGCCAGGTGATAGTTTTTATTGTCAGAAGGGGGTCTCAATGCCATGAAGTTGTGAGAAATGCTACTAGTGTCTCAGTTTTTCAGGGGATGCCAGATGGCTAGTTTCTTAGACATTTTGGGGGACCCTACAGATGTCTCTGCTGCTGTCTCAATCTACATGAAGGTAATCTAGAGGCTATGTATTTCAGCAGCAAGGGAAGGAAATGCTTCTGGACATTGTTGTGCTGACTGCTTGGAGCTGAGAGATCACAGTTCTATTCCTTGCAGCCCTAAGGCTAGAACTGCAGCACTAAGGAAGTCCCAAGGTAGTGTATATTGGGGTTACCCAGACGATCTTGGAAACCTCAGCCTACACTGTGCCATTTCAGAACCTGGAGCATGTCTTATTCCATGCAGTGGTGGGTGGGATTCTTTGATATGTGGAGGAGGATATCCTTCAGACAGCAGCCAGATTCTCTGTTGCCCTGAATCTTTTGTGGTAATTTGCACTCCAGTAAAATGGGCTCTGAAGCTCTACGAAATCAGAATGGTAATGATTCAAACTCACTTTGCACTGGTGTAAATGACTGCACCAGGTGCAGGGCAATGGAATCTGATATGTAGGTCCTCAAAGGGTAACTTATTGATCATTTGATCAAGGGAGACCATGGGCAAACCTGGAAGTCCCCCAGAGATGGCTGCTTCAGGGGAGTGAGCACTCACTAACCATTGAAGAGCAAGGTTGAAGGAACAGCCATTTGGTATGGAGGAGAGACAGAAAAAGGATTTGAAGGCCACTGAGCAAACTTTTCAGAGCACATCAGCAGTAGTGGGGAGAAGGGATTTATAGACAGAGGAGTGATGGCCCTGGGAAGGGAGAGGGCAGTCAAAATATTTGCAGCTAAAATGTTTTTCCAGTTACTGTTCAGAAATGTTTGAGTCCCCACCACTCAACAGGCAGGGATGCTTCTTACAGAGGCTTCTCCTCTGAAGTGATTTTTCACTCACACTATGAATGTGGTTATATTCGCATGACTGTTACTATTAAAGTGATGGACGCTGCATGGAAAATATGAATAAGTATTAATACATGCCATGCATCTGTTGCCACTGTCCCTCATATCCCCGACAACAGAAAGTTCTCCGTTGTCCTCAGATAATCCCAGTGATAAACTAGCACGTCAGTGGACACTTTATCATCCTGTGCCTGGCAGGGAGAGGCTACAGAAGGTAGGGTAAATCTGACTTTAGCTGCATTGCTGGTCCATGGTGGTGAGAAAGCAGCTAGAGCAGAAGGCCCGGTGCAGGCTTTCCCTGACTTCCACTGAGGAGCATTATCAAGGTAATTTAGGGAATGGAAGATGTGACTTCTAACGCTTTGCCCCATCCCCCAACAGGTACCTTTATTCATAGACTCCAGGAAACAAGGAGTCTCCTCAGTCCAGAATTCTAAAATTAGATAACTAGTGAATCCATCTGATGGAAGGGGACAGAAGACTGGTAATGGGGCAGAGAGCCTTCCACCTCTGGATTGCTTGTAAAAGCCCAGCCCACATCAGTAGCAACTGAAAAACCAACCTCATGGCAGTTCAGTGAAGTTATTTTGGTGGACTCAGTTCAGTTCTCACAGCCCCACATTGCAAAAAGCCTTCGCCAAAATTAGTACCCTTTTTGCTATCCTCAAAAACAAGGTTGATGGCTGACCACATATGGACTGAGCTACTCTCCACCCCCAGAGTTGTGCACCCATCAGGCCCTGGAGGGAACATTAGCAGACCAGCATGAAGCTCCTCTGAGTGCTTGTCCTGTATCTGACCTGTGAATTATGGCCTCCAGCGCTAATAAGCAAGCAGCTATCACAAATACAAAATTCTTATGCAACTTTTACATTATTTTTTTTTTAGTTATATTAGAGGAGACAAAAGTACAAAGTTATTTTTGAACCTGGGAGAGTCTCATGCTTCAATCAGATGCATTGCCAGTAGCTAGAGGCTTATCATATCCCCAGAGGTGCACATACTGTATCTGATTTTCCTGGCCATCTCCAGCTGGCACAGCCCCTACAAGTCCCTCTGGTGGAGAAGAGGTTGCAGACACTGCAGGGTTCTGGTGTGAGCAGACTTTCTGTTGTTACCCTGCACCTGTGTTATGCTGTGCATAGAGCAGGGCTGAATGCAACCCCATCTATTTAAAGTTGTGTTTTTGACCTCTAGTACTTTCTGACTCAAAGTGATTATTAGTTAACAGCTGAATATAGCACATGGGTTTGCAGGCTGCTTCTCTCTCCCTCCCTTGCATAGCTTCCAGTAGAAACTGATCATGACTAATAGCTTCCTCATGACGAGAGGACTCTGGGCATGATAAAAAGACTAGTGGGATGGAGGGAGGGCAAACATAAGAAGCTTGTGCACTTTCTTGGGTGGTACAGATCATATTAGCACCTATCTTTCCTGTAAAATAATGTGAATACTTAAAGAAAATTAACTGAAGGATCATAGTGTGAAGGACTATGGAAAAGGGTGGGTAAGGAGGGGAGATTTCAAGGAAGAGAGGCAGGGCATGTGGCATATAGAAGCCTGAGAGATGCTCTTTGGAATAAAGGGGGTATGGAGTGAAGTAAACTTGCTGGAGATCAGGATATGAACAAGAGTGGTGAGTGTTAGAACAATGTTCATAAAATTTTCTAATTACAGGAGGATGTGTGTGTTGTTTCCTTAGCAGCTAGGCAGTGCCAGAGCAGATTTAAAAATTTTATTAACGTGAATGTTAAAAAAATTATATAATACATAGATTGAGAAAAGAGTGTTTGTATATCTGGGTATAGTGCTTAGATTATCCAAAAATACAAAGTAAGCACTATATGCATTTTATGACTTTAAAAACAAAATCAGCAATAACCCAAATTTAGGTGAATAAATCTAAGAATACAGTTTAGGTATTAGCATCCAAGTATTTGGGTACATCATGCATGAAAAGTTACACAGAGTTGGTTGTGGAAAGCAAATATATCAGGGAGTGAAGATTATCTCTGAGTAATTGAGAATTTAGGGTAGGTTGTCCATTTGGAAAAGTATTTTACTTTCCCCACTGTGCTTGTGTGTACCTGGAAAGCAGAATAGATGTTTTTTAAATTATTAGCTTCTCCCCACATTCCCACCTTCGCTGTTGTTAGAATTCTATCACAACACAGAAACAATAAGGATGCGTCAGCAGCATTGGCCAGAAGACTCTTTCTGAATGCTAATGTAGTTACTGTCAGTTTGACTGCAAGGTAAAACAAACAAACAGGTTTTTCACTTGAGGTAAGAGTTAGGTCCGTTTCTGAAAGCTATGTAGTCTATCAGAACAGAGGGTTTTTCTCCCCTTCAGCTGTGTTTTTTGACCAAGTTTGGTATCTGGGAGGCCAGGGCTCAGGGAGGAAAATGCTTGTGGAGATAAGCCATCATTGTAAACAAGTAAAGGTGTGGACTACAAATGGGTATGGAAGTGGAACACACCCATAACTGAAGCAGCTGCAGTTTGGTTTTGTAGTTTTCTGCCAGAAGGGAGGCCAGTAATCCTGAGAAGCTAGCACTAGTACAGCATGGGCAGAAGAGTCAGTGGATTTAGGATAGGTCAGTTGTAAGGATGGACTCAGCACCAAAGCTAATGGCATTTTTAATCCCACTTTCAGTGGTGTGGATCGTGTCTTTATATAAGCTTGGGCAGAGCCCTTTCGGCATGTCTCTAATAGCCTCCCTTCCACCACCACATAATCGTTGGTTCTTTCCAGAACAATCATTCCATTCCTCTCTATCTAGAAGGAGGATGGGGGAGGCATGAAGGGAAAAATTCTGTAGGAAAAGCCATGTGATCCTCCTCAAAATTTCCTCTACACACTCCCCAGAGCAGATTGCAGCTCTGCAGAGGGTGCATAGCCTGCAACCCAAGCACAATTATGCAGATATTCCTTTGGATGAGATGTCCCTTTGTAATGACTCCACGTTTCCCCACAGCAGCACAGCTCCCTTAGCAGCCATTGACTGAGTCCCCCCATAGCCATTCAGTACCTCATTTTCCTGGTGGTGAGGATAGTCCAGTGATCCCCAATCTTTTCGTCTGGCGGGCGCCAGATGAAGGACCATGGCGGTGGTGAAGCATCCGCCAAAATGCTGCTGAATTTCTGCAGCATTGCAGCGGTGACTCCTCTCGATGACGTTGCTTGTCAGCGGCAAGCAACGTCATCGAGAGGTGTCGCCGCTGAAATGCCACAGAAATTCGGCAGCATTTCGGCGGATGCTCCAACGCCAGCCAGGACGTGGGCACATTTAGATGCCCCTGCAGGCGCCATGATGCCTGCGGGCACTAAGTTGGGTACCCCTGGTTTACAATCTGTGTCCCTCTGTTCTCTTTTTAGTTTTTCACCATCCTCTTTATCTCTTGCTGGTCCCCAGATTCCTCTCCTCATTCTCTCCCTCTCTCTCTCCCTCCCTCCCTAATCCCTCTCCTCTCTTTCCCTACTATTTGGGTAATCCGCTAATATTTGTCAACAAATCAGAACTATGATAACTCTTCAGATCTTTGTGGCAGGCATACAGCATGGTCTCTACACCAGAAGATACTGCTCAGTAAGAGATGGGAACTTAGAGGGAAAACAAGTAACACAACAAGTTTTAGTCAACACTAAACTATGAAGTGCCTAAAAACACTGAGGAAAAATGCGTGAAGAAATTCAGTATCGCAGGTTATTTACTGACTGCTATCAATCCTTACTATTTTGAGTTTTGGGGCGGGGGCGAGGACCCTAATAATTCTGAGTTTAATTCTACACTGTCTTGCGCCTTCTGTAGTGATTTCCACTTGTAAAATAATACCAAAACACAATTCTCCACTCACTCACACCCTACGCTTGTGGGCATATAATCAGTTTAAGAGAGAGAATTCAATTACAAGGTAGAAATAAGGTGATCTAGGCTGTTAGTGACACGCAGGAAAAATTGTGTGCTTTCCTGAGACTGAAATCCACACTAAAATTGATCCTAGGTGGAGATATTACTGTGTAAAAGGGGTTCTGTGAACAAGTCGTCTTCCACAGACACTCCTCAGGTGCCCCGTACCTTACTTTCCCCTCTTTCGCTGAGTGATGTTGTGCTTTGATGTAGTACAACACTTAAGAAATTCTCCCCTTCTGAACATCAGCAAGAGAATCCAAAGCAAAGTTTTAAACAACACAAGTTAGTCCCTTAGCCTTCACCAGGTTCAGACAGTGCCACAGCTTTGTGATCTCCCCTTGTCTCAGGAGCTTTCTGCTTGCCAGCTCCAGGTAAACAGCAGACCCTGGTCACTCTCTGACTCCTGGGCTCCAGATTACACCAAGGAGAGGCCATCCACTGCAGCTGAAATATTCGCTCTATTGACCACCCAGACCTACTCCCTATGCTGCCTGGCAGTGGTTAGGGTTTCTTCCAACCTTTCCCATCTTCTGGCTATAGCCACTTTGCAGGCTCCAGCTTCTGTGGGAAACCATTTAAATAGTCCTTTGTCCTCGTCAGTTGCTCTGGGCCCCCAAATACAGAAGCAAAATTGCATACCCAATTTCTGTGCTATAGGGGTAGAATCCATGGGCATTTCTGATGCTCTTCTCTTGATGCTCTGTGTTTGTCTCTGGGTGTGTAATTACAGAGTAGACAGCAAGGTACACGCTGTGGACTTGATTATGAAGCATTCTCCCATACTGGGGTCACCCCCTGAGAATTGGGATGACACAGGCCTACAGGATGTTAGTCAAAATCTTCCCTGCAATGTTCATGAAGAATTGTGATCCAAATGGTCTCTGAAGCAATATACAGCAAGCTTATTCATAGCTAAGCCTGCGATTCTGTCATGGAGGTCACGGAATCTGTGACTTTCTGCGACCTCCATGACTTTCGCAGCTGCAGTGGCTGGTGTGGTTGATCCCAGGGCCAGCTGCTTGGGGATCCTGTGGCCAGCAGCACTGGGTATTGCTGGAGCAGCCCCAGGGCCAGCCGCACCAGCTACAGCTTAAGTGGCACCGGAGTAGCTGGCCCTGTGGTGTGCCTGATCAGCGGTCCCAGGGGCAGCACTTCAGAGCGCCCGAGAAGTGGTCCTGGGGACTGTCCTGGGACCAGCTGTGCCGGCCGCTGTTTGGACAGCTGGCCCTGGGAACCACCCAAGCAGCAGTCCGGGGTGGCTGGCCCTGGGGAGCGCCTGAACAGCGGTCCCTGGTGCCTCAGAGCAGGGGTGGTTAAGGGCAGTCAGCCCCCGTGGCCAGTGCAGGGGCTAGCTGTTGGCCTGCACGTCCCCACAGCAGCAGTGTCCTGGGGCCCCAGGAGCTGCTAAGTTTTAGTCAGGGGTATTTATATGGTAAGTCATGGACAGGTCACAGGCCATGAATTCTTGAATACCTATGACTAAATCTTAGCCTTATTCATAGCACATGTTGATCTAAACTGTAATCTTCAGACCTCAGTGGTTCAGGAGCCAAATTAGTGATCAACATTACCCAAAAAAGTCACAGTAGTGTGAATTTGTTTTATTTACTATAATACTATGTATTTATATTTTAACAGTATGACAGGGTAATTTTTTTTTTCTCAGAGCAAAGTGACTGTGACAAAATAGCACCCTGCAAACCCCATATTCATCATTCATATATGGTTGTGATATTTCATACAAAGCACGCCATATAATATATATGAAAGGTCATGATCTGCTGGAAACCCATTTGGTCTGTCCAAATATGTCTATCATTAGTGTGCATGAAATTGAGACTTTGCTGTATGGTTGCTACTGAAATACGTTGTATGTTTGAGAGTCTCTACTGCTAACTGTTCCCAGGAGGGTGTTAATCGACCATTAATCTGCAGGGGAATTGTAATCAAGGAATTTACAATTCAAATAGAGTTGTGCAAGCAGCACACAATGGAGACTGCTCAGCTCTATGACTCAGTTGCACAAGACCACCAAGAGGATTTCTCAACCCTGTGACTCACCAAAGCCCACCAAGACATGTTTGGGCAAGTGTCTTCTAGGCACATGGACTAAGGATATAAAATAGGGGATGGTGGCATCATGCTTTGGCCTTTCTCCTCCCCCACCTCTGCGGGAAGCACCAAGGATGCTGAGAAGACAAAGAACTTCAAGTGAAGAGACTGGTCCCAGGTTTAAGAGAGAAACCTGTGTATTACAAACTGTAACATCCAGTGGCGTGAGAAAATTGCTTGATCTAAATACTGCCTAGTGTAATAAGTGCACAATCTAAATCTTAAACCTTATTTTTTGTTAGGCATAAAAGTTCAGAGGTAGTTACCAATCTCCTATAATCACTTAAAATCCATCTTTTTGTTGTTAATAGACCCGTTTTATATTTTACCTAAAACAGTGGGTTCTGTTGAAGTGCTTGGGGAAATCTCAGCTCAGTTACAGAGGCAGGTGCATGTCCTCTCCACATTGAGGGAGATGCAGACTGGGTAATAAACTTACACTGGTCAGGCTTCCCACCAGGGCAAGATGATACAACTCTGTTGTGTAAGGCTGGGGAGCTGTGGGGAACTGGCTGGTGCTTTCTCCATGTGATTTGTGAGTGGCTCTGGGAGCATTCATGCAATCTAGCTGGGTGTAGGGTTGCATATGCTGTTGTGCTGAATGATGACAGTGCCTGGCGGGATTTGCTGCATGTCACTAGCAAAGCATTGTGAGATACAACCCAGGCTGGAGAGCTGAGGGGGCCCAGCAGTATCCCAGTTCCAGATTGCACCCCGGGGATTCCGTCACACTGAACAAATATTATTTTATGAGCTACAATTGGTTAATAACATAGTAAAAGCATCCTCATTGGTTAATAACTTAGACTGCTTAATAATTAAATCACACAGTGTTTTAATATCATGTGCTGCAAAGAGCCACAGTAGACACACTGAAGAGCCACTCAGTTTGAGTATCACTGACCTAAACAATGCTAACAAATTTTCTACTCAGAGGTAGTCAGTTGAGGAAGCTGTAGTGCCACAAATCTGCTTAAGAAAAGGACTCTTCCACGTCACTCTTTTGATATGTCATTTTGATGTTTTTTAAGTCCAGTAACTGGAAGCATTTTAAACTTGCTCTTAAACTACCCTAGCTAGTGTCTACTTTGTAACTTGTACCACAAACTTAATGCAACTGCTCTAATATTTTGGCTTCCCATCTGTCATGAACAGTATTATGAAATGTCCCCCAGCTCCCCAAGAAAATATGCAGTTCCGTGTTCTTTTTTTCCAGGCTATGGCTAATGCAAGAGTCACTGGTACTCCATACTTCCTAAAAGAATAGGCTAGGTGACTGTTTTCAGCATTAATTGCGTATGCAGCCATTTTCATGGAGAATGCTGTGCTATGAATGTTAAGGAAATAACAATGCTGGAAGCTAGTCATCTTGGCAATCTACAACTATGGTTTTCAATCTTTTTCCATACTGTGACCCCATGTTACAAGGGAAAAGAGTTCCAGGGTCCCCCATCCTGTTAGACATAAAGAAAGAGACAGGGGATTATGACACCCAATCTTCAGACCTGGTTATGACCCTCTGGTTGAGAACTCATGATCTTGAAAGACTAGTACAATGGAGGCAGCTGCCATCAACACTATCACTCTAAAACTTTAGCTTCTTTAGCTGGGATTTAACTGAGCTGCTACCATCCTCTTCTGTGGTGAATTTTGCAAAACTACAGTCCTTCTGAATGCTCCCCTCCATAGAGAATGACATTCTAGGACTAAAGCTCTGTGCAGTTGAGAGATCCTGGTTCAAAAGACAGTTGGCTAGGATCTTCAAACATGGTGCACATAGAGGTGTAGGTGAAATCAGTTTTACCCATAGAACTTTCCTAAACACTTCTCATCTATTGTATCACTGTTAGGAACCTAGGCATGACCACAATGGAACAGACATGGTTGTCTAACTAGACCAGTATCCTGTCTCTGAATCATCTGGTTAGGACCACTGTTGGAGATAAACTGCCCCTTTGAAGATCTCACATTAATTTCTAATAGTTAGTTTGGATCAACACCTGAACCATGAAGTTTCAAATCTGTTTCAGTGTTTGATTGCATTAACTATTATAACTCTTGCTGTCCATATAAATGTCCAACCTCTCTTTGAATCTGGCTAAATTCTTGGAGTGAATGGCCTCCTGTGGCCATAAGATCCACAGTGTACTTAGGTGGTGGTGTGTGAAAATGTATTTCCTTTTATCAGTTTTGAATTTTTCACCTTTTAAGCTGTATTGGCTGTTCCCTTGCTTTTGTCTTATGACTAGGGCCCTACCAAATTCACAGTCCATTTTGGTCAATTTCATGGTCGTGGAGTTTTAAAAATAATAAATTTCATGATTTCAGCTATTTAAATCTGAAATTTCATGTTGTAGTTGTAGGGATCCTGACCCAAAAGGGAATTGCAGAGGAGTCTCAAGGTTATTGTAGGGGGGGTTGTAGTACTGCTGCTCTTACTTCTGCGCTACTGCTGGCGGCGGCGCCGCCTTCAGAGCTGGACAGCTGGAGAGCAACAGCTGCTGGCTGGGAGCCCAGCTCTGAAGGCAGCACAGAAGTAAGGGTGGCAATACTAGGATCCCCCCCCCCCCCCCCCCCCGCATGGCATGTTAATTTTTCTAAAAATCCCAAGTGAATTCCATCTTTGTTTGTTTTTTGTTGGCTTATTAAGGCTGTATCCACAGTATTTACAAAATGCTTCCTCACTACTGATGGTTAGCGTACATTTCACTAGCCACCTGATACCTAATGTTATATTTTGATTGTGTCTCAGTAAAAAACATTAATGTCTCTTTAAATGAAAAACTCACCTTTGTAGTTTTACTTCTTAAAACATATTAACTAAACTTTGCACCTTTTTAAAAGTGTCACTTTTATAACTTGATTAAACACTGACTGTATGTAAAATAACTGTATGTTGATATGTGTTCATACATCTACATAGATTTTTTTTTTTTTTAAAGGAAACTACAATAGATTAAACACACTTCAGGCCTATAGATGGTGTAAAAGATGTTTGAAGTGTGACTTTCTCAATAGAGCAACTATTTTTGTGGGGAGGAAAAGTTATAAATTATCTTGGCTGAACATTTTCCTTTGTATCTACATTGATACTTATTGGAGACATATGATTTGAATTAGAACTTTAATCCCTACAAACACAGCTTTTCGTCTGTTTGAACATGCAGTGGACTCAATTCTTTGACATCAGGCTGTTGCTAGGAAAAACATAGATGTCGAAAATGTAGGTATCACAAATATACTGAAAAAGACTGTAGGAAGAAATGATCTGAAAAAGAACAAATTAGTTATTTAAAATCTTTTTTTGGAAACTCAAAACAGGATTCCTTCCCCCCAACCCCCTAAAAAAGGATGTGGGTCTGTCAGATATGTTTTGAATGTTGTTCCCCACAATGGAAGTCCCACCATTACATGTTTTAAAAAACCCAAACAGTAAGTGGAGGGGACAGTATGGAACTCTCAGTAAAAGGTAATTTAATCTTTTGGTAAAATTTTAAATTCCAACACAAGTGAAACTCTTAAGTTTATAGCCACTGCGTAGCCTCTAGCTTGGTCATTTTGAGGATATACCATACTGTAGATATGTGACAACTGTTTGGGATATTGGACCCCTGTAATTCCTGGGGCCCAGATTATATAGGGAGGGGAATTATATTCCAAAGTAAATAGAAAAACCACTGAAATTATTAGCAACGGTGTCCCATTTGAACACAGTTTAAAATTCTCCATAAATTAAGAGGTGAAGGCTGAAAGGTATATTTTCTTCAACACTTTGCAGTCTTGGGGTGGGGGGTTGTTTTGTTTTACTTTTCAAGGATTTTTCCTAAATCCTAAAATGGTTATAAAAGACTTCAGATCACTAATTTTTACATACTAATAGTCTGTGATGAAAATGATTTGTATCTGTAACCATCTGTACAGTACGTATGCCTGATGTATTTCTTCATAAATGTAGTCCTTATCTCTCATGTTCAGTGTACTCAATGTATTTTAATGTTAAAAACAGTCCACACACTAAACATGCTTAAACACTACATAATTTGATAATATACTGTAACTTCGCCTCTCCGAAAACACACCTGTAGTTTGGGTCCATTGTATAATAAAGCAATATTTAAATTTATGTAAATCTAAATGGGTCTATCATAGAATATTCATTTTTGGTATGTTTTGTAGCATGAAAAAATTAAAACGTGCTTATACCCAGAATTTCAGTCCACTTTGATTATACTTTTATGAAGCTGCTTTTCTTTTGCCTTACTCAGTTGCTGTATTCCTATTGATTAAATATTTACACACTGTGTTTGCCTTATCCATGTTGCATGAAAATATCAAATAATAAAAATGATTTAGTGAAATGGATTTATTTTTATAATATTTAACAGTCAGTACCCATCTATAACAATCAATCATATTTAGCTTTTCAGAGAAGGCTGTACAGATTTGTCGACATAAATGTTAAACTGTAAATCTGAATAAAGGTCGTTTTGAAGAAGACATGCAATGTTTGGTATTAAATATTTTTTTAGGAGTCTGAAATGTTTTCCTGTCAGCAAAAACAATCTTGATTTAGTGCAAGCAATTGACTTGAAGTGTGACATTTGTCTCGAAAATTACTGCCTAGTAAATGGCTTGTTTTCTTCTATAGTTTTATGTGCTGAGGATATGACTGAAATCTGTCTGGTGGCAAGAGTGATTATGTCTCAGCCTAGGAGGTAGCAGAGAACTTCTCTGGGCAGGCAACTGCACTATCCTACTGGAAGAGTTTTCAGCAGCATCATCTTTGATTCAAGTCTGCATTCTTCTCTTGATTACAGCTATTGTCTGTATCACAGACACTTCACAAACCCATGTTGCCTTGTATTGTTCACTGAGCTCTCAGCTCGGTGAAGTGGATTCTATGATGGGAGAAATGGTAGCTCTTACAAGCTGAATCAAGAACAGATCACTGCAGGAGTTCACTAGAAACAGCTGTCTCTCTCCCCCAGTGCTGACTATCCATTTACAATTACTTCAAGGTTGATCTGCTGGTTTTTAAATCCACATACTGTGCTACATTGATTTTTTTTATGCTAACTTTTATTCAAAATGACATGCCAGTACTAAATCAAATGTTTTACAGAAATCTATCAGAATTGCCTTTACAAAGCAAATGTATCCTCTCATAAAAAATAAAGTTTGAGACCTTTGTTCGATAAAACAATGAGGAATGTCACTAATTATGCTGCTACCCTTTAAAAACTGTCCTGGATCAGCCTTTTTGTGGGGGTTTTTTGCCTGGGATCTGTCAGGTTAACAGGTCTATAAGTAAGCAAATAGTCCTGTTTATTCTTTTTTAAATATTGGCAAAATATTAGCAGTAACTACTATTGTTTAAATATTTGTGTGCAGGACTGATTAGCATCCCCCAAGTTACTTTGGAGTAGAAAGCATTTAATCACTATAAACTGCGTGCAAACATCTAGCTTCTTTCCAAATACAGAACAGAAATATTTAACACTTCTGCCTTTTGTATATCGTAACTGACAATTTTGATGTCCCTGTCTAATAGATCTGTACTATGCTATGTATTTCTTATTCTTGAAATAGTAAGAAAATTCCTTACGGTTCTTACATCTATTGCCCATAGATTTCAATATCTTTAACTTCCCTTGTCAATTGGGAACAATGACTATAGGGCTTTGTCTACACTTACAGTTTTGCAGCGCTGGCAGTTACAGCTGTGGTCGTACAGCTGTGTACGGCCAGTGCTGCAGTGTGTCCACACTTGCACNTGAAATCTGTATAGTATAGGGTAAAAGCACACAAAACACCAGATTTCAGAGGGGAGACCAAATTTCAAGGTCCGTGACGCATTTTTCATGGCTGTGAATTTGGTAGGATCCTACTTACGACATAGATAACCCCAATCTACCTTCTCTAGCCCATTCATAATTAGATGCATTTTCATCATGTTCTTTCTTAGGCTATCTCTACATTGCAGTCATAGAGTGTGGTTGCAGTTCATGTAGACATACCCAAACTAGCTTTAGTCTAGCTACCTTGAGCACCACAGCACTGAAACTGGGGTGGTGCACAATTCAGCATGGGCTGTATGAACCCACCCAGAACTCTGAGTAATCACTCATGTGGCTAGCCCACACTTACGCCTATGCTGCTGTGGCTTCATGTCTACCGGTAACCAAGCTAGCTAGATGAAAGCTAGCTCGGGGATATCCACCAAACTGCAGTCACACTCTGTGATCGCAATGTCGACATACCCCCATTTATCTCCTGTCTATGGAAAACAGTCCCAATCTTTTCAAGCTGACTTCACATGAATGTGTTTCCACATCCCTAATCATTCTTGTCACCCTTCTCTGAATCATCTCTAGTTCTCCAATGTGCTCTTTGAGATGGGGTAAACAGCACAGTGCACAGTATCCTAGATGAGGGCGAACCATTGATTTCTAGAATAGGACTGTAATTGTTAACCCATGCATTTTCTTTCCTCACTTGTTTTGTTTTATTTGCCAGAGTTTATTTTTCTATTGCACCCATCTCGTATATGGCCAGAGATGTTTAAGCAGCCAATGTCCATCCCCCCACAAGCCATACACATGCTCCTGTGCTGCCTGTTTGCTTCTGCTATGTTTTCTTCCAACTCCCTTGACTAAACAGTATTTTATTTATTTGTCACTTAGTAAGAGAATCCCAGATATTAGACATGGAAAAGACTTCATAGGTCATTTTGTACATCCCCATTCCAATGCGTAGCCTTCTCAAGGGCTGTGTACTGTCTAGCAAGACACCCTAAAAATGTGCAGATATGTGAATGGACCACCAACACAAATTCAAAGTGAGTCCCTTCCCCCATCACAACACAGTTGAGAAGTACTTCCCCTTTCCCCTTCTCCAGACTGTAGCTTGCCTAAGGAAGTCTCCTTGTGGGTTGTTTTTTGCCACAGATTGGCCTCTGCATAATACAGATAATGCTGAATCTATTTCAGGTAATTTCCATGGGGCTAGAGGTGGGACAACGTCCGTCCCCCGTAACACCACTCCTGCCCAACACTACTGCCTCTATTTCTAGCCCACCTAGTGCCTCTCTGCCCATGGATACCACCTGCACAAAAGGCCCTCCATGATGTCCTAGGAATGGGGAGGAAACTGCATAGGGTTGGCTGATTCCGCCATGGGAGGGGTGAAATCTGTGCCCAAAGGGTCCCCTGAGGGGGAGGGATAACTCAGTGATTTGAGCATTGGCCTGCTAAACCCAGGGTTGTGAGTTAAATCCCTGAGGGGGCCATTTAGGGAACTGGGATAAAAATCTGTCTGGGGATTGGTCCTGCTTTGGGCAGGAGGTTGGACTATATGACCTCCTGAAGTCCCTTCCAACCTTAATATTCTATGAGCTTGCCCTGTGTTTGGAAAATATATTGATGATCATCAAAACTTTCCATTGCGCAGTGTCATCCCATTTCTCCTGTCATCATTATGCACCCTTGGGTTACTCACACAATCTTTTTCCTTTTTATGCCCTTTGAATACTTGCAGACAATTATAATTCCATTAGTTGTCATCTGGATTGTCTACGTGTACTTTTCTTGGACTCATTCCTGTAGCCTCTCTCTCACACCCCCACACACAAAGAAGGAGCTGTATGTGCATGATGACTGGAGAATATGGTATATTTTGATTTTTTTTAAATAAATTCCTTATTTTTAGACTTTTATTTTGTAATGATCTGCCTAATATTCCCAGTGTCATCTACAGAGAGACTCCCCACTCCCCTCCCAGCACTGAGAAACTCACTCTCCACAGCTGAAATCTGCGTTAGCATTTTTGCAACTACATCATGTATTCAGTTCACTCCTGTTGATTCTCTGTATTTTTTGGCATTAATGTTCTCTAAATACATATATCCTTCCACTCAGTCTGTTCCAGATGACTTATCCCAATATATATCTGTTTGTATTTTTCAGGCTTAAATTTACACTATTATCCTGGTCAGTCTATAACTTTTCATTATCCTTATGATTTGCACACTTTGCAGCTTAGTAATAATGATAATTTGCATTTAATTAATGGTCTTGTTTTGAATCTTTTCTTCCAGATCATTAGGAAAACTTAAATATAACTGGTCCTAATACTTATCCCTGCAGTAGCCCACTAGACATCTTCCCCAAACATGATACCTTGCCATTTACCATTCCTCTTTGTATACAGTCCTTCATCCAGTTTTCAGTCTATTTTAAATGCCATCAACTCAGCTGAGACAAGACTGGAGATGCAAAGATGGTAATCTTGCTTAAGCACATGTTAGTGCTTCCTGTTAGATGTTTTCTGATTACAAACAGGAATGTTTAGGTCGTGTGATGTGCTTGGTAGACCACATCTTCCTGTTAAACACTTTAAAGAAAAGAGACTTGCTTCTGGTGGCACTGAGCAAGTATTGTATGTGAACAGCTGTGATGCTGTTTAGTGTGGCACCCATCCCCATGTTTCCAAGACACATTGCACTGTAATAATTTTAGATTGCACATTAGTTATTTAATCACATTTTCTGAAAAAGTAGAGTGAATTTTGTTTAAAATTTTACTGGTCATTCTACATTTACTGTATATACTCAATCATAAGCCGGTTCATTTATAAGCTGACCCCTCCCCCCAGATGGATAAGTAAAAATGGAAAAGTTTTATAACCCTATAATTCAGGGGTCAGCAAACTTTGGCTCCCGGGCCATCAGGATAAGCCGCTGGTGGGCCGAGATGGTTTGTTTACCTCGAGCGTCTGCGGGCACGGAGGTAAACCTAAGCAAACAAAGTGTCCCAGCACTTCAGCTGCTTACCCTGATGGGCTGGGACAGCAAATGGTGGGGAAATGTTTTTGGGGGGAGAAGCTGGGGGTCAGGGGAGTAACCCCTGTGACCACCCTCCACATGATCCCTCCCCTAGCCCAGGACACCCACACTTTCCCCATCCCATCCCTTCCCATCTTATCTGGGGAGGGCCAGTGGAGGATGTCTTTGGCCTGGCTGGAGCTGTTCCAACAGGCTGGGCAACACAGCTGCAGCCTGCTTCGGTGGGCCAGACTGGGGAGCATGGCTGCAGTGTGCTCTGGTAGGCTGGGTGGCGAGGCCACAGCCTGTTCTGGGGGGCAGGGCCGAGCAGCACGGCTGCAGCCAGCCAGCCACAGAGCTGCAGCTGCTTTGGAGGCTGGTGAGGGAGGGAGGAGCAGCATAGCCAGAAGCGGAGAGACTCTGGCCCCACCTCTTCCCTTCTGGCTCTGCTGGGTGTGCTGCCTCTCCTTGCTCCCTCTATGTGGCTCCCTCTCCTTGCTCCCTCTGCTGGCTGTGTCCCACCTCTCCCTCTCTTTACCCGTTCATAAGCCGACCCCTTTCTCAGGTGCTTCTCTTTTTTACTACAAAAATTCGGCTTATAGACAAGTATGTACGGTACTAGTTTTGTAAAATGAATCCATTTGTTTCACTTCATTTATGGAAGCTGTGCTATTACTTATTGATGTAGATAAAAACAAGCAAACCATGAAACTTACTCCCTTATTTCTTGCAGATATGAAGTTTTAAGTGTTTTCATTTTTCACACTATCTTAATAAATTAAGTGGCTTAGAATTATACAGAATATATTTTAATCACTCTTAGAATATACAATATTGACAAAAGATTTAATTTTGAGTTTCAAGATAAAATTCCCATTACAGATCCACATGGCAGATCCCTGCTCCAATATTCCACATTCACTACATTCAGGGAACTCTCATTGAGAGAAACACAATACAGTGGGTCAGATTCTGGCTTGCCCGAGGGCATGTGTGAAAGCTGAGGGAGAGTGCAAGGAGTTTTCTCCTGTTCTTGCACCCTGGGCAAGGTGAGACCAGATTCCTGGCAGGAAGTGTAGTCCCTGCTTGTTACCAGGAAACTCATGGGGGCAATTCTTCAGCTGGTGTGAATTGTCATAGCTCCATTGACATCAGTGGAACTATGACCATTTACACCAGCCAAGGATCTGCCCCATGGTTGCTAGGTGCCTAAAAATGGGAGAGAGAGAGGAAGTGATGGCTGCACCCCCTCCCTCTACACAAGCCAGCATGCTAGTACTGTAGTTGGCCATACATCAGAGGGGAATATGTTGCACCTTTTTCAAGAGTCGTGTTGCAAGCATGTGCTACCTGGGAGCTTCTAGGAAGACCCCTGGCTAGGTCAGACTCCTTGAGACCCTGCCCACTCTGCACCCCTCTTATCTGCCTTGTGCCAACAAATTCAAAACTATATAAGCACATGGGTGTCACAGACTAGCTCTGTATTACTTTCTTTGGGGATCTTGCCTCTTCTCTTCACTTTTCAGTCTTTTAATCCTACTGACAGATATTCTGTCTTCCTTTACTCTCTGTCAGATTTTTAGCCTCCCATCCTCCTTTGTTTTGTTTTTTGGTGGCTCATTGCTTAAGACCTACTTTCAGTCAGAGTTCTTCTTTTCTACATCTCACTCGAAGAATGTGTCCATCTTGCAAATTTCAGGCCTCAGATTCATTCAGTACAAGCCTTACTCAGAAAAGAACTTTTTAAAAAAGGGTGTTTTGGGTTGTAAAACTCCCCTTCAAATGTAAAATATTTGAATTATTTCTCCAACATCTGTAAGTCAACATAGTGGTGACACAGATACATGGATAATGCACATTTTTCCTATTCTTGCAGCCTGATAAAAATTTTATCACTAACTTTGCAGGCATTTTCAGTGAGCAATGTAATATATAGACAATTTAAATGAAATGAAGAAGACTTTACAGAGAAACTGAAAAGTTAACTTCAAATAGTTTTATTTGGCAAGAGAAATAAGTGCTTTTATTGCCTGATGAACAGTATGTATTTAGTCAAACCCCTTTAGATGAAAAAAGTTAAATCTTTTTCTTTTCTGGCTAGCATCTTGTGAACACATTGGAGAGCACCATAAAATATTAACCAGCCTTTTAATTAGTAGATAGTGGAATGCTCTGTTCTGCAGGGACACAAATTCAGCAGTGAGCTTAGTACCACTCTCCTAGGATGATGAAGTCCAAATTCATGATGCTGTGGTACACGCTGCCAGTGATCAAGTACCAGAAATGAAGAGCAACAACAAAAAAAGTGAGGATAATGGACCAGATGGACCACTACTCTGATCTGAGATAGTAATTCCAGTCTTCCTAACTTCTCCCCCCATCTTGCTCTACGAAGCAACAGGAAGAAGCGATTGAAAGGGATCAGCTGTGTAGGATAATTTGCAAGCTCATATCTTGAGATATTATTTGTATTGCAGTAGCAGCTAGAGGCCAGGGACTCATTGGGCTAGGCACTGTACAACCAAGAGTCAAAAGAGTCAGTCCCTGCGTTGAAGAGCTTACAGTCTAGTATTCTTGCTGACTGTACTCATTCATTAGCCTGTTCGTTTATAAGCCAACTCCCCAAGATGGTTAGGTAAAAATAGCAAAAACTGTATAAGCCTTTCATAAGCCGACCCTATATTTCCGGGGTTGGAAAATTTTGGCTCCCAGCCCATCACGGTAAGCCGCTGGCGGGTTGAGAAGTTTTGTTTGCTTGGAGTATCTGCAGGCATGGAGCCCCTCAGCTCTCTGTGGCCATGGTTCGCCATTCCCAGCCAATAGGAGCTGCGGGAAGTGGCACGCCATGCCTGAAGACACTCCAAGTAAACAAAAGAACAATATATTAGATATTCAATTCAGTGATTCCATAGAGTTTAAAATCATCAAATTTTGATATAGATGTGTTCATAAGCTGACCCCCGCTCTTTAATGCATCACATTTTTACCAAAAATATTCGGCTTATGAACGAGTTTATATGGTAGGTTTTTCAAAGTATCCTGTGATGTGGAGTGTTCCATGATTAATATGTTCCACAGCCCAGACACTCCGCTCCCACTTTCCAATGCAGCGCTATCCAGACATATACAAATTTGACAATATTCCAATAAGTCTTTAAAAATGAAACCCAAATGTTTTAAAACTTCAAAAAACTTGCAGCTTCTGAACTCAGTAGGGCAGCTACAACTTGGTGGCCACTAGGACACTGCAAAATTGTGGGGTTCTTTCCCAGGTTCACCACATTCAAAGTAGCAGCATTTTTTCCTGCATCCCAATAAATTTTTGTGTGTTGCAGAAAAATCTGATCTTTTTTTTTCTTGAGCCTGAGTCTACTCCTGCTGCCTCATCTGAAATCACAGTCTTGTTGGGACTCCACAGATGGTTGTTGTGGAGATAATTATGAAATCACAAAGAGATGACACAGCCAAAAAAATAAGCATCAGATTATCTTTTAAGAAACCAAGATTGTCTTCCATTGCAAATGTGTTCAGGAGTTAAAGCAGGAGAGCATGCTTGAGTGTAAAGGAGAGAACTCCCTGAAACCATGTCATATGTGGGAGAGTTTTTGTCTGCACTATGGACCAGACCCTGAGGGGAAGCAGAACAGAACTCAGCACACCTTGCTGGGGGAGGGGAGCACAAAGGTGCCTTTCTGCCACTTTTCCACAGCCCTCAATTCTTGAGGCTGGCACAACTTAGACCAGTTTCAGGGCCACTCTAAGTTGCACTGACTTTGGCTAGAGGCTGATATATCAGCAGGGTCACTTGTGCACAGAATAGTTCAGCCACAGTTGCTCCAACCTCAGCATGCCCCCTGAAATGCCCCCATATCTGGCATAGCACTTATGTTACATTGGGGTTTCCCCTAAGCCAGAATAATTCCCAGCTGTCCACTTGGGACACTTTAATTCTCCTTCGTGCTGTCAGAGTGGTACAAAAGAGATTTCACAGGCCTGAGATCTGGCCCCATGTTTTTTTTATAGGTTTCTGTGAACCATACACTCCTTTTGTTTAGTTTAATAACGATTGTCAAATTGCAGGTAGGCAAACTATTGTTAATTTTTTCTGCACCTCTAAAGGCTAGATGGTGCCTTGGAATACCTGCCTACTTGGCACATCAGTAGATTTTGCTATGTTGTCAGGTACATCAGAGGGGGTTCTTAGGGGCCATGCAGTCCGTGAGGTCTCCAACTAGAGTCTCCAAGAGTCTGACCCTACCAGAATTGCTCCTGGGAGCAGTGCAGGCTTTCCTGCTCACTGCATGATCCTTGAAGATGGTGCAACATATTCCTCACTCTGCATGTGGCCAGCTACCAGGATGCCGGTCTCTACAATGGAGTGAGACAGAGTAAACTCTCTGAAGCAGGTGGGAGCAGGGAGTGGACAGAGCTTTAATTCTGTCTTTCCCACTTGCTTGAGGGTGCTTCACTGCTGATGAGCACAACTAAGGCAGGGCAGAGGACCTCCTAATTTGTTGTAGCAGCAAATTACCACCACCAAGGAGCAAGGAGGAAGCAAGGGAGGAATTGTGTCTCAGGGGTGTGTCTGAGACCCTGTCTACACTGGCAAGTTTCTGCGCAGTAAAGAAGCTTTCTGCACTGTAACTTCAGAGGTGTACACTCTGCCAAGCCACTTAGTGCACAGAACCTGCGCAGTTGCAGCACTTTAAAAAAACCACCCCAATGAGAGGTGTACACCTTTCTGCGCTGGGGTTTCAGCACCGCAGTGCCAGTTTAGACGCTTGTCAATTACAACGCTGCGATTGGCCTCCGGGAGGTGTCCAACAATGCCTGTTCTCATCTCTCTGGTCATCGGTTTGAACTCTACTGCCCTGCCTTTAGGTGACCCACCATCATCCCCACTCCATAAATTCCTTTGAAATTTTGAAAGTCCCCTTCCTGTTTGCTCGGTGATGCGTGGAGTGGTCTCAGCAATTTCCAGATGTCTCTGCCCGCTCCATGTGCCAGGTGATCCCCCGCTTGGAGTAATGCCAAGCTACTGGACCTCATCAGCATTTGGGGAGAGGAGGCTGTGCAGTCCCAGCTGTGCTCCAACCATAGTAATTATGATACCTATGGACAGATTTCACAATGCCTGACAGAAAGGGGCCATGATCAGGACACACTGCAGTGCAGAGTCAAAGTGTAGGAGCTGTGGAACACTTACCACCAGGCGTGGGAGGCAAACAGTCACTCCTGTGCTGTTCCCTGCTGGTTCTACAAAGAGCTGGATGCAATACTTGGTGGCGACCCCACATCCACTGTGGCTACTTCATTGGCTTGCATGCCAGTCAAGAGTGGACTGAGCCAGGAGGAGGAAATCTTGGATGAGGATGTGGAGGGGGAGGCGGACCCAGAGGCAGAGGATGACTCGGAGATCAGAGATGCATGCAGCCAGGAGCTCTTTTCTATCCCGGAGGAGGCTAGCCAATCACAGCTCTCGGATGTTGGTGAAGCGCAAGCAGGGGAGGAGGCTTCTGGTAAGTGGATTTGATTTTGGAAATTGCTGAAGCCAATTGTTGGGGGCAGGAGTGTTGCAGAAAGCAGGCTTGTCTCCCACCGCATGCGTAGTCTGAGCGGCAGAACAGGCTGTTGATTGACTCCCTCACTTCCGAGGAATCATTCTCAGATCTCCAGGAAACTCTTGTGTTGATACTGGGCAATCCGCTGCTGCAGGTTCTTCAGCAGAGCTGCTTTGTTTCTTGCCCCATTAACAGTAACTTTCCTGCGCCACTGTGCTGTCATAGGGGGTGGAGGGAGAGGGAGGATTGGACCATGGCTGCACACAGGGGAGCCAGATGGGGGGCCAAGGCAGAAGATGCAGGCTTGGAGAAGACCCTCCTTTGAGTCCCCTGCTCACCCTCAGCAGCGAGATATCTCCCGTAATGATCACACCCTGTGGAAAGTGTGGGGACAGGAATGATGATCAGCCCCCCACCCCCTACAGTGCTGGCTCTCCCCAAGAGCCCTGTGCCCAGTGTACAGCAGGGTCCAGGAAGAATGATTTGCCCTGCTCCTGCACCTACTCACTATTTTGGGGGTCTTGTGGCTCGTGTGCTTGCCTGGGGTCAGCCAGTTAGTGACAGGTGTGAGTACTGGCTGTGTTTTGAATCAGTGTTCTCTGTGTTGCAAACAATACTGCTTCTGTACAATGTTGTGTTTAAACTTCACAGAGATGACCTGGGGAGCCCAGCCCAGCCCCCCTCTTTGTTGTTGGCATCTGAATGTCTGCGCAGAATTAGAAAGCAGCCAAGAAGAACTAAGGAGGACTTTCTGCACCATGTTATGATGCTCTCCGCCGCTGAGAAACAGGAATTGAAGGAGTGGCAGGACAGCAAGAAGAGGGACGGAAAGGAGAATGCGGCGCTCCAGAATGAAGCCATGGAGTGGCTCTTAAAGGTTATAGAGCATCAGGCAGACACGCTCCAGGCAATATTAGCTCTGCAAACTGAGCAGCTCCGCACCTGCCCTCCCCTGCAGCCACTGTCCCAAAACTCTTTCCCATGCTCCCCAGACACTGCCAACACACTCTTATCAACGTCATGGCTCCAGTCTACTCGCGGCATTCCAGTCCTACCCCTCACAGTCCAGTATTGCGGACTCCCACTACCCACTGCACTCAACACCCATCCCTCTGCAGTTTGGCCCTGCTGAAGTACAGTACCTGCTGCATTGTACTTCAAAGGAGAAGGTTGGATATGATCCCTGGACATATACAAATCTTTAGCCATCCCTGGATCCTACCACCTCCTGGGACCTTCCCTTACCGATTCCCCTCACTGCTGCTGTTTTTTTGTGTTTGACTCTCTCCTCTGGTGGGTTTTTTTTAATACAAGAACTGTGTTGGTTTGAAAGCAATCTTTATTCTATTAACTGAAAGCAAAAAGAGCCCTGCAAAGCAACATACAATTATGTTAAACCCACTTATTGCATTATTTGCACCAATCACCTCCTAGCACAAGCACTGCACTCCCGAGAATAGCAACAAATATTAGTGGCCTTCGGCTTCAAGTTGTTGCCTCAAGGCATCCATGATCCTTATGATCCCACACTGCACCTCTCTAATAGCCCTGATCTCTGGCTGTTCAAATTCAGCCTCCAGGTGCTAAGCCTCTGAGGTCCAGCCCTGCGTGAAGCTTTCACTCTTCCCTTCATGAATATTATGGAGTATATAGCACATGGCTATAAGCATAGGAATATTGTCATCAGCCAGGTCCAGCTTCCATAGAGGCAGCTCCAGCCCGCTTTTAAATGGCCAAAAGCACACTCAGCAGTCATTCTGCACTTGCTCAGCCTGTTGTTGAACCACTCCTTGCTGCTGTCAACTTGCCCTGTGTATGGCTTCATAATTAATGGCATTAAGGGGTAGATGGGGTCTCCCAGGGTCATAATGGGCATTTCAACTTTTCCTATGGTGATCTTCTGGTCCGGGAAGAAAGTCCTTGCTTGCAGCTTCCTGAACAGCCCAGTGTTCTGAAAGATGTGTGCATCTTGCACCTTTCCGGACCAGCCTGCGTTAATGTCTGTGAAATGCCCACAGTGATCCACAAGCAAATGGAGAACCATTGAGAAATACCCCTTGCAATTAATGGACTCAGTGGCTATGTGGTCCGGTGCCAGAAGTGGAATATGCGTGCCGTCTATCGCCCCTCTCCAGTTAGATAAGCCCATTTGTGCAAAGCCATCTACATTGTCACACATGTTGCCCAGAGTCACTGTCTTTTGGAGCAGGATGCGACTAATGGCCCTGCAGACTTCTGTCAACACGAGTCCAACAGTTGACTTTCTCACTTCAAAATGTTTAGCGACCAATCGGTAGCCAGCTTCCACAGTGCAATCGCCACACGCTTCTCCAACATCAGGGCAGCTCATTCTTGTGTCCTTGCACCGCAGGGCTGGGGCGAGCTCATCACACAGTCCTATGAATGTGGCTTTCTGCAGCCACTGCTCATAATCCCAGACGTACATCACAATGTGATCCCACCACTCAGTGCTTGTTTCCCGAACCCAAAAGCGGCGTTCCACTGTGATCAGACCTTGGCGAATGCCGCAAGCAATCTTGTGTTATAGTTACTAAGTATGCGAGATCAATGTTGCACTCCTCTTGCCTTTGTAGTTTAAGGAATAACTCTGCTGCCACTTGTGACATGTTGCAGCATGACTGGTCAACCATTTGGGATCCATTCCTGCAAGGCGCGCAAACTGTTGAAAAATAGTGCCAAATGCGGACAGAAGCATGGGGATTGCTGGGATGCGAAGCAATGCATCATGGGTCATTGAGACAGGACCCAGAATGCCCTGTGACCCCCTCTGCCTTCCCACAAGTCTTACTGGCAGAAGAGAAAGAGATACTCTGTGAGAGTTGCCCAGAGTGCACCACTCCAAATACCACTGCAAGTGCCACAAGTGTGAGCATGCTATTGTGCAGGCAGCTGACAGTGTGAACGCAGAACAGCTGTTTCCCTTCAGCGCTCTCTGAGCGGCACTGTAACTCTGCCAGTGTAGACATGCCCCGAGTCACAGTGCCTCGTGGGGTTGTTGCTGTGGTGATGCAGTTTACGAACCTTTTGCTCAGGGCTGCACCTAAAATCACAATCCAGTTCGAGCAAGGGATGTGACTGATTGATTGTAAAATAAATCTTTACAAAAAGGGTATATATCTGCTGATTCTCCCATGCGTGTTAGCATGTTTGTTTGTACAGCTGGATTATTCATTTTGGGGAGTTTTTCCCAGAGCCATCTTTCTTTCACATAACTAGGAAGAAATGTCATTGTCTCACAAAGTTTTCTATGGCAGTGGATTTAAGTGTCTCACCTGTCTCAAGCAGCCCATGTAAGCTGAATGGAGATAGGTGTCCAAATCCCACTGAATCTCAATAGACATTGTACCTCACACTCCTTGGGTTTCTTTGTAAATCTCAGCCTTGCTTAGTACAGTAGTTTAAATACGCAAGGGAAAATAAGCCACCTCTTTTTCTTTATAATGCTATGTTGAGAGATACTGGTGAATGCTTGGATCGCTAACCTCTTTGAAACTCAGTGTGTATGTGCCCTTCGCCTAAGATAATTGTAAGAAACATTAAGGGTGACACTTAAAACAAGGCCTAATAGAATCTGCCCAGAAGTTAGCACCATGTGGGTGGATGGTCCTACCGGGTGTTGTGACCAGGCTGGTGTGTGAGTGAGAGAGAGAGAGAAAGCAAAGCACACTGTGACCCTGCAAAAAGTTAGAAAGCTTTGGGGTCCAGTGTTGCCTAAAGCAGCTTGGGGCTGTAAGCTAATAAACTGCTCTTTTGGTTTGTGGTTCCTCCTGCACTCACTTAACCAAGACTTTGTATGGTCGTTGTAAATAAACAAGATTGCACCAAACACGATACCAAACTCGGTCAATTTCTACTTCTGGCTGAAACATCCTCAGGACCCCAAATTTTGACTAGCCACTTAGGTAAAAAAAGGGGCAGCAATACGTTCATTTAACTATGGCTAAAGAAGGTATTTAGAAGGGGAATGTGCTGGCAGCGAGGTGGGTTGAATGGTCTCATCCTAGCCCACTCCAGAGTGTGATTATGTTAAATTTTGACATTATTGAGAACCACATTTCTTTTATGGATTTCCACAAATAGTAATTGCATTGATATTTGTCAGATAAGCAATGTTTCACCATCCCTCGGTGGACAGATGGACTTTAGCAGCAATTGTAATTTCTGAAGTTAATACAATCCAGAACCTGTTAGTGTGAAGTCAGACATAAACATGCCTTCCAGGCATGTGAAGGAGGACAGAGATATAGATCTTTCTGTGTTAAATAGGAACACATGAGTTCACAAAGTTATTTGTAAGAGTTTTGTAATGTGGCAAGCAAACTGTCAGTTTTTGATGATCTTGTTTATCAATGGCATGTAAAATGTCTTCAGGCAGAATCTGATGTCATTTTATATGAATGTTCCAGAGCTCATGGTATTATGCTTATAAAAAGCACACGAGATCTTTTTCAGGGGAAAAGGCAATACGCCACATTTATTGAAGATGCAACAATTAGCATATGCATTCAGTCACACCACCCGCCCACCTACACACACACCCACACACGCCAGTCAACGTCATAGTTACCAGTTTAGAGTCCGGATCAGTCTAGTGGCTAGCTAGGTTGATCATGGGTAGGTAGGAGCCGGGTTCTGTTGGTCGCAACACGATGCTTTGGAGAAGTCTTGGCAGGATGAACCCAAAGTTTCATGGCAAGACACTCTGTTTATATAGTGATTTTCCTTCATTGGGACCATGAGTTTGCACCTTCATGTTGTAATCAATGGTGGCTTGATGAGTGCTTATTTTCTTAAATTGTCCTTCTCATCCTTTATCTTGTTCTTTCAAGTTTCTCAGGGAGTTATTCCATGCTGGGTTAGATCACAGCTATCTTGTCCCCGTTGATAGGTGCCTGTCTCATCTTTAGAGTCGTCAGTCTGCCCTCCTCTGACACTTCAATAGGTGGCTGGCAGGATATGGTCGAAACATACATCAGTACATTTAATACATGCTACATTATTATATCTTTCATTCTAAATTATACAAAATACAAACATAAAATCCTACTACTACAGTGGCAGTTCCAGAAATGGAATTAAAAGGATTCTGGGAGTTGGAGTTGTGCAATAGCGGGATTAAGAAAGCAAAGAAGATAGATACTTTGTTTTTAACCCTGCCTAAGGAAAGAAACTGAGACATAAATACCTCTACTTCCACCAATAGAACAGATTCCTGCTCATACACATTTAGGGTAAAATCCTACCGTGTGCTGCACTAATGGAGGAAATCTCTGTTATCCCTTCTACCGCCACATAAGCAGTGTAGTTAGATGTTTGGCTACATGTGTGTGTTCTCCCTGTGTGCTGCCCCAGCTCTGCGAAGACAGCTAGCATAGCAGTCCTTGAGTGAATCGCCCAATGACCACAAGATCCATTAAGGTACGAAGGTGCCAGGCCAAGTTTATTGTTGACAAAGCATGGTAATAGCACCTGTCAGACTCTACGAGGATACTAAGACATGTATGCCCATGTCAATGGATGCATGTCAGTGAATGGTGGGATTTTCCATTTCCCCCCTCAGCTGGACAAAGAGACTCCCTCTGAAATACATTTTTATACTCTGGTACAAGCAAGTTAGTACTGCCCCTCTGACATAATTAGTTACTTCCCCCAGACGTGGCTAGTTATTATCCATCACTTTGTACATGTTGGTTCAATCAAAACATCTCTATTACGTACTGTCATACTGACCTTATCTTTTAGGAGGGGTCAGTGTGTTCCTGTTATCCTTGGGGAATGTTCTTGTACCATCCTTGATATTGGGATGTTATGGTACCACTTGATATCAAGTTGTGTTTGCGTGAGTACTCTGTGCTTAGAACTTCTTAGTAATGTGTATTTCTGCAATATCAGCCCTGTCCTTGCTTGATTCTGTGAGCAGGTCCTGCCTCATACCAGGCTTCTGACACAAGGGTTGATGTCTCAGGCTTTCTTCCTACTACAAGTAGCAGGTCAGACTCTTTCCCTAGTGCTTCAGAAAATGTAAGGGAGTGTGTGCACTACTACTTCATTATCCATTGTTAGCAATGCCCACTGTCTTCAGAGGATGGGCTGTTCCTTAATGCAATGGCAGCAAGTTGCATAAGACAGTGTTTCCCTCCCCAGGTTCCCTTGGGCCATCTTGCTCTGAAACTGCTGAATTGCCATGGTACTGAAGCATCTTGGCTTCCCTGCCCATAGCTTCAGATGAATTCTGATGCAAACTCCTGGCCTTAACACAAGAAATTCCAAAGTGCTTGTAAGATCTGGAAAACTTGTTGCAGGGTGTGACTGATAACCTTGAGAAATCCAGTATCCAGGGAGTTTGATGTGATGATCAGCTAGACAGGGGACTGCAGAAATGGTACCAGTGAATTAGGAACAGCTGGAGACATCTTTGTACAGGACACCACCCAAAAGGGATGTGTACAGGACTTTGGAAATGGCAGTATAATTAGTGACAGTGAGCAGCAAAAGCCCAGTTGGTCAGGAAGAAAGGGTCCTTTGGCCTAACATAGGGGTCGGTAACCTGTCAGAAGTACTGTGCCAAGTCTTCATTTAATCACTCTAATTTAAGGTTTCGTGTGCCACTAATACATTTTAACGTTTTTAGAAGGCCTCTTTCTGTAAGTCTATAACATATAGCTAAACTATTGTTTGTATGTAAAGTAAATAAGATTTTTAAAATGTTTAAGAAGCCTCATTTAAAATGCAGAGCCCCCCTGACTGGTGGCCAGGACCCGGGCAGTGTGAGTGCCACTGAAAATCAGCTCACGTGCCATAGGTTGCCTATCCCTGGTCTAACACTACCAGAAGAGAAATCAAGATGCAGAAATCTGATTTCATTGGACAAACTGATGCAAAATACAAATAGCAAAATAAAATGACTTGAGATTGTTCAGTGTGACAAAGCTGTAAATATCTAATGTAAGAGAAGTAGCAGCAAAGAGTCTGGGAAATCAGAAGAGAGAGATTTAAAAATAAAAGGCCAAGCAGGAAACTAGTGCAGTAAGATTCAGTGGTGGATATGGAATGAATAACTGGATCTATGAGTCTAAGTGGGTGAACTGGTGATTTGGCTAAGACATTTCTAAATGACAAGAACCTTTAAAATAGGACTTAGTCTCCAGAAACTGAATAATGAAGGTTGATTGTTAAAACATCAAACTGCAGAAAAACTAACTTCCAATTAGGCTCATACAGTGTGAGAATTTTGGGAATGTTTAAGGCCAGAGTTGCTTATATTGGAAAATGAGGTTTTTCTGGAGATATAGAGAATAAATGATATGAGAAATCAAAACAAACACATTTTCCTGTGTTTTTGCTCTTATTCAAAAGAGTAACTCAAGAGGATACTGTCAACTTGAACTTCAGTCATTTTAAGAATAGGTTAAAAGTCGTTTCACAAACTGTACTTCCCCTAGCATCTCTCTGACAACTTTTATTATTTTACAACCACAATTTCTGCTTTTTTGTTTTAATTTTGATTTTTTTCCGTCTGCTCCATCTTGTTTGTCTCAGACAAATAATAACAAGGGAAACAGACTATAAAGAGGTGTTGTATTTGCATTTTTTCTTTAATTGCTTTCATTTATAGCTCCCTCAGGAGTTACTTGTAATTATAGTATGTACAGAAAATTCTGACATGAGTAATTGTTAAATGGTTATACATGAGGACTATGCCTGAAACTCAGTTTAACTTTTAAGAGGCTTGTGCAAACCTTTTCCTGTTTTAATTTTTTAGTTGCAACAGGCTGAGATACTGCCAAACTCTGCTTTGCGTTTCCGGTAAAAATAATCCCAAAGAACTGGCTGTAAAGACCCCTGGCCACTGGGCAGCTGGTCTAGTACACTACAGCATGTCTTCTGAATGGGATAGATTCCAGCCACCCACCACACCCCAGTTCTCTCTCCATTCTTATTGCAGCAATCTGCAGAAGGAGGAATGGAACTAAGGGCCCAGGAGACGAGAGAACCAAATGATGGGGAAAGGGGAAGGAAGTGAAGGGGACACTTCTGTGCGAGATTATGAATGCTCTCTCTGGATATCTTTATCAGGCCACCATCTCCATTTTGAGTGCACAGGCTAGTTGCTTTCTCTGTTGTGCTTTTGCCTCCTGTTGGACTGAAATTCCAAAGCATAGTGATACAACGCTGGCAATAGAGCAGGGGTGGGCAAACTTTTTGGCCCAAGGGCCACATCTGGGTGTGGAAATTGCATGCAGGGCCGTGAATGTAGGACTGGGGCAGGGGGTTGGAGTGTGGGGTGTGGGAGGGGGTCCGGTGTGCAGGAAGGGGCTCAGGGCAGGGGGTTAGAGCAGAGGAGGGGTGCAGGGTTTACGAGAGGCTCAGGGAAGGGGGCTGGGGTGCAGGAGGAGTGTGGGGTATGGCAGGGGGCTCAGGGCAGGGGTTGGGGTGAAGGAAGGGGTGTGGCGTGCAAGAGGGGGCTCAGTGGAGGGGGTTGGGGTGCAGGACGGGTGTGAGGTGCATCAGGGGGCTCAGGGCAGGGGTTAGGGTGCAGGAGGGGTGTGGGGTGCAGGAGGGGGCTAAGGACACGGGGTTGGGGTAAAGGAGGGGTTTGGGGTATGAGCTCCGGCCCAGCACCGCTTACCTGGAGCAGCTCTAGTGGGGCAGCAGAGTGCAGCAAGGCTAAGGCAGGCTCCCTGCCTGCCTGCCTGTCTGCCTGCCTTTGCCCCGGGCCACTCCTGGAAGCGGCCAGCCTCTCCTCCTGGGAGAGGAGATGCAGAGGGCTCCGCACGCTGCCCTCTCCTGTGGGTACCTCACCCGGAGCTCCCATTGGCTGCAGTTCCCTGTTCCCGGCCAATGGGAGCTATGGGGGGCGGTTCCTGCAGGTGAGGGCAGCACGTGGCGCCCTCTGCCCCCATCCTCCCACCCCCAGGGGCCGCAGGGACATGGTTCTGGCTGCAGCATGGGGCCTGCAGTGCCACGGGGTGGCAATCCCATGGGCTGGATCCAGAGCCCTGAGGGGCCGGATCCAGCCCACGGGCTGTAGTTTGCACACCCCTGCAATAGAGGGTCATTAACTTGGAATGGTTCTCTCTTCTAATATAAAAAGCATAGATGATAGAATGGCTCCCAACCAGGAAAACTTGATTGTTAGGGGAAGGCTTGCCTGGCAACAGAGTCACCTGGTAGTTTGGGGATGCTGATCTAGTAGTCCTCTGACAGAGGGACTGGAAGGTTATAAAGGACAGGAGCTGATTAAGGGGTCCTTGACCATTTTCACCAGTTCAAGCTGAGGGAAGCTGCTTCAGGAGCCTGATAAGGCACAGGGGGATCCTGTCTACCTGAACCAGCTGGTCCCCCAAGAAGGACTCCCAAAGGATGGCTGAGCTTGAGTGAAGGATGTTTTGTTCAGGTTGGTAGTTGTTTTCTATATGACCTGTACTCTGTGTGTGCTTAAATAAAGAACAATAACGTGTTTGTGTTTATATGCTTCACCTACCACATGACCCCTTGATGTCAGCATTGGGAAATGGGTAGTTAGCCAAGTGGCACGAGACAGGACCAAACATCAGGAAACAGTCATTTGTCAATACAGGATTAGAAACCAGAAGTCAGATGCAAAAGACAAGGCCAAGTCAGAAACAAGGTAGCAGAAGCACCACAAAAGCAGAGTCTTCAGCCACAGCTAGCTGGGATTCTGTCTAGCTGCACAGATGAATTTCCTGTATCCTCCACAGATTTAAGTAGTATGTCCGGACCAATCAGGAATTGGGAATGTCCTGTCAATCAGGCCCTCCACAGGCAGCACATCCTGTGGTGTGTGTGGGCCTCTGAGGCTCATGACTTGGTGAGTGTGTCTGCTACCAGAGCTGTTAGGTGGCAGCATGGATGTACGGGGTTGGGTTGTAGGCTGTCTGGCCTAGCAGTCAGAGCTGGGCTGAGGTGAGAGATGGTAGTTGCTGAGCTGGGCTCAATAAGCAAGAGTCAGGGTCAAAGGCAGGCTGGGATCAGAATCTGGAGATCATAGGTAGTACTGGGCTAGAATCAGGAGGCAGAAATTAGGATCAGGAGATCAGGAGACAAGGTGAGGTCTAGAGTTACGGCAGACCCAGTGTCTGTGTGAATGCCCAGACAACTTCCTGGAGCACCCTCCAGCGTTAAATAGGGTGGTTGGCCAATCAGAGGGCCACAAGGTATTGTCACTCTGGCTCCCTTGGGTGGTACTTCCTGCAGTGCCTACTCTCCACCGTGACTGTGGCTCTGCACGGCCTCCCAGTGGCACTGTGGGAACATCAGCTATCCTAGGCTCTGCTGACCTGGCTTTTAGTCCCTTACTCTGGAGGTGGTTGCCACCTACGGAATCTGCAAACCCAGGTTCTGGACCTGCTTCTCCTTATACTATACCACTTTCTCACCCTTAGGAGCAACCTTTCTGCATTGCCGGGGTAGCTTTTGTAGAAAGCCTCCTATTAAGTAGAGAGTGAGGAGGCCCAGTTCCCAGCATGGATCCTCAGGACCATACCCCTCCCAGTCCACAAATTACCATAATTTCCCCTTTTGAGCTTGGAGTCCAATGTGCCCTGGACAAAGTATTCTTCATGGCTCTGGAACTAGATGGGTGGCAGAGGTGCTTGCGTTAGGTCCAGAAATGGGTTTTCTGTGAACGGAAGAGTGGGTGCATTTTGAGGCAGAGTTTAACAGTGACAGGGTAATTAGCTGGAAATCTGAAATGGTCTCAAATATCAGTGATCTAGTTCAGTGTTTCTCAAAGACTGGTCTGTGGACTACTGTGGGTCCCTGACATCTCCCTGATGCAACAAGCCAGTCCCTGGTATCAAAAAGATTGAGAAACACTCATCTAGTTTATGGGATGAACTGTTTGTGTGGAGGTGTTTGGTTGACAGCCAGACCTTCCAGCCCACCTTGAATTCTTGGCTCTCCTCTCTCTGGCTAGCCACATATTTGCCTGTAGGCCTCCTTTGCTTCCACCATGTGTTCCTCGTGTTCTTCTTGAATGTGGTGGATTTGCTGTACTATATCTCAGGTCTCCAGGCTTTGGGAGGGAATTGGGAGCATGAGATGAAAACCATAATTGGCAAAAAAGGGACTTTTGACTGTGGAGACATGATCAGTGTTGTTATATGCAAACGTGGTGTATGGGTGGAGAAAGGACCAATAATCCTGATGGCAGTTTGTGAAACACCACTTGTATCATTCTAGTACTTGGTTTACTCTGTTTTGACCATCTGTTTGAGTGTGGTGCACAGATAATAAGCAGGTATGGATGTTTAATAGTCGGACAACTTCATGCCAAAAATTGGGAGATAAACTGGGACCCTCTGTCAGATTTGATACATTCAGGGAGCCCATACAGAGAAAAGACGCATGTGAATAGAAGTTGAGCAGTTGCTGTGGCCAGTTACACACAAGGAATGAAGTGAGCCATCTTAGTCAGCTGATCTACCATTGTGAGTATGGTGGTGAATTTATTTGATTCAGGGAGTTCTGGTATCAAGTCCATGGCAATCACTGTCCAGGGTCAAGTGGGAGTTTCTGGGAGCATAAAGGTGCCGAGGTGTTTTGTGAGTGGAACTTTTGCACAAACATATGTTGCAAGAGCTGACATAAGTCTGAAACACTGTCTGTATCTGGGGGTCACCAAAAAGAGGTGGGGAGGTCAGACATAAGGTTTTGGAGTGGCCAAAATGGCTCATTAAGGGGGCATTGTGGCATATCCGGAGTACTTTCAAGAGGGGGCACCCTGGTGGGACATATGTTGTTCCATCCGTCGCAGTACACCACTGCTTGGTATCACCACTGGGTTGCTCTGGGGCAACTGCAGTTGTCTTAGCCAGCAGGTAGTCTTGAGCAGCCAACCAGATTAAAGTAAGGAGATTATGTTGCACTCTGGTGTTGAGGAAGTTGTGAGGTTTGAGAAGGAAGAGTCTTTCCCAGTTATGTTCTCTTGTTCCTTGTAGTATCCCCTCTTGCACAACAGAGTGTTGGGCTTTGTTGTTCTTGGTTTCAGGTTGATGAATCATAGTGAAATCAAAATGTAAAAAGAATAGCACCCATCGGAGCTGTTGTGGCTTCAGGGCTCTGGCTTTACATAAATACTCTAGGTTCTTATGGTTGGTGTATACTGTACCAGGCCCACTGAAGATCCAGTCTAGTGAACACCCAAGCAGATTGGATATGGTTCAGCAGCTCTGGGATCAGTGGAAGGAGTGTTGGATCCAAAATATCTCTTGGTTTAGCATCCAGTAGTCTACACAGAGACATAGGGACCCATCTTTCCTCTCTACAAAGAGGATTGGAGCCCTGGCAGGACCAGGAGACATTACACGATGGATGAGCCCTTCAGCTGTGTTCTCCTGGATATACTCATGGAAGGCAAGGAGTTCCAGCTCCAATGTTGCATAGATCTGGCCATACAGCATATTGGCTCTAGGTTGCAGATCTATCAGTCGTAGCCCTGGTGTGGGGGCAGTGTGACTGTATTTTTGTTTTAGAAGATGTTGATGAAGTCCTGGTATTTTCTGGGGACATGGAGGGTCTCCCTTTTGCTCTCATTAGTGGATGTGCAGGTCATGACATGCCAGCCAGTTTGTGCTGAGGATTAGAGGGAAATATGGAGAACTGATTATAGTGAACTGCAACGCTTCCTGGTGTCCCTGTATTGCAGCCTCTAGCTGTGTGGTCCCCTGCATCACTGGTCTGGGGGACAGGTCCCATCTGTTGTTTCCACAAAATCAGGCATAGGTTTCTGTTGAATGTGGATTCATAGAGCCCAGACTATCACTGCATCTATGAAGTTGTCAGCAGCACCAGAATCAGAGGGCCCATTGTAGAGGAATTTTCCAGGCCTTCCCTGGGATGTACAGCTGAGCCTGCACCTGGAGGTGTGGTGAGAGTCTTGGGAGCTCAGGAAGTATCCTGAACAGGGCTCGGGGAAGGACTGAGGGAAGAGGGGAGGGCTAAGTGGACAGGGACATAGGCGGAATGGCAGCATGGTTCCCCTCTTCTCTCTTCACTCGCGCAGCCAATTACCATAATGGATAGACAAGTCTATGAATATGGTTAAATCCATGGGAGCCTCCAGATCAGATCTGTGATATGGTACCATTGCTGTTGGTGAGCCTTTTCACACAGCTCTAGTCTAAAGTCAGTGGCTGTTTAGCCGTTACCAAGGTCATTGTTGAACTTGTGTTAGTTTAAGGGATAACTCAGTATGCTTAAGTCTAAAAATACTATCTCTGCTCACAAGATTTGATGATGGGAAGATTAACTTTTTCTCCTGAGAATGATTTATAAAAATACAAGAGAAAAATAGGGACACTAGTAAATGAGATGGCTCAATGACTATCTCGGTGTAATCAGTCTAGTGTTCATGATGAATACCTATTCACTGAAAGTGGCGCCTGAGCTAAACATAGTATGCTTCCTAATCATCATTTGAAGATAAGATGGAACTTGTAGGGCCACCGACTTGCTTAAGGTCTGAATGATCTGATATTACAATGCCCTTTATTTGACCGATCAAGTAACAATCAGCAGTGACCAGCCAGCTCCATTCTTCAGTGGAAATCTTTTGAGATTTCTTGAACATTGCTTTTCTAAATGGAAATATTATTTTTCCCAGTGAATTGATTGGATCTGAAGATTCAGTCATGTAAAGTCAAGAGAGAGGGGCTTTAAATACGCTTATTAAGTTTGCAGACGATACCAAACTGGGAGGGATTGCAACTGCTTTGGAGGACAGGGTCAAAATTCAAAATGATCTGGACAAATTGGAGAAATGGTCTGAAGTAAACCGGATGAAGTTCAATAAAGACAAGTGCAAGTGCTCCACTTAGAAGGAACAATCAGTTTCACCACATAACGAAATGGGAAGAGACTGTCTAGGAAGGAGTATGGCAGAAAGCGATCTAGGGTCATAGTGGACCACAAGCTAAATATGAGTCACAGTGTGATACTGTTGCAAAAAAGCAAACGTGATTCTGGGATGCATTAACAGGTGTGTTGTAAACAAGACCAGAGAAGTCATTCTTCCGCTCTACTCTGCACTGGTTAGGCCTCAGCTGAAGTATTGTGTCCAGTTTCTGGCACACAATTCAGAAAGATGGGGAGAATTGGAGAGGGTCCAGAGAAGAGCAACAGAGAAGATTAAAGGTCTTGAGACATGACCTATGAAGGAAGGCTAAAGAATTGGGTTTATTTAGTTGTAGAAGAGAAGACTGAGAGGGACGTGATAAGCAGTTTTCAGGTATCTAAAAGGGTGTCATCAGAGGAGGGAGAAAACTTGTTCACATAGCCTACTAATGATAGAACAAGAAGCAATGGCTTAAACTGCAGCAAGGGAGATTTAGGTTGGACATTAGGAAAAAGTTCCTAACTGTCAGGGTAGTTAAACACTGGAATAAATTGCCCAGGGAAGTTGTGGAATCTCCATCTCTGGAGAGTAGGTTAGATAAATGTCTATTAGGGATGGTGTAGACAGTATTTGGTCCTGCCATGAGGGCAGGGGACTGGACTTGATGACCTCTCGAGGTCCCTTCCAGTCCTAGAGTCTATGAGTCTATAATAGAGTTTATAATAATCTGATAAATTGGGTGAACTATTGGAGAATTCAACATCCAGTTCTCTTGCATCAATTTTTTCACAAATCTATTTTTCAACTCTCAACAAGATTAACTCCTTCTGAGTTTAGACCATCTCACCTCCTAATCCTTTCATCCACTGTAATAAAGCAGTCTCCTCTTTTGACAAGACCTCCTGGTAGCAACATGAAAGTACTTGTTGCCCTCTTTACATTCCTGTTGTGGATTTTTTAAAAAAGCAAAGTATAATTTTGACTTAGCAAAGGCTTGTCCTTAAACATAGGTAGGTCATTTAAAAAAAAATCAAATCAGAAGGCTCATGGTGTTAATGGTATTCCTATAGCTGATATTTTTCCTTCCCTGCTAAATTGCAGAAAACAGGAAAATTAAGAAAAATTTATTATTTATTAAGCACCAACAATATATTTGGTGATATACTATAACTCTATTTTCATCACATGACAAGTATGAATTTGCTGTATCTGATCAAATACAAACACATCTCTCTCTTCTAATGGAAACTCTGAATTCCTCTAATCCTAAGTATAATGGGAAATGCTTAAATTGCAGTCTGGCTACTGCTGTAAGGCTAATGATTCCAATAACTGAATTAGGATTTAATAATCAGTTACCCCTACCCAGTAAATTACAGAACCTCTGTATACCTTTGGTTATTGCTCCTGAATCTGTGATTATGTAAAATTAAACTCTTTATATGTGTATTAGTCATTTTTGTTTGTACAGTGATATTATAGGCAATTATCTCCTTGATATCCCTTCCCTAACTCCATAGAATAAAAATTGCTTCTAGCAAAGGAAAACAAACCAAACTGAAAGTTTGTAATGTAATAAAAACATCCACTTTGAACTGATGTGTGTGTTTACATGTCTAATACTACTTCTCAGTCTTGTTGATCATTGCCAAGCCTCTGTATCTAGCCATAAGTATTATAAAGTGCCTAGGACCATGGTGCCTAAGTTCCTTATATAAGAAGTCATTTGGTATTTAAATCATACAAAATATTTTATCTAGTCAGAGTAACTGTGTATACAGTATACGAAAAGCTAATCAAGTTACAGACCTTTCAATTGACTGTTAAACTACACCTGGTGTATTTGATGGCTGCGTAGTGAAGTTTTGCACTGACATGCAGCAGTTCTGAATCCAGTTCCAAACCTTGGGTTCCCCTGAGTTGATAAGATCTCAGAACACTGTGCATGCACCTGGACAGATTTTCTGTTGCTCTGCTTAGCTATTTACACTAGTGCAAAGAGTCCAAAGTGGAAATAAAATACTACTGTATGACTATAGCATTTTACACCCACTGTATACCAGATTACAGAATGTGCAAATGATGACATAAGGGGAAGGACAATCGTATTTATCCCCATGCCAGAGGGCCCAAGGGAGGTAGGCAGAGTGGCTCATGTTGTTCTACTAGAGACCCTTCTGGCTGAATATTGGGTGCCAGTGAGGCAGGGCACTCAGGTGAAAAGGAAGTCTCATCGGATGAGTTGATACACAGGAACCTTTAGTGACGGTGGTTAAAGGAAGATAGAGGAGGGAGACCATGGCATCCTTAGGTTCCATCACAGTTTTGAAGAAGTGCCAGTAGTCCCCCGCATATTACAACATTTACCTTGAACCTGATGTTGCTCTTTTTTATGCAGAGCAATTAGGTAGGTAGTAATTGTTTAATTACTGACCACTCTAACTATTTACCCTGTGTGTACATAGTCCGTGCCATGCACTCTCAGGATAGTGACATTAAGTTTTGCTTTCCAAAAATAATAATACACAGGCACCATAAAATAAAAAATTTTCAAGATTCTCAGTGATGTCTTATATGTATTTTCCCTTAGGAAAGCTGAGCTCAGATACAGCATCTGATTTGAAGTAAGGGTCTGTGTTTTGCTGTGCTGTTTCCAGCTGGATGGAATGAGACATAAGCAGATCACTAGTTTACCCAAGCTTTCACAACAGTGAATCAGGAACTCAGGCCAGATTAGAAACCAGAATCTTTTAGGTTCATATTTCTTTGCTTTCAGCTGGGATTTTTAGAGATGCCTACGGGAGTTAGGGATTTAATGGGACCTGCAGGGGTTTAGCTCCCTTAGGCTCTTTTAAAAATCCCAGCCTCTGTTAGTTTTAGTACAGTTCAGTAACCAAGTAAAATTACCAAGCAATTCTCAGGAAAAGAGTATTTATCATGTAGTTCAGTGGCTATTTATCCTATAATTATGGAATAGTTATGACTCTGTGTGCCATGTAAAATAAGTGCCTAAAGACTGGTGCAATCTCTGATCCCCCTTTTCCTGCCACTCCTTGCAATCACCAGGCTTTCTCCATGTCCCCTGCTGACCACATCTAGAGCGCTCATTGGTCTTGAAGGTATTGAGAACTTTATCCCCATCCTGCAAGACATTAAAGCAGTCCTACTGAAGTCAATGGGACTAATCACATGTGTACAGCTCAGCATGTGTTTTAATATTTTGTGGGATCAGTGCCAGAGTATTGAGTACTTGCAGGGTCAAACCCCTAAGTGAGAGACTACACTTTGCCAGGCTCCCAGGTCAAGTACCTTTTAGCATGCTCCTGTATCTCAGAAGTGACTATACATTTGCTCTATCTTTGATGGTCTGCGACAGACACCCAACAGCGTAAGACCAGAAGTATCTCAAATAAAGAAGTGTTTGATTTAACATAGGGAGAAATATCAAGCCAAAAAATTAAGTGAATCAAACCATATCCTGTCCTTGTACTAGAAAACAGCCAACTAAAATCTTGTAGTTACAGTGGTTTAAGCCAAGGACGGAAATCCTCACATTGTGTGTTCAGGAGTTTGTCAGACTCAAATTTTCAGTTTCTCTCTCCTTCTCTCTCGACTCAGGTGCAGATTTATTACCTGATCACTCTTAATAAAATATGGATTATACATTGAGCACTGAGGTTGATGGAACTACTAAAGAGCATAAAATTAAGTATATGCTTAAGAATATGCAGGATCAGAGTCCTGATTTATCAATTATTTCTAAATTATGCAAAGATTTATCTGCTAAATTGCCATGGAGAAGAAACAGTTTCTTTCAATATAAATTGGAAAGGCTTTGTAAGAAATGAACTGGTTGAAGTTGTTTTTTTCCTGTGTTTATAGAATTGCTTCCAAAGTTTTAAACAGACTAATGCTGATGTTCTTGTCTGTGGGTTTATTTCTTTTCAGATGGAGCAGACATGTGATGATATAGATGAAATGTTCAGCAATTTATTGGGGGAAATGGACCTGCTGACGCAGGTAAGTAATCTGGTTGACAACAAAGGATAAGAGAAATTACTATAAGGGAGGGGAAACTAGGAGAACACCTTACCTTCCTTATTCCTCTACAACTACACATTGCACCTTCCTACCGAATAAATACAGGTTGTCTTTTGAAAGTGACTTAAAACTGATTTTCTCTAAATCGTGTTGCCTGCACAACAACAAAAGTGACATTATAGTTGGCTAGAACATGAAACAGCTCTAACATGATATCAGAGGCCTTTTTCAAAAAGTTAATCCGGATTCCCAGTAGATGTAGCCCCAGAACGTCCAATCATTTTGCTATGGAAACAAGAAGAGTTTGCATCTGAATCACCATGGATGAACACTTTGCATTCATGTTTAAATGAACTGTAACCTGTTGAAGCACAGAATCCCTAGAAATGTAGGGCTGGAAGGGACTTCAGGAAGTCATCAAGTACTGTCCGCTACGCTGTGGCAGGGCCAAGTAAACCTAGACTGTCCAGGGTTGTCCAACCTGTTTTTGCAGACCTCCAATGATGAGGATTCCACAACTATAAACTATAAACTGAGTCAACTATAAACTATGGAAATGATGACAAAAATGTGTTTTACTAATTTGTTGACTATCTGAAAGACATCTAGCATAGTGACTCATCACCACATGTGCCAAAATATGACTGGCACAACACTGATGGCATTAGGGAATATATGTATACGAAATATTCTTCTGGAAGGAACTGTAAAACAGCATGAGTCTCCTTCTAAACTGAAGACCTTGGAAGATTTCCTGCACCAAAACTGATAAGATTGATGAAGAATTCATAGCCAAAAACTTGTTATATTCATTAAATTTGTTTTAAATAAACTTATGCTGAATTGAAACTCTAAACTGTTAGCTGGAATTTTGTACGAGGTGCCCTACTTGAAGCCTCTAGTTCAGAAGTCTTTCCTGTTTGTTGAATCCCAGTCTGCCAAAGTCAAGACCAAACATTTTGTGACACAGAATAGGAATTCTGCTTGAAGTATCTTGAAAGCCTAGAGGAAAACATGATTTAATATGACAGTCTTGGCTATCAAAACCACAACACGTGGTTCCCTGTTAGCTTTCTGACTTTTTAACAGCTGTAGTTATAATTGAGAAGAGGGTCTTTTAGAGTACTTAGTTTCATAGTAAAATATTGAAATGCGAAGCAAAAGTAGTTTTTTCTTTTATATTAATTTTTACTTTAGATCTTCCTCGTATTCACCCTCTTTTTCTTAGAACTTTTTCTAAGAACTGTTTCTTCTAGCTTCCTATTTTCCTAAACTATTCTGTGAATTGTATTTTTTCTTCCCTTTTATTACTGTCTTTGGGCCTTATTCTCATTTATACTAAGGTCTCTATATACCACTCTGGCAGTGAAAACAAGCCAGAAAGTAGATTTAAATATGGCACATTCACAGTGTAAACAGGCCTTAGACAGAAAGGGTCTGATTCTCATTTATACTACTTCTTCATGTTTAATTTTTAACTACTTTTATGCGCTTCCATTGTTTTCTTTTTCAATTTGCCTGTACTTTCTCTGTTTTCAGTTTTCATTTCTGGCCATTATGAAATACCATTTCCTTTTCTTTTTTTTTTTTAAAAAATAAAAATTAAAACATTTCCTTTATGCATTTGAGCGCTGATCCCGCAAAGCACTTAAGAAAATGCATAAGGTAAAGCAGGCCAGTAGTAAGTGCTTTGTTGGATTGGGGCGATGATTGCCATTTGTGTCTTCTCTGTTTTGTATATAAACTCCTTTCTTAATTTCACAAGCCCAGATAAAAGGAATTAATCTCATGTGATTATTTCCTTCCTTTCCCCTGTTCACACTCTCTCTATTTTTGCAAGTGTGAATAGTCATCATGCAGAAGTGGCATTTTGAGTTCACATTTTCAATTTTTCAGCTTTGCACAAGTTGATAAGAAACTAGAATTGCACGGCTGGGAAATCATAAGAAATGAACTGGTAAAGAGTTTTTATTACTTTTTTTTATGGAAAATTTTCACCAGATTCAGCCAACCAGTAAATATAAACACTTCTGGAATCATTCAGCCGCTGGAGTCAGTTATTTTGTCAGTGGGAATTTCAGAGAGGAATCCTTTCTTTGTCTTAATTTTGTATGCTTCTCCTCATTTTCTAAAGCACCAGTCCCCAACCTGCATTCTTAGGAACAAACTACAGGCTAGAAATTCTCCCTTTAAAGAAGCAATTCACGCATATAAAACATCATGGAGTAAACAAGACCAACACACTAGTATGTAGGTTTCTGTTTCTTGAGAGAAGAACTGAGTTTGTTAGAATAATTCAGTGTAACATGATCAGTAAACAATGCGCCCTCTAATTTTTTACATCCATGTGCAGAATGAATTTTGTTATGCACATCAATATGGAGGTGATGTATGGCGGGGGTGAGGCCGAGGGGTTTGGAGTGTGAAAGGGGGCTCAGGAGTGGGGCAGAGGGTTGAGGTGCAGGGGTGTGAGAGCTCTGGCTGGGGAATGGGCTCTGGGTTGGAGCTGAGCATGAGGGGTCTGGAATGTGGGAGGGGACTCAGGGCTAGGCAGAGGGTTCGGATGCAGGGGGCAGGTGAGGGCTCTGGCTGTGGATGTGTGCTCTGGGGTGGGGCTGGGGGTTTGGGGTGCAGGCTCCCCCGGGGCTGCAGCGGGGAGAGCGGACCCCCCTCAGCCCTCTCTCACCGCAGAAGCCCGGGATTAGGGGAGAGTGCTTCTCCCTGCTGTGGCAGCTCCAGGGCCGGGGGAGAGGCGGTTTTCCCTGGTGCATGTCTGCATGCCCCTTGACAGCTGGTCGCACAGCTGTGCAGCTTAGAGGGAGCTTAGTCAGTAAATATTAGTATCTTAATAATTACAACATCAACTCCTTTCTTTTTGTTCCATCTTCACAGAGTTTAGGAGTGGAAACTGTCCAGCCTCCATCCCCCAAAGAATCTAATAAAGAATATAACTTTACAGTTGGCTTTAAAGATTTAAATGGTAAGTGATTTGGAAGGATTATTTAGTGTTGCTGTGATGTGTTTGTCAGTCTTCTGCCAGGTGGAATCAGCATCAACAAGGGCTGGGTTCTGTATCTAGGAGTCCCTCTTAACAATACAAAACAGAACCAGCTCAAGCTCCTACCCAGTAATCTGAGAAAATTTACCACCTGTCCTTGGCACTCTAAGAGACAATACTTCCCCTCTCCCAACCACTGAGTCTGGGTAACAAAAGGGGGAACCAAGCAGTAGTTTGGGAAAACCCCAGAACCATGTTCAAAAGCATGCCACCATAAGCAGAATCCCAGCCCCACAGTGCATGGGGCAGTGCCCTTTTCCTCAGTTTCCCACTTTGTGGTGGAAAAGTCTTACGAAAAAATGTCCCTTTAACACATCTATCATAAGCCTAACTCCCCAATCTGGACCTTAGCGTTCAAAATGTGGGTGCCTAGCATGAACCTCCAAGCTTAATTACCAGCTTGGATCTTATCTCCCTGCCACCAGACAGGAATTACAGCGCCTG
>NC_133770.1:36240869-36284049 GCF_003597395.2 Chelonoidis abingdonii | reverse complement strand
AAAAGCCTATATTGTTTTTCTACCTGTACTTACAAGTTGGAAGCAGAAGATTAGAAGATAGAAAGAACCTTCTCATCGCTGAGAGACAGACAAAAGATTCAGACCCCAAAAAATCCCTTCCCTGACTTTGAAAAATCCTGTTTCCTGATTGGTCCTCTGGTCAGGTGTTTAGTTCCCTTTGTTAACCCTTTACAGGTAAAAGAAACATTAACCCTTAGCTATCTATTTATGACAACATCACTCCCCCACTTTCTGTGCATGTGGCTCTCCTTGGTTAGCAAAGACCCAGAGTTCAGTGGTATGGTCACAGGGGTTCACCTTCTACCCCACAAAGGGTGTGGGGGGGAATCAAGCAATGTCTCTGTGGTCACTGTGTGCCCTTGCTTCTGGTGATTATGTGCTGCCATGTTGGACACTCACTGCCACTTCTGCAGTGCCATGTTCTGAGGTTCCACTGATTAAACCAGGTCTTCAGTGATTTCAGCTCTTAGTGGTTTCACTGGGTAACAGGAAACCTCACTGCCAGTATGGCCTCTGTATTGTCTTTCCTTTCACCACTATCCCAACACCAGGTCTAAAACCCCCAGACTTGCTTATCAGTGATTCGGCACTGGTAATTACTGTACAGAAACAATGCCTCTGAACAGCGTGATTAGCTCTAAACACTAGAGGGGGACGGTCAAAGGGAGTCTAGGACAATTTGAGCAAAGCCCACACCACCAGGTAGCATAGCAGTATAATACAAATCCAAGTCCCCATCACCTGTCTTTCACTGGGATTTGGCATCCCTACCCCCTACTTAGAGAGTAAGGTTCAGTTTAGGGCAATCTCCTCAATCAAGGCTGTCTAAGTACCGTTCTGCTGCCCTTTACTCATACACTAAGGATAACCACATGTCATTACTCTTGCACTAATGTGATTTGTAACCCAGCACCAGCCACAGGTGATCATTTTGGCAAAGCAGCTCCACCATGCTGTATATTCAGAGTAGGCATGTCTGTGCAAACACGGTTCCTGAAGTCTCTTCCCCCAGCTCATCACTAATGTCAGGGGAGAGCTCATTCAGACACTGGTTACATCTAAAATATACCACAACAATGGAGGAGTAAAAAGCTAAATGTCCATGATGGTCAAAAGCAACCAATGATTTTGGGTATCTCAATTTGAGATGCCTTAAAGAGGCCTGATTTTTCAGAGCATGGGTATTCAACACTTTCTGAAAGTCGGGCCTGTGAAGGTGTCTCAAGTTGGACACCACAAAGAGAAATCTCTAGTCAGTTTAGGAAATCATGGCCTTTAATATCTAAATGTTTAATGAAACTGAAACTAAATCTGGTAATGTTAGTCTGACAGATGGAATCCATGAAACAGAAACAAGACAGTGTAATGCCATTTGCGCTTGGCCCTGGTAGGGAATCTGTATTTTTGGGTATCTGTCCTTTTTTCAGTAGAGATTACTAATAAATACAACTACAGCTTTGAGAGTGTTGGAAACTACATGGGTTAGAATACTGTTTTAATGTGTATGTCACAAAAAAGTCCTAATTATTACAGTACAGAAAGATAGGACTTGTTTAGAAGTAATTTAGGCCACATTTTTGGAAAGCATTTAAATACATGCTTAAATTCATCCCAGTTCAGAGGCATGCTTAAGTGCTTCCCTTGAGTTGGGGACCTACAGTGAGCCAGCCTGGCAGAAACACTCAGCCACACCTAGTTCCATTTGTAGCCATTTCTTCAGGGCCCTGCCTGCTGTTCAATCTACAGACAAAAGGAAATGTGGAATAATAACAAAAGCAGCAGTTCTGCTCTAGACTGGGATTGTGGGGCTCTCTGACCTCCAGTAACTAAAGGGTCGGGATCTCACCGGCTGTGGGAGAGGCAGGTCCGCAGGGCGTTTGCCCTCTTGCAACCTTCTGCTGCCTCCACAGGAAAGTGTACTCTCAGTAGCAGAGCTTTGGAGCGGAGCCCGGAGCTGGAGCGCAGGGAAGTGGAGCTGCAGGTTTTTGCCTGGAGCTGGAGCAGAGCCAGAGCACAGCTCCAAAGCCCTGCTAGTAGAGCCCTGCATGGATACACATTTATACCTGCGGCTGCGGTTATCCGCACAAGGAAATCGTTATGCGCTGAACTGCAAGGCTCTGCCAGGAAGCGTAGTGGCGAAACGAGCAGAACATGGGACTGGCACTCCCAGGAGCCGGCACCCTGCACCGGCAGTGCCTCCCGTGCAGCTGTACCACCCCCAGCCCCACCTCCGTCGTTTTCAAACAGCTGTCTGCGTGACTGTGTCTCCTGTCTGGGGTCTGTAGAGCCGAACTAGAGGATGGAGCTGGGGGCGGGGCTGGGGTGGTACAGCCGCACAGGAGAAGCTGCCAGCGCAGGGTGCTGGCTCCTGGGACCGGTGGCCCCTGTTCTGCTCCTTTCACCACTGCGGTTCCCAGGAGAGCCCTGCGGTTCAGGTGATACTGATTTGTATCTGCAGATATCCACATCTGTGGATATAAATATGTATCCGTGCAGGATTCTAACTCTCAGCTCTCTCCTAGTCCCAGCCAGCCTCATGGGGCTGGAGCCCTCACAGGAATCACATCCAGTCATTAGCTGACTGCTGGGCTTTCCTCCAGAACAGGGCCGGCTGCTCCCTGCCTCCAATCCTTAAAAGGGACAGACAACCCTGTTACAAAACCACTGTATACAAACACAGCCCTCTAGTTCTTCTAGACTCGCTAGCTCCTGGACTGGGTAAAACGAGATCTTTCTGTCTACTGTCTCCCCACAGGATCTCTTAACTCTGGCCTACATTAAGCAATCGTAGGAGGGAGCTGCTGACTCAGCTAAAAACTCCAGTTAAGAGAATTATCTCACTTAAGTGTCAGAGCTGAAAACACAAAACAAATGTGGAATGTTTAGATCAGTTTTGGTAAAATATCTTAAAAGAGAAATTGCATTATTTGAACTCTAACTGAACAGGTCCTTGGAGCCCTGTATATTATTATACAGTAGTAAGTCACTGATCCATATCGCACAATGACTCATATACTATGTAGGAATGTGATTTTCAAATATTATTTTCTTATAGCTTAAAGCCTCGCAGCTTGATATCCCCTCACTAACACTGGTTTGACACCTGTGTAACTGCATGGACTTAGTGAAGTTACTCCTATATAAGCCCCTTGGGATTTAGGGAGCACAGTCCCTTTAAAACCTGGGCAGAGGGTGTTCCAAGGATGAGCAAGTGCTGATTGGTCCAGAGAGAGCCCTGTGGAGAGAGGGATAGTGATGGGGGGTGGGGTGTACTGCATGTCCGCATACAGGCCACCAAGTGTAACTCTAGCACCCTGGTGGCCAAGGTGGAGTCTGCTCTGCTGGTAGCTCTGGCCAACAAAAGGAGTGCGCTGGAACGCAGCAGGGAACTGCCCTTCTACCTCCAAGGCACCCTGTTCCAAACCTACCCCGAATAAACCCCCCCCCCCCCAAGGACAGTACAGCTAATACGGAGAGGGAAATTTTTATTTACAGAGGAATGAATGGAGAAAAACAACTGGGGGAGAAGATAGGGGGAGTGGTGAAACAGCGTTACTTTCAACACGAGAACCCATGGGCCCAATGGTACCACAATACAAAAGGATAGACACTGAGCAAGGTGCCTAGACTCAGAGTTCAGGAGTCCTGGGCAGAGTTCCAGTCCAACAGGGAGACCTGGGCACTCCTGGTCAACTTTGGCTCCAGTAAAACGTTCCCCAAGAAACACCTCTGTTGCCTTCGTCTGCCTCTCTCTGCAAACCCACACAGAGCGACAACCTCCCCGCTTAACTAGATACAGCCTCCCTCCTTATCCTAATGCAAAGTCACAAGCTGCACTACTCGTGGCCCTGTGTGGCTCTGGGTGACAGGGATGCTAGGTCTGGCTCCGGTTTGTCCTTCTCAGGTGATTCCTACCTGGCACAGTGCTTCTCCTAACTTCCATCCTTGGACGTCCCCAGTTGGCGCTCTGTCCCTCCCAGGCTCTGGGCTGGTTCTTGGCTGTTTCATTACATGTAAGCCCTCTTGTCTGGAGCTCCAGACACACACATGCCCCTGTCGCTTTCTACACTACGGACCTTACAGCAGCACAGCTGTGCCGCTGTCCAGTCACATGTGTAGCCATTCCATGCCAGCATGGAATTAAGCCACCCCAACAAGCAGCAATAACTATATCGGTGGGAGGGCATCTCCTGCCGACATAGTGCTGTCCACACTGGTGCTTTTGTTGGTGAAATTTATGTCGATCAAGAGGGTGTTTTTTTTTCACACCCCTGACCAATAAAAGTTTTACTGACAAAAGCACTAGTGTAGACAAAGCCTAAAATACTAATACAGTCCTTTTAGAAAGGAAAGTTCCCTTCTAGTCTATCCTTGAGCCTGATCAGCTTAATAATTATCCCCCCAAAACACCTTTTCTGTAGAACCCAAATTAAAGTCTCCCTCTTTAAAATTGTCCCCTTTCCCTTAACTTCTACAATTAGCATACTCCTCTACAATTTAGTTTTCACTGAACTGAGTGCAAACTGTTTTTCATGTCATCCACTCTCTAAAGTATTGGGTGGGGGGTGCATTTCTTAACAGAATCATTAAATGCACTGGAGGACAATGACTTGGATGCTTTAATGGCTGATCTGGTAGCAGACCTAACTGAAGTTGAACAGAAGACAGTACAAGCACAGAAAACTTCTCACTACTCACAAAGTGAAGTCACTCAGCCTTCAACAGGTGTTTGTGCTGCTGCTGCTTATGATTATAAATCAAATGTCCCTGTTACCACCACGGGATGTTTTGAGGATGACTTGCCCCCTCCACCTCCAGATCCTGCTTTCAACCTCCCACTACCACCACCTCCTCCTGAACCACTCACTCAGGTAAGCACTGAAGGAACCTTGTACCAAACATCCTCATACCTTGTGCTGTAATTGTGTAGAGGCTATCTGAGTAGGAACAAGGGAGAATAACCATGAATGAACTTAAATGTTAGCTGTAAAACAACCATAAACTGTTGAATGTTAGATGCCCGTTATAGAGCAGGCAATAACAATAGCCATAGTCCATTCCAACTTGGCATGAAATAGCCTACAGTGACACGGTTCATAGTTGAATACACATGTTAGTAGAGTTTAGGAAAGTTTTTTGATAGCTGCTATATAGAGGCAAAAGTTGTCTTTGGGACCTACAAAGCCTGTGGCCATGATCACATTCTGGCTTGTAAAGGAGAATCTCAGTGTTTCTGGCTTTTATGGTGAGAGATTTGAACAGCCATTGGTTAATGCAAACTGATTACTAGGACAGGAAGCTTGTCACTGATATTTTGGTTTGTTTGTTAGTAGAGAATAAGGTATTCATGCTGATCCTCCTGCCTTATAGACACCTACAACTGGCCTTTAGGGTCTGTGAAAATCTTGAGTGTAGGTCCCTAGATTTTTGGGAAGGCCCCAGGTTAATTATAGTCCAGGCTGCTGCTACTAATGGTACAATACTAGGGTTGTTGTCAGCTCTGGCCAGCTTCTTGCAACTGACTTGGCTCATGTGCTCAGCAGCTAGTGTCACCTCTGGCCCTAAGGAGGGCCTGCTCAGCTGTGTAAAACTGTACCATTGTCCCATAGAACACAGGGTTAAGATCGGGAAAGGACTGCATTCTAATCCCAGCTCTGCTACGTCTCCGCTCTTCTAGGTCAGTGGAAATGGGAATGACGATATGGAGGTAGATATTACTACATCCGAGGTAGAAGCCAAACTCAAACAGCTTAATAGGACTAACTCGGGGGGCCCAGATAATCTTCATCCAAGAATATTAAAGGAACTGGCACATGAAATTGCAAGCCCATTAGCAAGAATTTTTAATGAATCTGTAAACTCAGGGGTTGTACTGTATGACTGAAGAATTGCTAACAGAGTTCCTATTTTTAAGAAAAGGAAAAAAACGTGATTCGGCTAAGTACAAGCCTGTTAGTTTGACATCTGTAGTATGCAAGGTCCTGGAAAAAATTTTGAAGGAGAAAGTAGTTAAGGACATTGAGGCCAGTGGTAATTGGGACAAAATACAACATAGTTTTACAAAAGGTAGATCGTGCCAAACCAACTGAGCTCCTTCTTTGAGAAGATAACAGATTTTTTAGACAAAGGAAACACAGTGGATCTAATTTACCTCGATTTCAGTAAGGCATTTGGTACGGTTCCACATGGGGAATTATTAGCTAAATTGGAAAAGATGGGGATCAATATGAAAAATTGAAAAGGTGTTATAGGACCGTGGTAAAGGGAGACTCCAATGGGTCATACTGAAAGTGAACTATCAGCTGGAAAAGAGTACTAGTGGAGTTCCTCAGGGATCAGCTTTGGACCAATTTTATTTAATCTTTTTATTACTGACTTGGCAAAAAAAAGTGGGAATGTGCTAATAAAATTTGCGGATGACAAAAGCTGGGAAGTATTGCAATATAGAGAGGGACCAGGATATCCTACAAGAAGATCTGGATGACCTTGTAAACTGACCTCAGAGTAATCAGTGATAGGATGAAATTAATAGTGAAAGTGAAGGTCATGCATTTAGGGATTAATAAACAAGAATTTTGTTTATAAACTGGGGACGCATCACTTGGAAGTAACAGAGGAGGAGAAGGAGCCCTCGGAGTATTGGTGATCACAAGATGACTATGAGCCACCCATGTGATATGGCTGTGAAAAAAGCTAATGCGGTCTTGGATGCATCAGGCAAGATAATTCAGTAGAGATAAGGAGGTGTTAGTACCATTATACAGGCACTGGTGAGACCTCATCTGGAATATTGTGTGCAGTTCTGGTCTCCCATGTTTAAGAAGGATGAATTCAAACTGAACATGTACAGAAGAAGGGCTACTAGGATGATCTGAGGAATGGAAACCCTGTCTTATGAAAGGAGACTCAGAGCTTGCTGTTTAGCCTAACCAAAAGAAGGCTGAAGAGAGATATGATTGCTCTTTATAAATATATCAGAGGGATATATTCAGGGAGGGAGATGAATTATTTAAGCTTAGTACCAATGTGGACACAAGAACAAATGGATATAAACAGGCCATCAGGAAGTTAGACTTGAAGTTAGATGAAGGTTTAACCATTCAGAGAGTGAAGTTATGGAATAGCCTTCCAAGGGAGCAGTGGCGGCAAAAGCATATCTGGGCTTCAAGACTAAGCTTGATACATTTTATGGAAGGAATGGTATGATGGGATAGCCTAATTTTGGCAATTAATTGATCTTTGACTATTAGTGGTAAATATGCCCAATGGCCTGTGATGGGACACTAGATAGAGTGAGATCTGAGTTACTACAGAGAATTATTTCCTGGGTGTCTGGCTGGTGAGTCTTTCCCACGTGCTCAGGGTTTAGCTGATCACCATATTTGGGATTGGGAAGGAATTTTCCTCCAGGGCAGATTGGCTGAACAATATTTTTATACTCCTCCCTGGTCATTTGAAAATATCACCAGTGACTGTACAAACTAGAGACTCTTCCCTGAGGGCAAGGAGAATGGGAAAAACTGAGGAGAGGCAGCCCTGAATTTGGGGAATTGGCAGAGGATCTTGAGGGAAACAGAGGTCTCAGCGTTGCATTAGTAGCCCATCATGATCTCAGAAGTCAGAAGTGGTCACCAACCTAAGTGTAGCCCCTTATAAAAATATATTAGAATAATCTACTCGCGAGGTGACGAAGACATGGAGAACTGTTGGAAAGTCCATGTCAGAGAGAAACAGTCATAATCTTTATATCATCCACAAAGGAAAACAGGCACTTCTAGCTGTTACAGTGACTTGGGATTCAATTTGTGCATGATGTGGTTGCAAATCAGGTGGTCAATATGATCCTGGAAATGCTTGTTCTCTGAGCCCTAAAAGGCATAAATTGAGAGGCAATAAGTTTGCTATTCCATGCTACTGTCCACAATGCTGTGTCATTCAGCAGCCAAACTGCCTCCCGAGGTGCAATCACTTTTTTCCCTTTAAAAGTTCAGTTCAGACCTTATTGCCACATCTATTGTATGTTAGTTATCTCCATGTGAGCATAGGGGAGACCTGTCTCCATGTTCTACAGCAATCTGTGAGGCATAGCCCAAATCATCTCGCTATCCTGTGAGAGATCCATGGCTGGGTGACAGAGAGCCTTTGTCTTGTGAATCAGAATTACGTTTTGGGCAAACGGGGGCTAAGCCATCAGTGTCCATTGATTTAGTGTAGCTGGCACCTGTGCCAATAAAGTTTCCCTTGATAGGCCTTGTGATGTTGGTCTAAATAAATATGAACAGCTATTTGCATAAAAACATGGCACTTTGCTCATTTATTTAACAGAGAGCTTTTGAATATCTTGCTGTTATTTCAGGAAGAACTAGAAACACAAGCAAAAGCCGACAAGATTAAACTTGCACTGGAAAAACTGAAGGAAGCGAAGGTTAAAAAGGTAGAACTTAAACTACTGAAATTCTAACTTCATATACAATTGAATGTGTGTATGTGTGCGTGTATATATATGTATGTATGTCAGAGTTCATTGTAATACATTATAAATAATGTTAGTCTTCATATCCTTCCTTTATTTTTTGTACATTTTAAAATGTACATTTAACACTATCTGGTACTCGTAGTTTATCTCAGGTACTGGAGGAACAATATTCTATCACTCTACCTCTGACAGAACTGAGAGAGGTTATAATTCTTAGTTCCAAACTCTGGACAAAGCCCAGTATCCTTATAATCTGTTTTAAGGAATTGGAATCTATGATCAAATATTATTCAGTCACCCTAAGCTGATACCAAAAATTTTAACCTGTACTTTTCCAAAGCAGTGTGTATGGATTTAGCCAGATTGCTCCAATAGAGTTGCATTGCAAAATCCCCTCAAGGCACTTTGAGATATAAGCAGTACAGTAAGGGGCCGACCCTCAGGAGCACCTAGAATTCCAGTTGAATTCAATAGGAGCTGCACTGTTCAGCTTTGTACCCTCACAATCCAGTTTGAATAAGGCATGAGAGGAGGAGGCTGCCAGAGACCTGAGCCAAAGGGCCTCTGGACACACAGTGCAGGTCCCCTATGAATTTTGGGGTGTCTAAGTTGAAACAATTCCCACAGAGAGAGAGAGACTCTCCCCAGAGGACACGTTAAGGGAAATCTCCCCAAGGAAATCTCTGAGATTTCCTCATTAAAAGGTTCACCCTAGCCCATCTTATCCCTTTTGCCTGCATAATAAGTGATGTCTGTTTGGGCAAATAATTTATTTTGCATCTTTTTGTTTTTTTGCAAGATATTAAATATTTAAAGTCAGAGTATTTTAGAAGTTAGACTGTGATGGTCCTCCTGTTGCTAAATACCATCTGTGCTGTAATTAGTGTCATACTATGAAGTTTAAGGGAAATTAAAACAAAATTGTAGGGGGAGAGAGAGAGAGAGAATCTTCTTTCATTTCTAAAAAGAGGCTGTTAAACACCCTGTGGCTTAGAGCTGTGAAAACACTGCAGGCATATTTGTGAACAGTCAAAGAACTGGAACCAGATGTTATTCCCCTTGTTTCCTAAATGTGTTTTAGATTTTGCATGTCCAGCATACTTTGTTCATATTCTCCACCACAGCTGGGCTCCTTACTTTAGAAAAAAAACATTTGGGGGTTTGAAAACAGAGCAAACATACAGTTTAGCTTTTTGATGTGCTTTTCTTTTCCAAGGCCAGGTGAGTGAGGTAATATCTTTTATTTTTGGACCAACTTGTGTCAGTGAAAGAGGCAAGCTTTCAAGCTTACACAGAGCTCTTTTCCAGATCCTTCTTTTCAAAAGTCTGTATGGACATTTCCTTGTTGCTTTTAGTTCTGTGGTATTACCTCTGCTTTAGTAGAGATTTGCTCTGCTGCAGAGTTTTTTTTATGCAAACATTTTAAAATTAGTATTTGCTAAAGCTGCAGCATTGGGAGAAGTTCTCCCAATTTTCCAGTGTATGGTTCCTGGCAGGGAATTGTTCTGCAGTTTCTAGTGCAAGTGGATGACTTGACTATTCTTACTGTGTGTTTGCAGTTCTGTCTTTTATATTTTAGCAATTTTTTAAAAATCTTTTCCCCCTCACAATAAACATGCACATTGTTTCTGTCATTTAAAAAATGCTTCAAGAGGATAATGAACTTTTTTGGTTTCTGCAGTCAATCACTGTAAGTGATGATCTGTCTATTGCAGAGTCTTGTACTGGTATCTATCATTGCAGCACATGAACCCAGGTTAGCTGATTGGCATATCAAGGTTCTTCCATTCTTTTCCTAATTAAGACTAAAACATCCAATTCAATATTCTTCTTTGAGTAGATGGAGCTGTGTATTCCAGAGCCAGAGAATTTTGCCCACAGAGGGCTAATGCATGCATCTCGTGGTCGTAGCCCCTCCTCTGGCTATATGAGGTGATGCTGCCCCAATTCTCCTCAGTTCCTCTAAACATGATCTGTCATGTGGGGTGGGCATCCCCAACAACGATCCCCACAGATGGTATTTGCTGTGTCTAGGCAAAGCCCATATCAAGGAGCGGTGTTCGCTTTTCAGATTGTTCACCAAACAGGTGCAAGTGGTGAGGGATCTTTGTCTGAAGCGGCACCTGCTTGAACAGGGATGGAACAGATCCCGGTCAACTACTCCCAGGAACCACATAAGGAGGTCAGAGACCCTGTACTGTTGATTCTGGTTCTGACCCTGGGGCATCCATTGAGTTTGGTGCCAATGAGGGCAATGCCAGTGCCGGTTGATTCTGCACTGGTGGCATTTGAGGCGGCAACAGACCTTTTCTGCCTTTCTGTCCTGGCTTTACCCTGGGTCCAGGACTTTTCCATGGCTTTGTGTTTTATAGCCCCAATGGCTGGACAGGCTCCTGAACCTGTGAGTGTTGGCACTCTAACCGGATGTTTCCATTCCACAGTGAGTGGACGTGGGGCTGGTGTCAGGCTCAGTGCACTGGAAAAGTCTTCAGCATCTCTGCAACTAGCACCACCAATGTTACTGTGGCACCATCAATTACTTCAGTACCACTGCTGACTTGGTGTAAGGATCTTGGGACTAGACCCTGGGTCTGCAGAGTCTGGAACAGCTGATATTCCCACTGGGAGGCCATGCAGAGGCAGGGAGCACTGTGGAGAGTAGGTCCTGCAGGAAGTGCTGCCAGAGAGACCCAGAATGACAGTACCCTGCAGCCCTCTGATTGGCCAAACATGCTCTTTACCAACGGTTGCCCCAGGAAGTTGTCTGGGCAATTACACAGACTGCAACTTGCTGCAACACCAGACTTTGTTTGATCTCTGGTCTTCAACTCCAGCCTGACTCTGTCTCATGTGATTCCTCGAACTCCTACTCGGCAACTACTGTCCATGGTGGGCAGACCTCAGCCCAGTTGTGACCAGTAGGCAAGACTGCCTGTGCCCCAGTCCCTTACACTTTGGATCAACACTGGTGCCACGACCAGAAACAACTAAGGTGTACTCGGTGCCGCCAGTACCATTTCCACCGTCGGCACCAGCGCCCTCATCATTCTGGGCTATGGACAAGTCAGAACAGTTGGTCGCAACCTCAGGGCTAGCTCCACCTTTATCCTCTGAAGCCTGGGACTCTTTGATCCCAACCTGGATGCTGTTCTCCTCTCATTCTCCATCACCAGACCTGCCTCAGGGGCCATTCATGGAGTGCTATGGGTACCAGGATTACCACTCATCTCTTGGTCAGAGTGGGAACCCTTGACTTGGCACCTAGTGGTCACCAATGCCCTATCCATACCAGTGGCCTCCATGGAATCCATGGGACGCTCCTCATCTCACTCTCTAAGCAGAGATCTCCAGGCACATCTGTGGTGGCGACCATTGATCTGGTACAGGCCCAGGCACTGGAGAGCCTTCCCCTTGCGGCACCTCCAGAGTCATCCCATCCAGGTCTGTCAGTCCAGCAGAGAATCTGGCTCTAGCACAATTAACTGCTTCATCTTCATCCCCAGATGATTCTGCGCTGCCTGACTCTTCCTCCCCTTTGGTTCTGGAGGATTTCAGGGCATACCAGGACTTTTTTTGTGGCACATGGCTGGAGTATGCACATGTGGAGATCCTGAAGAAGAACATCCACAAATTACTAGATGTCTTGCAGCCATCTGCCACTGGAGTGTTGCATTCCCTATTAATGATGATGTAATGTCCTGGGTGTTGAACTCAGGCCTGGGAGTCTCCAGACAGCTGCCACATCCTGGCCTTCACCCAATGGCTACTGAAACCTGGTGGGCTGAGAAGCTGATAGGGCTGTAGCCCCAGCCAAGGCACCACCCATGGGAGTTCTGATTGGAGAATCGCCTGCCTCAACTGATGGGTCCAGCTATGCTATTTAAGCCAGGAGGAGGAACAGGTGCTTTCCTGTTGTGGCTGCATTGGACCCTGCTTCTGGCTGCCTCTTGCATCCAACCCTGTTCCTGGTTCCTGCTGTACTCCTGGCTCCCTCATTACCCCCACCTTCACTCCTGTTTCCACCATGCTCCATTCTGTGCTTGATCCTTGCCTCATCTCTGATTTTCAGCTACTAGTCTTGGCTCTGATTCTGGCTTCTGACCGTGACTCTGGCTTGCCCCCGGTGGCTCTGGTAACTGGCAATTGACTCTGGTGCTGACCCTTGTCTTCGTTCCCTAACCTGGATGCCTGCTCTGCCCACTAGACCTGACTCCTGCTCTGACTACTAGGCCAGACTGCCTACATGTTGGTCTCTGGTGGCTGTGCTCCTTGAGCCTGCTGGAGCGCACTGGCTTTGGTACCACTTGCAGCAAAGTGCATGGAGAAGTGCTCCTTCATTCTAGTGCAGGGATTTGAGAGCTTTCACTTCCAGCCATCCAGCCATCCCCAGATTCTCTAGTTGTAACCTCAGTGAACAAGAGAGCCCAGCAAGGCAGGTTTAAGTCCACCACCAAGGGTAAAGACACTGAATGAATGGATCTGATGGGTAGGAAGATTTATAGCTTTCTATCTGGACAGGACTAAACTGTTTTTGTGTTTTGCCTCGTATGCAGATCGCATGACCATGTCAAGTGCTCTCTTCACAGATGATCTTTAAATGGATGAAATCCTGTATCAAGACTCCATATGAGACAGCTTTGGCTACACCCCCATCAGCAGGTGCAAGCTCATTCTATGAGAGCACAAGCAACAGCAATAGCGTTCCTTAGTGACATCTCAGTACTGGACATTGGCAGGGGGCTACATGGTTGTCCATACATACATTTATGAACCAGTATGTCATTACCGCATCTTCCAGGATGGATGCAAGTTTTGGTAGGGCAGTCTTGCAATCCTTGTTTGGGTAGACTCTGCGCCCTGTCTCCTGGGGTGGGTACTGCTTGTGAGTCACCTAAGTGGAATACATGGCTGCATCTTCTTAAAGAAAAAGCAGTGATTACTTAATGAACCTGGTTCTTCAAGATGTGGTGCAGATGTGTATTCCACAGTCCCTCCTCCATCCTCTGTGTGTGTTTAGTGCAAAGGAACTGATGGGGGTCAAGGCAGTACAACCTTTCAGAGCCAGGGAATGGATTATGGCAATGTGGCATGAACACTGCTCCTCTATAGGTACTGCTAAGCAAATCCACTGGCTCCAGCATGCCGGGCATGCACACATCCAAGTGGAATACGCATCTTCATCGCATCTTGAAGAATCAGTTAAATAAGTAACCATTTCTTTCTAGCCTTCATTAAGAGCACTTTGTACTTGGCTACTCTGCCGAGCATTTTCCTTCATTGTACATCTACTAGACTTCCGAGAGGCAGAGTTGAAATTCTGCAGCCTCTCTGTGAACTATTTCACATTTCCTTGAGTTACGCCCAGTACAAAGTTTAATTTTCTTTTTTTACAACCAATCTTTTTCTTTGGTGCCAACAGAATGTAAAAGCTCCCAAGATATATTATTCTCCCAGTTCAGTGTAGTATGTGGTGCCTTTGAATCAGTAATAACCGTCTGCCTTAATCTTTATCTTCTTTTAGCAGATTCTTGACCAGCCTAGCTTTTTATTCTCTGCTGAAATTAACTGACTCTATATGACTCTGTACTCAGCTTGTTGTCAAGGTGCACATGAATGATAACAGTACTAAGTCCCTGATGGTGGATGAACGGCAGGTGGCACGAGATGTTTTAGACAACCTCTTTGAGAAAACCCACTGTGACTGCAATGTGGATTGGTGTCTGTATGAAATATACCCAGAACTACAAATTGGTAAGTTTCACAGGGCAGAGAGCCTATCTGGGCTTATAGTATGTTTGCTCTACGGTACTGATAATTATTAAAAGTGAGACTATACTTCTAAGTTTTTCCTGCCTCTGGATCCATTTGTGGGCTGTCTCTGTGTGTTGGAGAAATCACTGTTGAAGGAGTCTGTCCGAATTGTAGGAATGTGAGCACTGCCTGCTGTCAAAGTGATGTAAAAAGTACCAGTCCACCCAGTAGGTAGAACTTGGTGGTGTGGTGATGCACTGAGCCCCTGTCATTCTGGGGGAATGTGTCTCCCACACCTCAGTGCAGCAGACCATGGAGACTCCCTGTTAATGGCCGTTTTCATTATTCAGATTTTACACACACACAAAATTAACCAGTTGAATGATTATACAAAAAAAACAGCTAAAGTCTTAGAAGAGAGAGTACAGTGGTGGAGTGCTATTGGCCAGAGCGATCTTGCTTGGGCCAACTAGCACTGTAATTAAGCAAACATTTCTGAGCAGCATGTCGGTCGTTTCTGATGTGCTTCGCCTGTGGCCACTTTTTTAAGTACAGGTCATGTACGTTATAGTGCTCCTTTTCTTCAATAGGGCTGCCACTCAGCTGGTGGTGCCTCATGACCCAAAGAGTAACATGCCTTCTATGGCTGACTTCTAAGCCCCTAGGGAACAGCTGGGTAAGAATTCACATGCTGTTTGGTACAATTTGATCAATGTGGTTTCAAAGAGGCCTCGAGGCCTGAATGGGATGGACGGTTCTTTCCCTCTGGACTATCACAAATGTCTGTCTCTGGGCCATGTTCGAAATGTATTAATGAAGAAAGAAATACTGCCATGACCTTCTCCCTGTGCGGCACTGGCCTGGAGGAATTGCAAACTGAAAATGGCCCTTAGAGTGGTAAATATATAAATTCACTTGGTTATAATATCCCATTGCAGATCTGAAAATATACTAAGAAAGTTAACATCAACCTCATGTACTAAAAAAGTCCCAGGAACAATTATCCTTCTACACTATAAATCAGGTGAATGGTTAGAAAAGAGTCTGGGTGCCTCTGAACATGGAGATATTCATCTACTGGTGGGAGTGGCAGATACAGTAATTGCCTAGCCACTCTTTCTACCCCATTAAGATGATACATGAAGCTGTATTGCGACCTTCTCCTGTACCTGCTTATCTTAACTAAAGAGAGACTGGAAATGGCACAAGAAATGTCACAGACATCACTCTGAATAATTTTAGAGTGTTTCCTTGCTTTTGAAAGTTGCTCTCTCTTGTCTGGTCTAACCTGGATAGAAATCCCTGAACACTGGATGATAGCATACGGCCAAATTCTTTCCTGAACCACTGGAACTATTGGGCTGTGGCGTTTACCTGTGTGTTTATATTATCTGAAATGCCATTTTGAATCAACTGTCTTGCAGCCAGAGGCAGAGGATATAGGGGAAAACACAAAGGAAGAAATTGGGGTTGGTGTTCAGATGTTTTAAAGAAATCGAAATTATTTGTTGTATAGTAGCAATCAGAAGTCCCAGCAGTATTTAGAGCCCCATCATTTCTGGCATTGTACTAATGTAAAAAGAGTCTGTCCCAGCCCCTGCACTTAAGATCTTACAGTCTAAGTAGAAGGACAGAAATTGGCAGGGGAAATGACTTGCCCAAGGTCATACAGCCGGTCAGTGGCAGAGGCAGGAATAGTATTGAAGTCTCCTGAACCTCACTGCACTGCCCTATCTTCTGGACCAAGTGAGCTGGATATAAAGTTTATTCATTTGTAGAAAGGAGTTTTGGGTTTGGTGGAGCAGTATGTGTCGGGGGTCTTCTGTTTTCCACTGGTGTGAATGAAATCTCTTTCCGCTACAGTATTTTTAATTCTCTTCAAATGTTTTAAAGTACAGTCCGCTGTTTATTCCTCCTTGTACATTTGTTCACAGGATTAAAATAGCACCATTAACATTCTTTTTAAGCAGACTTACTGGACTACAACAGACTTCCATCAGAAAATGACACTTCATTGAACCCAAAATGCTTTACAGAAACATCTTGAGTTTGGTAAACTCTCAGTGAACCAGGCAGGTTCCCATAACCTGCCACCATGCACAGCTTCCAACGAGCCCAGTCTTCCAGGGTCCATGGCTCTGTCGTGGAGCCAGAAGCCAGCCCTGGGATGAACCCTGGCTCCAACTGAGGCTCAGCTTACAGCTCCACAGATAGCCTGGGGACAGGTTCCCAGGGTCTGCAGCTCTGGGGCATCCCTGCCCTGTGGACTGCCTGGGATCAGGGACTCCAGGGCTCAAGACTCCTGACCCAGCTGGCTTCCCAGGATGCCAGCCCTGGAAGCCAACAAGACTGCGAGTCTGGGAAGCTGGGGGGTACCCAACCTAGAGCAGTCTGCATGGTATGGCAGCCCCCGAGCCACAGCCCTGGGAGACCTGGCAGCTGCTGAGTGACAATGACGTTCTGGTAAGTTTCACACTTCTATTTTCATTCAGCAGCTGTCAGATTCTCAGGGAGCAAAGCCATTTTTTTTCCAGGATTTCTGTTCCATGGGAAATTATTTTTTTAAATTATTTATTTATTTATTTTTGCCCTGAAATTTCCCGCGAACTGGAATTCCCATGTTTTGGCCAGCTGTAATCTTAACGTTTGTACAAAGAAACTATACTCTTCTACATCATTTCCCTGCATGAGAGTTCTAGTATATCCTTTTTTAATATTACTTTGAGTAGCAAGCCCAAGAAGCCAATGTTTTAGATTAGTGGATAGATATTGCAAAAAAAGTCCAAGCTATTTCTGTATCAGAACATCTTTGGTAGAAAACTGTACATATGTTTTTATCATACAAGTTATGTGGTTATGTAAATCAAATGATCTATTCTTTCAGATAAATTGCATATTGAAAAATTTCATGAAGGTTTTCTATGGCTTTAGCGTGGTACAACATTGGGCGGTATTTTGCAACAGAGCAATTTAGCCACATAACAAACTTGTACCCTGGTTTAGAGTCAACTGTATTCTTCCATATTGTCATTGTGGCTGGGATTACTGCTAGGGCCCCTGTTTTGAAAGTTATTTCCAAGATACATTTATACATTTTAGGGCACGATTTACCCTTCTGTTCCTTACATGTAATTATACACTGGTTTACATTGTCAGTGGCTTTATTAAAAGTATTCCAATGCTTTGTGTTGCTGAGGAACAACTGAGTACATTGACAGGTTTCAGAATAGCAGCCGTCTTAGTCTGTATCCACAAAAAGAACAGGAGTACTTGTGACACCTTAGAGACTAACAAATTTATTTCAGCATGAGCTTTCGTGAGCTACAGCTCACTATGAGCCTCTGTGACATTTGAAAGCACACAGTTGTTAAATTGTCAGAACTGAGTGTTGATGGACTATATCGTACCCTTCCATTTGAGGGAGTCTCAGAAGGGTATGAAACACTAGAAAAGGCCATCAGACCATGCTTTCTCATCTCCTCCCACATACATCAGTGCAGTCCAAGTTGTCTGAAGAGTGTGGTCACCAATGGCTATTGAAAGTAGAGCAAGACTGCTCTTGGGAAAGCTGCAGAGGTGTGCTGCACCCTTACTTAGCTGATCAGGGACAAGGGTGCCTATGCACTTCCAGAGGCAAAGCATTTGCACCAGTCCTTGCAGTGTCCGTTCAGAGATGTAGAAGGACAACATCAGCAATCAGAGCTTTGGAAACAAGGATAAAAGGCTTGTGCAAGGCATGACACGTTAATGCTGGCTCTGCAGCCATTAATCTATGCTCAGTTTCACAGCTAACTTCATTATAAAACACACTACATAGAGCAGCTGTACTGACTACAGCCCCAGCTTGGCTAGCGGTGCCGCCTAACATATGTGCTGTATCCTACACGTGGAGCTAGCACCAACGGGATGCCACAGCTACATACTACAGAGTTGCCTTGCCCTTTCATACCCCACCATTTTCATGAGGCTTGGCTCCCTTCTCTGCACTGGAAAGGCCTGCAGGGCTCGGACTTTTTGAAGGAACATCAGATAATGGTTATAGTCTGAGACAGGACTTTCTGTCTCTGCCTCTGGAGTGGGTGTTTATCTTACGCTGACCTTTCTTATCCCCATAGAAAGGTTTTTTGAAGACCATGAAAATGTTATCGAAATCTTATCAGACTGGACCCGGGACAGTGAAAATAAGGTTCTGTTTTTGGAAAAAAATGAAAAATATGCTGTGTTCAAAAATCCCCAGGTAAGGTAATGTGATATTGGCAAAATACTTTTAAATCATATGGATTAGTTTATGCTATGCCTGCTAGAGGTTTTATTGGTTTTAGTTCTACCAGTTCTAAAAGAGGAAAAAACAAATCTGTGGTTTCAGTAACAAGGAAAAAACACACAAGAGAGAGCTTTTCCTCTGTAGTATATTCATAGGCCTTGTCTACACTGCTAAAAATGAGACCTTCAATTCCCCACTTGTGTAGTTCCACTGGGGGGAGCAATGGTGAAAACTACTGTGTAAACACAGGGCTCAGATGTAAAGATGATTTGCAGATGGGAAACAGTGTTTGAACACAAGACCATCAGCACTGCAGCATGGACCTCTGTAACTTGAGCTAAAGGAGAAGGTCCATTAGCTGGTACTAGTAGTAGGCTGTTATCCTCTGTGGATCAGCTACTAGAGAGGAACATGACACAGTTCACATGCAGGTTATGTAAGCACTTACAATAACTTATTAAACATGCTTCTAAACTATTAAACATGTCTTCATCTAAAGATTAATTGGGTTATTATATTTTTGGGGGGAAGGGTGTTATCCCTTACACTTTTGCCATCTACATGCTACAGCTAATGCTAGCAGACATTGACAAAAGTTAGTGAGTCATACAATATAAGTCCTTTCCAGCATTTATCCATAGCTTTGTTTCTATAATATACTTTTTAAAACACTTACAAAATAGGGCTTTCCACTCAGATTTCCTCTCTTTCATGAGAATGTGCACATCATCACGTTCACCCATTTGTGATATAACTTACTGTGCAATGGAAATCGCATTAAGAGGCTGCTCCATGAAATTGAAGCTATTGAGATGGAAGGTCAGAAGCCCATGACTAAAGACTGGAACGTTCACACATATTGGGTTTCATGCACACAAAGAAGAAGACCTTAACATCTGAAAGACTGAAATCACTCTGTAATGCAGCTGCAATGATACTAGGCTGCCCTTTTGGGGGAAAATAGCCTCTTTTTTTTTTTTCTATCTGGCATTAACACTAAAATTCAAAGAGCCTAGAGAATAATAATTGCCTGAGGAAGACACTAATATGGGAGGGAAAAAAACCCTCCTGGACATGCTTTTGTTTCATACATTTGGATTAAATCATTCCCCCAGGGCAGCTGATGTTAAACTTACAAACCCAAATGTTAATCTCTTGTTTTTGAAACAGTCTCTGGTCTTGATTCTTCTCTTCTAACTGTTTTGATCTCCTGATTTGCAGTGCTGTAAATGAGAGAGACTCAGGCCCTGTGGATCACATTATGCACATTCCCTTTTGGTTTTGTAAAACTAATTGAAAGTATTTACACAATGGGCTTCAAATAGTAGTTGCTCTATGCTTCTGTTCTACTACCACTGATCAGCTAGTGGAGACAGCTATACCTATGAGAGCCCTACGAGTTGGTGCCTGTATCCTGAATGTATGGACTCCTGTTTCTGTCCAAGGGATGATATATTAGGGGTTAAACTTGAACAGCGATGCTAAAACTAAAGGATAAATTAAGAAGTGGCATAAGAATTCCAAATAACTTAATAACCATGAAGAATTCCATGTATGAATATTTATGTCCAGAGAAGGTGGTGTGACTGTAGCAGGCAAAAGTCCACTTCACTGAACTTCAACTTCAGTTCATTAAAGTTTCAGGCAGCTACTATACTTGTCCCTCTGCTAATGCCTGTGGCTTTACAATCTGATTCCTACTTTTTAAATTTGTTTTTCTCTCCTCCGCTGCCATGTGAAAGACCCAAACAAACAAGAGTGAAATTGACTATATACTGAGTGCAGTCAAATGCACAAGCAAACAGAAAATAAAGAAGTGTTTTTGTCTGGCACCTGCTGTTACTTGTTATATATCCCAGTAGCAGGTAAGAATGTTTTAGATGGGAGCATGATTTTTAAATTGAGTGTCCCTTAAACAAATGGTCTTATTTTCCTGGGATCATAACACAAGAACAGACTTCTTACAATTTAATTGTTTCATTTACATATTTTTTAGGCATTTGCATTCCTATTGCTTCTTTTTTCTTAGAGGAATTTGATATTTAGGAATCTTTCTCACTTACCACCTGTTCTTCAATTTGCTAACAGAAGTGGAGGAGAGTCTATCCTAAAATATAGAAGATGGGCCACAGTAACTTTATTAAACCATATGATGGAAGCCAAGCTTGAAGATTAATTTCCTGGCCCCTACTTAGCTTTGCTTTTAGCTGCTGACAGCTCCTCAGATTCATGTTTGTGATCTTTGAAGTGATAGGGCTGTGCAGGTGCAGTCTGATATAGAATTATGAAAAACACCATCTGCGCTACAGCGCGTCATTGCTTTAGCATACAGTCAATATGACTTGAACATACAGACCAGATACAGTGGCAGGGAGTTGCTGAACACAGATTTATTTTAATTCATTTTGTGTCTATAGTTTAAATTGCCTTTATGTTCTATAAGTAGCTCATTCTAAAAGGGACATTAGCCATCTCTTGGTCTGGCCCTGCATTTTGGAAAGTCTAACCAAAACAGTCCAGCCATTTTCATGTGAGTAAGATTTTGTGCTGTCAAAGACAAAAAACAAAAGCCACTTTTGTTAATATTAAAAATAATGTTAGTCTTTTTTTTGAACAGCTCGAATGTCTCTGATTTTGGTACAGACTTCTTCTTTGGTATAGAACTAATCCCTACATTAGCCATACACCATTTTGTGGACTGGGGAAAGTCCATTTAGATTTGGTTGATTTTGTAATGGTTTAAAGGCTATCTTGTGCTCTCCCTTGCATTTTTTTTAAAGCCAACAAAGATTGCTTAACTTTCTCTTGGCACTGCACATACGTAATTTCTGATTTCTCATCACTATCTTGGCTATGCGTTTGCATGGCTATGAGAGTGGAGGGCAATTTGTCAGTTCGTATGCCAGTGTGTGTAGAAGAACTTCCGGGAGCACAGACCTTCTGGAACCTTGCCTCATTCCCTTCCATGTTCAGTGATCTATAGACTGATGTGGCCTTACTTCACTGAGTGGGCATTCTTGTGCAGGATACAGCCCCCCACCTCTCCGAACTGGCATGTTCTGCGCAGCTCCTGTGACTTTGAACACCATAAATACAAAGGACATCGTGAACCTAAGCTGGCCACAGAACCCCTTTGAGAATTCCTCATGTGCAGGAGGAGTTTCCTGCTGGTATGAAGAAGGTGGAGCCAGTGGAGCCACTACCTCTGCTAACTCTGTCACTGCACTGACCAGCATGGGGAAAGAGGGAGGGGACATGGTGCAGTGAAGCTCCGGACACACCCCATTTTCCACTGGCACAAAGTCCCTTAGGGAAGTTACACTAGTGGCACATGTTAATGCTCCCCCCTACCCCACAGCATCAGATAGCTCCGAAGCTAGGCACTGCAGAATCAAGGAGCCCCACTTGGCTCCTTGGCAGCCTCTGTTCTTGAGCTGTCTATGGGCACAGTGGAGAATTCATCTCAGAAAGTTAGGCCCAAGAATCTGATAATCCCCATCTTCAGAAGCAAAGATCCTTAAACAAACAAGCAGCCATTCAAATGCAAGTGCAAATATGTGATTCATTTGCTTCTAATACTACTTTCAAAGTTGTTGTTCTTGTGTTGTATACCCAGAGAAGCACTCCATCTGTTAAGGAGCCTCAGTTCCCTACCACAGACAAACATATCTTCCTTTGCAAACAAGAGAAATATTCATGCTTGGGAGGTTTGTGTGTATATGAAGAGAGCTCTGCAGCAAATCCAAGCAGCATTCACATTAATGGCCTGACTCTCCCAACCCTGACATGCTTCTCCCCAGGGTCTTTGCAGAAGGGAAACTGTTTGTCTTTTAATGTGACCTTTGACTATTGGACTTGGAATGACCTCTTGTGGACACATGAGGTCCCCTAGTACATGATGAATGACATTCTGATCAATGGTAGACCACACAGTGATACAGATATAGCAAGTGCAGTATGCAGTCTCTTCCCCTGGGCCTAATCCACTGAAGGATAATAAATGTCAGATACAGTCAGATTTCAGGAATAGAGGGGACATACAAGAAGTGAGCCGTAATAAATGAAATGCATGTTGACAAGGGAAAGATGAAATGATACATCCGTATAGCATAGGATTGGGTGGCAAAACACTCCTGCACTGACAAAAGGCAGCCTTATTCGTGATGCCACCTGGTTGTCATTACTGAAATTCTCTCTCTACCACTGACAGTAGGCACAGGGTGGTCTTTTTTTCCTAAATAAATGCCAGATGCTCTAATGTAAATCACGCATAGTCAGAGGACCTTTGTGGTCTCATTAAGGCCATCAGCAGTCATTCCGAATCTCTGCATTGGTGGTGACACCAGGGCCAGGTTGTGACAATTCAGGGCCCAAAGCACACATCAGGGTTTCCTATGGGCCCTTCCCTGCTGAGCTGATAGTGGCAAAGGCCCCCACACTGGAGCCTTTTCCTGGGTTAGTGGGGTCCTCCTACAGCTCCGTGTTGGTCCAGAGAAGAAGGAGGCTTCAGTTTACCTAACAATCTAACTTTGTGTGGACTACAGTCCATCCTACCTGAAGGGGAACCCCACCCAGCCAAGCAAGGTTGTAATGAGACTTGTTCTGCTATATTCTCTGCCTGCTTTTCAAAGTTTCCCCATTTGTGTGCAGGGAACTGCCAACACGAGTGCAGCAGAACCATGATTGCATGGCACCACAGAGTTCTCTGCTCAGGGCAGGAGGTGTCTGATTAGCAACTGCACTGAGATGAATGTGGTTCTTCACCTCATCAGAGCTGTTGTTTCAGGCTATCTGCAGACTGAGGCAGGCATCGCTGCACCAGCTATGCTCAGGACACATTTTCAAGGTTTTTTTACAACCAAGAGGGCTAGAAATACATTTATTCCCAAATGAAAGCAGAGATTCCAATGTAATCATGGGATTCCAGGAGCTGTGGCCATAGCCCAGTGGTTGGCAACCTGCAGCCCACAGGTTGCACGCGGCTCAGCAGGGTAATCCACTGACGGGCTACCAGACAGTTTATTTACATTTTCATGGCTGCCTGCAGCTCCCAGTGGCCACGGTTCGCTGTTCCTGGCCAATGGGAGCTGCAGGAAGCAGCAACCAGTGCGTCCCTACGGCCCACGCCACTTCCCACAGCTCCCAGTGGCTGCGGTTTGCCGTTCCCGGACAATGGGAGCTGCAGGAAGCGGTGGCCAGCATGTCCCTGCGACTATGCTGCTTCTGACAGTTTCCATTGGCCAGGAACTGCAAACTGCAGCCACTGGGAGCTGTGGGCGGCCATGCAAATGGAAATAAACTGTCTGGCAGCCCACCAACGGATTACCCTGATGGGCCAGGTATAGCCTGCGAACCGCAGGTTACCCACCACTGCCCTAGACCCATGTATTTACCTTAACCTAGCCCTGCACTATGAACTACAGATTAGCCATGTGCTCAGGCAGCTAGTAGCCAGTCTAGTCTTTCCTACTTCTGGGAATCCTGAGTCTGAATTCCATTTTGTTTCTAGTAGAAAATAGCTCAGTTTTGAATGTTCATTGTTTGATCGTTGCTGTGGCCATGACAGGAGCGTAGGGCGAAGTGTGGCTGATGGTGCTTTTAGGCTTGCCTGTTTGACATTGTAGATTTAAAGGTCACTTTTTTAAAATAAGTGTTGCTCCGGGGTCTCCCTGAAAAAATAAACCATCTTGAACAAGTCCTGCTCTCCCACAAAGCTGCTGTGCAAAATGCAGCTTGAGGAGGAAGATGTGGTTACATGGTCAAGCTGGGTTCTTCAATTGCTCTCTATGCTGCCTGGTGGCAGTAGTCTCCAATTAGCTGCTTGCACATAAAGGTGGAGTTTTGGTTACATTTTCGGGTATAACCATAACATGTTCCTCCTTTAACTGGGAAATGTCACCAAAAGAGAAACAAGACATTGCAGATCCATGACACATTTTGGCCTTTGTTGATTTCTAAGACAAATCTGCATGTAAATATGTCATCTGACTTTCAGAACTCTTGTGGGGACACAAGTCTCACTGAAATCAATGGGAACTGCCGGTGGGTTTTGGGGGGAGACGAGAAAAAAAAATCACACTCTTTACAATGGATTTAAGAGAGCAATTTTAGGTAGCCAGCTTTCAAAAATGGGGCAGAATTCTTCTTGGATGAGACAGATTTTGTTTGCAGGATAGGGGCCATAAAGCAAAGAATTAACCTTATTCGTAATTCAACCAAAGCCAAAGAGACTATCTACAAACATCAAGTTATTTTCCTACTTTGGTCCCAAGCCAGCAGGCCTTTAGGGTTAGAAGCTGCCAGCAGATTTGGGCCTTGGTTTTTACTGGAGCGTGATCTTGACCTTCACAACTGCAGATACAGTTTTGAGTCTACAGTTAAATGTGAGTGCAACTGTACCCTTTCAGACAGCACAGCTACATTGTCTGGAGGTGCAGATAGGCATATAGGGCTTCTGAATGGGTGTAATTCCGGGGGAGGATACTTGCACCCACGGCGCTGGAGGCATTGTTTCAAAGTTTAGGCCCAAGTCTCAAACAATGAGTTTGATGCTAGATGGAGGTCTACAGTGTTTGTCAACAAGTATGCAAAATTACCCCTTGGCTTTCAAATGACTCTTTGGACAAAAAGTACTTTCCTGCATGGTGCAATAATGCAACATACAAATGCAGACATAAGGAACTCTGTAAAATCTGCTGTGTCCAAACACTTGTTATTAAATAATAAAGAACTGTTGCACATGCACAGCTCAATTTCTGAAGCAATGCACACCATAAAAAATGATTGCTAGAAAATTATGCATTCAGTTCTTGGCACTACATTTTTCTTCATCATGTACTAATCTGCTGCATAATCCTCAATTAAGTTCTGTAACATCTATCTCTAGAAATCTAGGACATCGTTCAAATTGAAAAAGTAAAATCAAACCCACTGACCCAGAAAAGCAGCCAAACAAAATCAAGAATTGAGCCACGTTTTTCTGAAGTACGGGGTTGAGGAGGGGTGTATGTATATGGGCAAAATGAATTTTAGATTGAGAAATTGACATATAAACTCCAATAGGCAGCTTTAGTGAAGGTTACCTGTAATGAGATTTGAAGCGCAATACTTGGATACCTGCCTCTCATACCACCTAGCTCAGTGCACAGTACAGAGAGGCTGAACAACAATGTCATCTGTTCATTTATAATCTTTGTCTTTTCTGTTCAACATCAACCTCTTGTATTTTAATCAGAATTTCTACCTGGCAAACAAAGGAAAAAATGAAGGCAAGGAAATGAATGAGAAAAACAAAGAGTTTCTACTGGAGGTAAGCCAGCTTGGTTAAGTGGTGATGCAAGTGCTGATGCAGCAGAGTGCCATAGCCTACATCTGCTCTTAACAGCAGGGCTTAGTTCTTTACTTGCTGATGTGTAACAGGAAGTTCTGTGTTTGTTATTATCAGCTTTGTGTTTAAGGCTGTGTAGAAAGCTATTCAACTTCATCTGCAGCTCACCACTGAAAGCATAGACCAGGGATGGCCAACTTGTGTCTCTGGAGCCACATGCAGCTTTTCAGAAGTTAATATGTGACTCCTTGTATAGGCACCAACTTCGGGGCTGGAGCTACAGGTGCCAACTTTCTAATGTGCCAGAGAGGGAGCGGGGTGCTCACTGCTTAACTCCTGGCTCTGCCACAGGCCCTGCCCCTACTCCACCCTTTCGTGTCTCCTGCCCTGAGCCTGCCATGCCCTCGCTCCTCCCACCCAAAGCCTCCTGCACACAAAACAGCTGATCAGGAGGTGTGGGAAAGGAGAGGGAGGCGCTAATTGGTGGAGCTGCTGGTGGGTGGGAGGGAGGCGGCTTGGGGGCTGCTGATGTATGACTGTGGCTCTTTGGCAATGTACATTGGTAAATTCTGGCTCCTTCTCAGGCTTAAGTTGGCCACCCCGGCATAGACTCTAATTCGTGTTATATTTTTATTATAAAACATAGTGCAGATAATTCCTTTCTTCTGTTAGGTGCCAGTCCTACAAATATTAACACGTTTGCCTAGCTTTTTTCTACAGTGAATAGTCCCACTGATTTCAGTTAAGTGAAGCACCTGCTTCAGTGTTTACAGGACTGGGGCCTGAACAAGGACAGCAGATTAGGAGCATTGCACTTTCACAGTCCTCTGAAGAGGCACCTGCAATCAAGGTTCATCTTAGCTCTGACATTGTTGCAGAAATGCTTTGCTTGCAAGATCCCCAACAGAGCATTACCAATAGTCTAAAACACTCCTGGGCTAGAATAAGATTGGCTTTTTGTTTTTTAAATCATTAAGACTGAGCAATAATGATAATAATTAAATAGTTACTTTTCTTTCTAGTTAAAGAAGGTAAATTTCCACCCCAGTTTTTGTTTCCTGTACTTCATGCTGGGTTGTACCATGAAAGGACTCCAGGCTTGTAAAACTAAACTGTCTCTTTATAAAGAGAACTATTCACAGAGATGCTGCCTCAAGCACTCAAGCCACATGCATTCAGACTAACTTCCTGATTCCTCTTCCAAACTCTTCCATCCTGCAACCTGAGTTCCTCCTCCCAAGTTCCATGCAGGTTGCTACAGTTATTAGTGTTAGCGCTGCAGCCAGCTTATACAAGCAGCCTTTGGATTTGATTCCAGTTTAAACCTGCTTATCTTCTGACTCTTCTTCTTGAAAGTTCAGTACACCAGTCTACTATGATGAGAGAGAGAGAAATCTAGACTTATAACAAACAAACAATGATCACAGAACTAAGGGAATGAAAAAAACCTTTTGTATGAGCATTTTGGCTTTGATGCAAGTGCAGGAAGAGGATAATCTACACTCAGAAGGCTAGGGATTCCCACTTTAAAATTAGTGCATGATAACAAAGCCACCAAATATCAGCAAGCAGAGAGCTGTCCATAGTAACTTCTAAATTAGAAAATTAAGTATGTTGACATTAGAGATTACCCTGAGTGTTCACCTCCTAACAGGAGCTCTTTCACGGGCAACAATAACATGTATTTGTTCACATGGGTTGTGAATGCTGGTATGTGCTTAAAAATAAATATAATAGAAATCTCTCATCTTTGATTTTATTTTAAAGTTCTTGGTGCCTTTAGGAGCAGTTTCTAGGGTATTAAGTATTTCCCTACACAACCTAGAGATGTTGCAATAGTCAAAAACCTGAGCATGTGAGAATAATGGTGCCAAGCATTTTATTCTATCTTCCTCAGCAGAAAATGCTTTTCTGGTTAAAGTCTTTAGTAGGTTATTGCAAATCCTTCACTAGGTAATATATGTTTCTGGTCCAGGACTAGGGGTGGCCAGAAATAGAAATCCACCACTGTGCAAAGAGCCTAATGGTAGAAGTCTCTATTCACTACTTAACTCTTAAATGTTTAGTCTGGGGCTTAAGAGAAGGGAATGAGCTAGCTGTGTGTGGGCCTTCTGCTGTGAGGACAGTTTCCCAGAGCAAGTGTCTAAAAAGAATGCCCCAGTCCCACATGAACACTTTTCACATGGAAAACTCACATTTACATGTTTGACTCTCTGTTCCATAACTGAGCTCTCCATCTTTATACATTCACTGTTGCAGAAAATCTGTTTTTAAGTGAACAATTTTCTGTTGTTTATTAATATAGGTGCTTAAGTACCATTTATTTTGTGTAATTCTATTCTTGCTGCACAGGAAAGCTTCTGTGGGACGTCTGTCATTGTGCCAGAACTTGAAGGGGCCCTTTATTTGAAGGAAGATGGAAAAAAGTCCTGGAAGAGGCGCTATTTTCTTCTACGAGCGTCTGGAATTTATTACGTCCCCAAGGGAAAGACCAAGGTCAGGAAATCAAAGGAATTATTTCAGCAGTAAAGTAATTCATGTAGGTGAAAGTGAAGAGCTCCTGAAGTCACATTTTGAGAGCAATGGCTGATGCATCTGAGACAGATTTTTCCTTTGACTGAGACACTTGTGCAAATATTAGAAAGTAGTCACAGAAATCCTGTACAATTCCCCCCTTTTTTGTTTCCGCAGTTAGGTAAAAACATTGGGTGAAATCTTGTCCCTCTTGAAGTCAATGAGGGGGAACCCCAACGCCCTTCATCTAGCTGCAAATAATGCCTTTACTTCATCTCTGGTTCCTTGTCGAAGGGAATTTAAGAAGTTTGCAAACAGTCTCACTCAATATAGCAAAATGGAAGTACAGAAAACCTGACGTTGTTTATAACCAGACTCAGTTGAAAGCTCTAGTCCGGCTTTTATAGTCTGTGTTTGTAACCAACTTGCCATGCCAACAGCTATTGCAGGGAAGTGCTCTAAAGTCTTTGTGCTATGCAGATGCCAGATGTTTTTCCTGAAGTGATCTTTGCCTAGAGAATGTGTTGTGCCTTTCCAGCTTTTTAAGGCTGTCCTCTGTAGAACAAGAGGTGAGACAGAGGCGTTCAGGTTCACAGAATCTAATACAGTGACATTTACCATTACCGGGTATTGAAAGAGTCTGAGTTGCCAGCCTGCAGTGAATAAGCAAAGGATCCTGAAGTGTACTGCAGAAGGAGGCTCATTGCTGCTCATTTCTAGAGTAACATCCTTGATACTGACTTTCGGGTACTGGGAGCTGTTGGCAGTTTTATATTCTGACAAGTGCTGCCGCTTATGGCTCTTAATGCTTCAGATTTGCTTTGGATGAAAATGTTTGTGCCAGTAACTGAGCATCCCCATTCCCAGAGCTAATGATATACACCAAGTCAATGGGACTTAATTATTTTTGTCATTCCCTGAATAAATCACAGTGAAAGAAATAGTGATCAACTTAAAAAATAAGAGACAAGTCCACCAGTGGGTGGCAGAGGCATGCAGTGCCACTACTCAGGTGACCCAGGGACAGAAACAGACTAGGACCCAAGTCCGGGCAAAATGCAGCATCAGTTAGATGACTGCCCTGCTTGTACTGCACTTTATAGAACGGCTGTGTCTGACTTCTGAGGCAGTGGTCATCTGAGCTTTCCACTCCTCAATGAATCTCCCACCTATACAGCACTCTTACCAAACAGACTAGAACTCTGATTGGAAGGATTTTCTCCAATCACAATGCAGATTAGTGAAATACTCTCATTCCAAGAATGGCAGACTATGAAATTGCTCTAACTCTTAGTAGCAAAATGGAACTAAAGAAAATCTGGCATACCTTGAGCTATGTTTAAAAAAAATAAAATGAGCACTTTATATTGACAGTTCACAATATATCTAGGCCCAACAAACATGCAGTTAATTTTGTATACCCTAATATTTAGGTCTATGCTTGTTTTGTGGGTGCAAGTCAGGCCCTAAAACTTTGAGAAAGTGTCCTTGATTGTAATCGTGTCACTATTTCCACACTAGCCATTGCTTCAAACCGTTAGTCCACCTAAGTATCATTCTCCTTCCCACAAACTGACATTAATGGAAAGTCCAAGAAGTTAGCAGCACCAAACACACAAGTTACTCGTTTAAACTTTTTTCATTAAATTATGTAGTTAAAGTCTTGTTTTGTCTGGATATGCAATAGGAATAACATTATGGCTTTGCAATAAATGACTTATCTCCTACTTAAGTTGTTACTTCCCCTACATATCTGTGATGAATGTTTCCCTTTAAATAATTCTGTCCGGATTGGACTCAGCCATGAATTGGTTCCTAGGAAAAGCAAGAACTCCTTTGTCATTCCCATTGAAGGCTCGGCGTTGAGGCTGCCCATAAGTTTCACTGATTTGAATTCACTCAGTGTGAAATCCTAGCCCCATTGCAGTCAATGGCAAAACTCAAAGACTTCAGTAGGAACTTCAGGTTGGGTACTGAACAGGGAGATGCTTATAATTAATACCAACGCGTTCCAGAGAGCAGAATTCATGCTACTGTCCCCTCTTATAAGGTATTTAGATTGAGCTATCACTTAATGGCCGTGTTCATAAATGCACTACCAGTGTGAATAAAATGACCCCAAGGAAGTATCTTAATGAGTGTAACAAGCAAGCAAGCATGTGACACTAAAATATGACCTCCAACCCCAAGGAGAGAAGCTCTTTGAGGTGTCCAGTGTACATCAATTTACTAAGTATATGGGCATATTAAGAAATATATGGAGATAGAACCGTTTTGCATTAACATGTATAAAGAGTATGGCGGTTATATATTGTCCCCAGAAATCCTTAACATAGCAAAGTGTGCCAACAAACATCTTGTTGCCACAGCAACACAGTACAAACAAATAATAGGTAACCTACCATGGTAGACAGAAAGATACCAGTATGTGGCGACGAGGTGGGAGAGGGGCTGGAATTATCTTTTTAAGGCAGTTTTGAAGCAGGAACAGATGACATATGGCTCATTTACTCGCGTGTAAACGTACACACATTGACTATACATTCCAAGGGAAAGGCAGTTGCTTAGAATAAAAACTATTTAGACCCAACACCATTTTCCCCCTAGAACTGCAGGAGCATCATTGCAGGGCCTATATCTATTTTAATCAAAGTTTCTTCCTACTAGGTACCACTCTCTTCAGTAAGGATAACAGGTCACTGACTTGGAGACAAAACAAATGATTACAACAGAAAACTCAGATTTATGTGGAATGTAGTAAAATGTTTCACTGTGATTCTAAAGGTGTATTGACCTTTCTCTGTTTGTCTTGACGGTCACTACAGTTTAAGAACAACTTAAACACTTGTCATTCTCTCCACTTTGATAAAATCCACAACAGTTAAAACAAGATTCCACATCAAAGCAGTTTGAAAAAAGACCTTTTAATGTGTCTGGCATCATAGCTTAATTCCCTGTAACAACAGAATGCTTGGTTTCCATTTTTTTAGACATCCCGGGATTTGGCTTGCTTCATACAGTTTGAGAATTTGAATATTTATTATGGTACTCAGTACAAACTGAAATACAAGGCACCTACGGATTACTGCTTTGTCTTAAAGGTATGTACAAGAGAAGTTTGTTATGCTAATATGTGCTCTAACTGCTGCCATATACAGACATGGTAAGGGCCTGATCCTGCAAGGTGCAGAGTGCCTCCTGCCATGTTACTGCACACCTTCAACTGCTAGTCACTTTAGCCCTATTCAGCAATATACCTTTAAGAATTACTTAACTTTAAGCACGAGTAGTCGCACTGAGTACCTTGATGAATTGGGGCCCTTAAGATGATGCTCAATGTCTTGCAGGATGAGGCCCAACAGATGTCATGCTTTAAAGCACAACTCTGTGTGGCAGAAGGAGAAGAGCATGGTGGGCCTGGCTCACCCACATAGCTACAGTACAGCTGCTGGAGAAAGTACTGGGGCTCCTTTTACTGCTACTCCAGCTGGGGAGACGAGGGACCCCAGGCTACTGCCTGTTCCTCTCAGGGAGGGAAGGGGATGCTGCATTGCCACTGTACTCCAAGTAGAGGGGTGAGCCCATGGTGTAGGGCCAGAACTGTGAGATGCCTTGTGGCATTATGCATCTAGGGCACTAGATTGCCTTAATTGGGTCTAGATTACTAGCTAAAATAATAGAGATTCAGAAATCAGAACATATCTGACAACACTGACATGGCAGAAGATATGGATTCCTGTTCTACAGCTCTTATGGGCCTGTGGTGCTAACAGGAGCTGCTACCAAACAATGTTTAGCCAAATTGAAAGACAATAAGAGGCAGATACACAGCAAAATGCCATTTTTAATTTTTCTTTTCTGGTTATAGCTGCATTTTAATGGACTTGTTATCCAAAAAAGAAGCGTCTGTCCAGTTTTAAGTGTTTGCCAGTTTAGTTTACACATGGCCCAAATACAAATAATTTGTATGAATCAGACTGATTTTCTGTTTGCAGATTTAAATGATTAATACAGTTCAGCAGTTTAGATAATGCAGTTCTCCACAAACCACTTTGGCAAAGTCACTTCCTCTCTGTCCCTCACTTTCCCCATTTGTAAAATGGGTATAATTATATTTGCCTCCTTTGGAAAACACTTTGAGATTAACTAATGCAGTGGTTCTCAACTGATTACACATTGTGGGCTGCATATGTGGTCCACAATGTGTTACCTGGGCTGCAGTGGCTGCGTGGTAGAGCAGCGGCAGCCCCGAACCTGACCCTCACTGTGCCAGGTGGCCAGTTGCCCACCCCAAACCCCACAGGGTCAGCAGGCCAACCCCAGTCCCTGCCACACAGCTGCCCTGGATCACTCGAGGCTGGGCGGTTGCCCTGGATCACTACTAGGTAAGACGGGCCAGCTGCTCACCCTGGATGCCCACCATGTGGCTGCCCCAGACCCCAGAGCTCGCGTGGCCGGTCGGCTGTCCCAGATCCCCGCCAGGTGGGGCAGAGTCCGGCTGCTGGTCCCTGGATCCCACATGGCAGCCCCGACCCCTGCCATACAGGACAGGCCAGCAGCTCTGGACCCTGGAGCTTGTAGGCTGGCCAGGAGCCCCAGATCCCTGACCCTGCAGGGCTCACCAGCAGCCAGGACCCCAGACTCCCACCACACGGGGTTGGCCAGGAGCCCAGACCCTGCCATGCTGGGCGGCGGGGCACCCTGGCTGGACCCCGCTGCGCCAGGCAGCAGAGCAGCTGGGAACCCTGTGGACTGTGCCATGCAGGGCATGGTGGTTGCCTCAGAGCTTTCTGGGTCGGCCGGCTGCCCCAGACACCAGAGTTCATGGGGCAGGCCAGCTGCCCCAGAGACCATGGTGCCCGCTGGCTGCCCCCGACCCCATGGGGCTACCAGAAGCCCCGACCCCAGACTCCTGCCACATGGGGCAGGCCAGCAGCCCCAACCTGGACCCCAACCTTGCCGTGCTGGGCAGCAGGACAGCCCAACCAGAGCCCTCTGTGCTGGCAGCGGGACAGGTCAGACACCCCCGTGCTGGGCAGCTGAGAACCTGGGACCCCAGGCACACAGGGCTAAACTGTGTGCTAATTGGGCCGTGGGTTGAGAACCGCTGAACTAAGGAAAATCGCTATATAAGAGCAAGGTATTCTTATTATTCAGAAAATACAAGCACAGTTAATGGAGAAAAGAGAAATAGTTCAATCAGTTTTAGAAATAAGTTGAAGTTGGTTCTCTGTAAAAGACTTCAAAGCCGTTGTGAGCATATTTAACTGCCACAGTGCATCTATATAACATTCAAAATGGGTGAAAGTGGTCAAAATTAGTATTTGGCTAATCTAAGTGCTTTCTAGACATTTTATTTGCTTTGCAAGTAGATGAAAATGAAGTACATCAGGAAAATGATTTTGAGTGCTCAGCAATGTTTTGAATTATTCACATCACTGTGGGAACTTTATGACCCAATGTGCTACCATTTGTACAAAAAACAATTTATGCTACAAATTATCACTGTTGCACTAAAGTATTTATTAAACTAAAATACCTTGGATGTATGAAGTTAACATGTTGTGCCTTTGTATCACTTACTGTGGTGGTGGAGGTGAAAAACCAACTGTGAAAGCCTGAGAGGAAGGGGTTTATGCATCATAAATTTGAGTTTGAAATATCTTTTACTTAAAAATGTTCGCTATAGTGCCTTTAAAGTGTACTAGCAATGTAACAGAATAAGCATCATACCCAGACAGCACTGTTGTGGGTAAGGAGAAATATAGTCTATGTTACTGTTATTGGTCTTCATTTTTATTCTAATGTGTTTTCAGAGGCTGGGACATGTGGTAGGTTCCTGATTGGAACCATTTTGCACTTTATTATGGCATTCTTGAAACTGGCGGTTTACAGTGGTTGAAAGAGCCTTAAACATAGACGGTCTGCAAATTTTAAACTGTTGTTGTATGGCGGTGTAAACCGGTCTGGCTGGGGCTCGTCCCCCTCAGGCGCGGTGGGGAGCCAGGGCGCCTCCTTACACACAGCAGTCTGCGTCTACGCCTGGCCCTTGGGCAGGGCAGGCGGCAAATGGTTCGGGCTCAGCTCTGGCACTCAGGGGCTGAGCAAACACAGTCCATAGCCCAAGCCCTTGGTCAGGGCGGGGCAGCAAATAGTTCAGACTCAGCTCCTGCACTCAGGGGCTGAGCAAACACAGTCTATAGCCCAAGCCCTTGGTCAGGGCAGGGCAGCAAATAGTTCAGGCTCACTCAGGGGCTGAGCAAACACAACACAGTACAAGCAGTGAGTCTATATAGAAGGTCTCCTCAGGTCCGGGAGAGGAGGAATCTGCCACCCTTGGACGGGTGGCAGGGGGGATGCAGGCCCTCCCACTCCACTGCGTTCCAGCCCGGCGCCCTAGCAGCGACAAGGGTTCGCTGGAGTCAGTGGGGAATCCAGGCCGCAACACACTGACATGGGTTCACAGTCCCCAGGAGCCAGACTAGGGTCGGCTACCCCCGGGCTACTTCCAATTCCCCCCTCTCCCTGTACCTGGCCTCCGCTGGCATAGTTCGGGGGGTCCTAGACCATGGGTTCCTCTGGATACTGGGAGGCAGGACACTCCGATGGCTCCACCGGATAGCAAGCGCAGGGCAGGTCAGGTTGGGGGTCCTCCAGATACCGGGCAGGAGGCAGGTCCGGGCAGCGCTCCTCCGGATAGCGAGGGCAGGGCAGGTCAGGCTGGGGGTCCTCCGGATACCGGACACGAGGCAGGTCCAGCCAGCGCTCCTCCGGATAGTGAGCACAGGGCAGGGCAGGTCAGGTCAGGCTGGGGGTCCTCCAGATACCGGGCACGAGGCAGGTCCAACCTAGCGGGAGCTTGGGCCTCAGCATCTTTCCTCTTCGGTGGCTGGCCCGCAACTGAGCTCTGGGGCCGGGCTTTTATACTTCCTGTCCCGCCCCTTGACTTCCGGGGGCCGGGGACAGGCGGCGTTGGCTCTGCCCATGGAGGTGCCTGCTCTGGCTCGTCCTCCTCAGGCACGGCGGGGAGCCAGGGCGCCTCCTTACAGGGGGGAAATAGTGGCCGGTAGAGCCAAGGTCTACCACATCCTTCCTCTTTTACTTTCAGCCATCGCCAGTATGATAGGGCTGAGGATAGTGGTAGTTTGAGTGCGAGGGATTGTGGGAAAGAAAGGAACAACACTGTGGTGTGTCCTGGATAACTTGAGTCAGTTACCCTATGTGGCAAGCACCGCACTGCTGTCACACTCCCACCACAGCTGCAAGCCAACTCAAGTACCAGTTCCTCTCAGTGCATTTAAGATGTAGTTGCAAAACCAGAGATCTCATTAACTCTGGTCCTATTGCATGTAGCTCTTTTTTATCTCTCACTTCCTGTAAGACCTAGGGACAGGCCTAAACAAGTGTGTTCTCTCTTCTCTGAGCCTCCATATACTCCCGCTATGCGCAGAAGTGTAACATTTCTAACAGTGTCTAGAATTGTGGTTGACGGTTGGGCTGTTTTTAGGCTGAGTGGATGCTGGTGACATATAAGTGTGAAAACGGGAGTAGAGCTATCACAAAGTTTATACTGGTGAATTGCTCATCTCCTAGTTCAGTTTAGTATTCATATGCAAGTGTTCTAAGTGAGATTATCCTGCAGGGGACAACTTGTCCTGAGTTGCCAAAGGAGAACAAACCATCTTAGAGTGTCATCACTGAGTAATCATGACATGAGATGTCTTTCATTCTGTGATAGTGTCCAAGATGAATTAATGGAAAGGAATAGTCTTGTGCATACATTCAGGTGCAATGATGACAGACAGTGGCATTAACCTGTAAGTGAAAGGAGACTATTTTTTGGATAGATGATTTCTCCAGACCTCATTTTAGTAAGACTAAAATATGGGCTACAATACTGGTTTCACATCCACACCTTTTAAGCTTATGCTCACACATACTTCAAAGATATTGAAAGGGTCCAGTGTTCATACAAAGGGGATGAATGATTAACAGAACAGCCTTGATAAAGCTACATAAAACAACATGAATGTTAGTTTTGAAGAAATCACATGCATACACCCTACCCACCCCACCCCCAAAATAAACCCAAAACATCACTGAGCCATCTTACCAGATGACTAGATCCAAGCAACAGAACTAGTACCTGATTCCAGAGATCCTCCCTCGTAATATCAGTGTGGTGAAGTATACCCTGAAAGAAATATTGCTTTCTTTTATTTTGTGATCTCATGTGTCTTTAGGGATGGAAGGGATCTCAAGAGATGATTAAGGCAAGGAGCAGAGTTTCTTACCATCTTCCCATGGGTGGCAAGTTTGTAGAAATTTTGGTGGTGTCCAGAACCCGCCCCCCCAAACTCCGCCCCTACCTGCCTAAGGCTCTGGGAGGGGGCTTTGGGCGGGGAGGTCTGGGGTGCAGGTCCTGGGCTGGGGATTAGGGTGCAGGAGGGATGCAGGCTTTGGGATGGAGTTTGGGTGCTGGGTGCAGGCTCTGGACTGGGGCAAGGGGTGGGTGTGCAGGTGGTGGTGAGGGGTGCAGGCTTTGGGACGGAGTTTGGGTGCAGGCTCTGGGCTGGGGGTGGGGGTGTAGGAAGGAGTGAGGGGTGCAGGCTCTGGAAGGGAGTTTGGGGGTGGGAAAGGATGTGTGGGAAGGGGGAGAAGGTGCACACTCTGGGAGGGAGTTTGGGGATAGGAGGGAGTGCAGGGTTGAGGGCTGTGAGGCGAGGATGAGGGGTTCATGCTGCAAGGGGGCTCAGGGCTGGGGCAGAGGATTAGAGTGCAAGGGGATGATGGCTCTGGCTGGTGCTGAGGGGTTCATGATGCAGGAGGGGGCTCAGGGCAGAGGGTTGGGGTGTGGGGTAAGAGCTGTGGGGCTGAGGATGAGGGGTTCATGATGTGGGGAGGCTCAGGGCTGGGGTAAAGGATTAGGGTGCAAGGGGATGAGGGCTCTGGCTGGGGATGAGGGGTTTGGGGCCTTGGAGAGGCTCAGGGCTAGGGTGGAAGGGCAGGGTAAGGGCAGCCTACCTTGTTAGTAGGGAGGCACTAGGACCCTGGGGCAGCAGACAGCAGTTCTGCCAGAAGCCAGTCTACTTCGGCAGCACAAGCAGGCAGGGGAGAGGCGCTGTGCTGCTTTTTGTCAGGCAGGAACGCAGCGCGGCGAGGGGAGACACGCAGGGGGAGGGGTGGAAGGCGGGGGCTGGGACCTGCTCCAGGCAGGGACGCGGTGGGGGGGAGACCTGTGGGGGCCGGGGCCCAATCCAGGCAGGGCTGGAGGAGAGACCCAGCTCCAAATATTGCTGGAGCAGGGCCCCCAGCCCTGAATATTCCTGGTGCTCGGGCACCGCAAATGTATATAACCTGTTGCCTATGCATCTTCCTGTGTGTTTGTGTAGGACTGTCAAGTGTTTCTGGAAAGGGAAGGTGGGAATTCTATCAAAGGAGAATGTGCCCCTTTAGTTATAACCGCTTATATTTGGAGAATCTTTTCTGATCGAACTGTGATGAGTTGTGAATGCAGCTTCTCGACTTTTTCCAGTCACTGCAGTGCTGCATTAAACATGCTTTAGCCCTGAGCACAGAGAATGCTATTCCTTTCAGTGATTTTTTTTTTCCATTTGAACCATCAAGATACCTCAGGAGATAATGAAGGTAAAAGCTAGTTGACCAGTATCTTAGAGGTTTCTCAAGAGCATTTCTGAGTGTCTTCTAGTGAAAGAGAGAACATTTCGTTTAGCTTATTCAGAAGTTTCCTGTCAGGATGATTCAGAAAGAGTCTAAGATGATGGAACAAATAGCTACTTCCTAATGCCCACTACTATTAGACAGAGACAAGCCCAGCTGAGCTTGTCTAACTGAAAGGAGCCCAGGTGGCTAATCAGCATCTACAAGAAAGCTGAAGTCACATTTAGCTGCCTCTATCAATTCCAGAGCAGTAAAGTGGAACTAATGTCTTTTGGAACCGTGGGAAGATAGGGCAGGGTAGGGAAAGGGCTCTGCTTAGGCTAATGGATAGAGTCAGCATGTGTCCTCAGGCATTTGAGGAACCATAAAGCTTGAAAGATATTTTTCTCCTCTTACCCACTTGGCCTATGCTGGGACATAACTCTCAATAAAATGAGACTAACCACTGGAACAGGCCTTTTACATGTGAACCAGGCATCCCGTCAGGCCTCCATTCCTTAAAGGAAAAGTTACACGTAAGAAAAACAACACAACCTATTAAAAAATAAAACCTCAGAAGGAACGAACCCTTGTAGGAGCTGCACGTCTAAACGTGCAGATAATTCCATCTTGTTTAACTAACCATTACTTAACACCAGCCAAAATTTAAAGGTTACCACCCTTTATCTTAACATCAGACCTTTTCCCTTTCAAGGTCAAATGAGGGTATTGCACATGTTAGTTCTAATCCTTGGTTCTCTTTTTAGATCAGTGGCAGGGTGCTGGTGTTAGAAGTTCCTCGCCAAACAATCTAATAATAAAACAGCCTCTGGCCACCCATGCACATAACAGGACACTAATGGTACGGTCCAAGGAAGCTCTTCTGATCTCCAATACAGACGAGAAAAGGGATGCACAGCCAGCTGGAAAGAAACATTTCATTCAAACCTGTATCCAAACAAGGATACCTCTCCTATTGCCATGCAGAGCATGGCAGAAAGAACAAACCCCATAGTAACACAGCTTTCCAGATCACCCGCTTTTGCTGACAGCTCTGGCTACTCAGAAATGAAAGGGAAGCAAAACTTCTGCTCATACTTCTCCGGGAAGTCCATTTTTAGCAACCACTGGAAGAAATTATCTCTCACATCTGTAATGAGTGCACAAGCCGAGAGTGTCCAGCACTATGTAGGAAAGCACCTATACAATATAAAGCAGCTGTCCCTGAAATGTGGCTCTCCTACTACATTATCTGAGGATTGTATTGGGAACAGCATGTACATCATCATCAACAGTCATTTCGTACTGTTAGGTTGAAACTAAGGCTGTCAAGCGATTTAAAAAAATAATCACGATTAATCACCCTGTTAATAATAGAATACCAATTATTTCTGGATGTTTTCTACATTTTCAAATATAATTACTTCAATTACAACACAGAATACAAAGTGTACAGTGCTCACTTTATATTTATTTTTATTACAAATATTTGCACTTTAAAAAACAAAAGAAATAGTATTTTTCAACTCACTGTACTGTAATACAATCTCTTTATCATGAAAGTTGAACTTACAAATGTAGAATTATGTACAAAAAAACTGCATTCAGATCAAAACTATGTAAAACTTCAGAGCCTACAAGTCCACTCAGTCCTGTTTCAGCCAATTGTTCAGACAAACAAGTTTGGTTACAGTTTGCAGGGGATAAAACTGCCCGCTTCTTGTTTACAATGTCACTTGCAAGCGAGAACAGGCATTCGCATGGCACTGTGGTAACTGTCATAGCAAGATATTTATGTGTCAGATGCACTAAAGATTCATATGTCCCTTCATACATCAACAACTATTCCAGAGGACATGCGTCTATGCGGATGACAAGTTCTGCTCAACGATCCAAAGTAAATCGGAATGAAGTGCGTTCATTTTCATCATCTGAGTCAGATGCCACCAGCAGAAGGTTGATCTTTTTTGGTGGTTCAAGTTCTGTAGTTTCTGCATCTGAGTGTGGCTCTATTAAAACTTCTGAAAGCATGCTCCACACCTGACTCGTCCCTCTCAGATTTTGGAAGGCACTTCAGATTCTTAAACCTTGGGTCGAGTGCTGTAGCTATTTTTAGAAATCTTACATTGGTACCTTCTTTGCATTTTGTCAAATCTGCTGTAAAAGTGTTCTTAAAATGAATATGTGCTGGGTCATCATCCGAGACTGCTATAACATGAAATATTTGGCAGCATGCGAGTAAAACAGAACAGGAGACACAAAATTCTCCCTCAAGAAGTTCAGTCACAAATTTAATTAATGAATTATTTTTTAATGAGCATTATCAGCATGGAAGCATGTTCTCTGGAATGGTGGCAGAAGCATGAAGGTGCGTATGAATGTATAGCATATCTGGCATGTAAATACCTTGCAACGCCAGCTACAAAAGTGCCATGTGAATGCCTATTCTCACTTTCAGGTGACATTGTAAATAAGAAGCAGGCAGCAGTATCTTACATAAATGTACACAAACTTGTTTGTCTGAGCGATTGGCTGAACAAGAAGTAAGACTGAGTGGACTTGTAGGCTCTAAAGCAGGGGTAGGCAACCTATGGCATGGGTGCCAAAGGCGGCACGTGAGCTGATTTTTCAGTGGCACTCACACTGCCTGGGTCCTGGCCACCAGTTCGGGGGGCTCTGCATTTTAATTTAATTTTAAATGAAGCTTCTTAAACATTTTAAAAGCCTTTTTTACTTTACATACAATAATAGTTTAGTTATATATTATAGACTTATAGAAGGAGACCTTCTAAAAACATTAACATGTATTACTGGCACGCAGAACCTTACATTAGAGTGAATAAATGAAGATTCGGCACAGCACTTCTGAAAGGTTGCCGACCCCTGCTCTAAAGTTTTACATTGTTTTGTTTTTGAGTGCAGTTATGTAACAAAAAAAGCCCTATGTTTGTAAGTTACACTTTCTCAGTAAAGAGATTGTACTACAGTGTTTGTATGAAATGAATTGAAAAATACTATTTCTTTTGTTTATCATTTTACAGTGCAAACATTTGTAATAAAAATAATATAAAGTGAGCAGTGTACACTTTTTATTCTGTGCTGTAATAGAAATCAATATATTTGAAAATGTACAAAAACATCCAAAATACTGTATTTAATACATTTGAATTGGTATTCTATTGTTTAACAGTGTGATTAATCGCGATTACTTTTTTTAATCACAATTAATTTTTTGAGTTAATTGTGTGAGTTAACTGTGATTAATCGACAGCCCTAGTTGAAACCGTTTCAAAGCCAGAGGAACCCACCTTGGCAAGAAGGGTCAGTTCATCTCCTTGGTGAAATTTTCCATTGTATTTAACAGAAACCTTGAACATTATAGTGTTTGTTTTGTGTCTGTGTGAGAGTATTCACCAGTCCTGAAGCCAGTTATCTCATGCCATGATGAAAAATCCTTCAAAGCAGACAAATAGCAAGGTAATCTATATGCAAATTGACTGGTTTAGTCAGCCTGATGTGTCTGAGACTGAGTGAATTTAATTATGGTTTATTGGTGCTGGTTTTGCTTGAGTAATCTGAAGGTAATGGTGCATAATGCTGAATTAATCTAGGATGAAACAAAATGGTTTCCTGGGGATAAACTGAGACAAGGGCATCATCATACTCCATTTCTGCAGCTGTGTACATTTTTCCTTGTAGCCCATTGTAGCTTTCTTGGTATCCTCTGGAGTCTGCCACATCTCTCTCAGATCTCTAATGTTCACAAGAATTTTAGAGCCAAATTCTCTGCTCAAGTAGTTTTTTTTTCTGTAATGGAGTTAATCCAGCAGATAATTTGGTCCTTCATTTGGTCCACTGCTGGTTCTCTCCTCTTCCACACCTAATATATTCCCTCACAGATGCCTATAAAGTGTACACTCTGTAGGACACCCTTTTAAAAATGTAAAAGTGAGAAGTAAGTGATTTGAGAAATAAGATGGTATGAGAGATTCCTAGAAAGGAAACAAAAAGGATACAGAACAAGAGAGCATTTTTGCCTCTTCATCTGAAACAATTTAATCCTTTAGCATCAACATTTCAGGTGAGTATTTAAATTAAAATCAGGCCTCCACTAATAACCTGAAAAAAGCAAATATAAAAAGATAATTTATTTATTAATAAGCTGTTTCAGAGATTGTAGGGAAACAGACCCTGCACTGAAGAGCTCACAGTCTAAGTAAGTGTGTAAGTTTTTGCAGGATTGGTGCCTAAACAATATAGAGGCTGAGTGAGGGAAGGGATATAATAAATGCTTTTTCTTTTCTCTGAAAAGTTATTCTCTTTAGTTAACAGTAACTATATTTAAAAAAAAAATAGTTAAACCAAAAGCATTGCTTCAGTCACTAGGGAAGTGTAAGTTAGAAGCAGAATTTCCTTATGACAATGCAGTCATTTTAGATAAGCAGATTCTTTGCACATTTTAGGTAAATCAGGCAAGTCTCCAGGCTGGCATTCTGGTTGCAGGGAATATGTGGAGTCAGGATGTAACTGGATTTAGAAGCAATTAGCCACACTTTTACCTCAGTTTTCTGGGTGTCCAATTTGATACTTTGGGGTTGATTTTCCAAAGTGTTGAGCACACACCATTCCCATTGATTTCAACTGTAGCAGATGCTAGCATTTCTGAAAATCACTCCTCAAGGGATCTCAAAACGGGCACCTAAAAACCAAGAAGGTCCCCAAAAATCAATAGGCCAAAAATGCCAGAAGTGGCTAACTCCAAAGCCATCAGTTTGTGGATCAGTGCTCAGTTTCATAGACAGTAACACCTCCCAAAAGCTTTAGGTAAGTAAAAGACGGTTACTCACCTTTGTAACTGTTGTTCTTCGAGATGTGTTGCTCATATCCATTCCAGTTAGGTGTGCGTGCGCCGCGTGCACATTCGTTGGAAGACTTTTTACCCTAGCAACACTCGGCGGGTTGGCTGGGCGCCCCCTGGAGTGGAGCTGCTATGGCACCGGATATATACCCCAGCTGACCCGGCCACCCTTCAGTTCCTTCTTGCCGGCTACTCCGACAGTGGGGAAGGAGGTGGGTTTGGAATGGATATGAGCAACACATCTCGAAGAACAACAGTTACAAAGGTGAGTAACCGTCTTTTCTTCTTCGAGTGATTGCTCATATCCAT
>NC_133770.1:36225977-36240304 GCF_003597395.2 Chelonoidis abingdonii | reverse complement strand
TACCTTAGGGAGGAACGCTGGATGAGGTCGCAACTGTACCTTGTCCTTGTGAAAGACAGTATACGGTGGGTCCACCGTAAGCGCTCGAAGTTCAGAGACCCTTCTGGCCGATGTAATGGCCACTAGGAAGACTGTCTTCCACGACAGGTACAGGAGTGAGCAAGTCGCCAGTGGCTCAAATGGCTGATGCATAAGTCTGCTTAGGACTAAGTTGAGGTCCCAGGTGGGGGCAGGGCGGCATACTGGGGGATAGAGGCGCTGCAGGTCCTCAAGAAATCTAGTAACTAAGGGGTGGGAAAAGACGGAGTGGCCACTTTCTCCAGGATGGAATGTGGAGATAGCCACCAAGTGCACCCTCAGAGAAGATATCGCCAGGCCCTGTTGCTTAAGAGACCAGAGGTAGTCCAGAACAGCGGGTATCGAGACCTCAGAAGCAGTAACATTCTGCGTTGTACACCAGCAGGAGAAACGTTTCCACTTGGCCAGGTACGTGGACCGAGTGGAAGGCTTTCTGCTACTTAGGAGAATATGCTGTACTGGAGCGGAACAGCGTAACTCCGGTGTGTTCAGCCATGCAAGAGCCACGCCGTGAGGTGAAGGGCCTGCAGGTCGGGGTGGCGAAGACTGCCGTGGTCCTGTGTTATGAGGTCTGGAAGGAGTGGCAGGGAAACTGGGCTGGCCATGGACAGGTTGAGCAGGGTGGTGTACCAGTGCTGTCTGGGCCACGCTGGCGCAATCAGGATTAGATGCGCTCTGTCCCTGTGGAGTTTTATTAGGACCTTGTGAACCAGAGGGAACGGTGGGAAGGCATAGAGCACGTGGTGCCTCCATGACATGAGGAATGCGTCCAAGATCGATCCCGGTGAAAGACCTTGGAAGGAGCAGAACGCTTGGCACTTCCTGTTCGTGCGAGTGGCGAACAGGTCTATGAGGGGAAAACCCCACCTCTGGAACATCGAATGATTAACGTCTGGTCTTATCGACCATTCGTGACAGAGGAAAGATCTGCCCAGCTGATCCGCCAGAGTGTTCTGAACTCCTGGGAGAAAGGACGCTACCAGGTCTATTGAGTGGGCTATGCAGAAGTTCCAGAGTCGAATGGTCTCTTGACACAGGGGAGAAGAGCAAGTCCCTTCCTGTTTGTTGATATAATACATGGCCGTTGTGTTGTCTGTAAACACTGAGACACAACGGCCGTGAAGATGTTGCTGGAACGCCTGGCACGCGAGGGGCACTGCTCTCAGCTCTCGGACGTTTATGTGGACCATCAGCTCCTGCAATGACCAAAGGCCCTGGGTACGAAGGTGACCGAGGTGAGCCCCCCAACCGAGAGATGACGCATCTGTCGTCAGGGACAGCAAGGGCTGTGGTGGATGGAACGGTAAGCCCTGCACACACCAAGGAGGGAGTTAGCCACCAGTCGAGGGAGCGTAAGGTGCTCGGGGGAACAGTCACCAGAATGTCTATTGGATCCCTGCCCGGACGGTAGACCGAATTGAGCCACGTTTGAAGGGGCCGGAGGCGGAGCCGGGCATACTTGGTCACATAAGTACAGGCGGCCATGTGGCCTAGTAGGCCGAGACACGTGCGAGCCGAGGTGGTCGGGGAGATCTGCAGACCTCGAATGATTGTCGTGATCGTCTGGAAACGTGGCTGAGGTAGGTAGGCCTTGGCTCGAGTGGAGTCCAGGGTTGCCCCTATGAAGTCCAGCCTTTGGGTGGGAACCAGTGTGGACTTTTCCGCATTGAGGAACAGCCCCAGCCGGGAGAATAGGTCCGTGATTCTGTCCACATGCTGTTTGACCTGAGTCTGGGAGGTTCCTTTGATGAGCCAGTCGTCCAGATACGGGAATACATGTATCTGCTGCTGGTGGAGGTGGGCGGCGACGACGGCCATACACTTCGTAAACACCCTTGGGGCCATGGAGAGGCCAAAGGGGAGGACAGTGAATTGAAAGTGCTGGTGATTGGCTACAAAGCAAAGATACCTCCTGTGTGGAGGGAAGATGGCGATGTGGAAGTACGCGTCCTTCATGTCGAGGGCGGCATACCAGTCTCCAGGATCCAAGGACAGAATAATAGTCCCCAGGGAGACCATGCGGAACTTCAACTTGACCATAAACTTGTTGAGGCCTCGCGGGTCTAGGATAGGCCTGAGGCCTCCCTTGGACTTGGGGATCAGAAAGTAGCGAGAGTAAAACCCTTTTCCCTTCTCATCTGGTGGTACCTCCTCTATTGCTCCTGCAGTGAGGAGAGACTGCACCTCTTGTAAGAGGACTTGCTCGTGAGAGGGGTCCATGAAGAGGGACTGGGTTCGGGGGTGGGAAGGCGGGGTTGAAACAAACTGGAGGTGGTATCCTTGTTTCACCGTGCATAGGACCCAGATGTCTGAGGTCAACTGGGACCACGCCGGGAGGAAGTAGGAGAGGCGGTTGGAGAAGGGAGGAGAAGGATCCTGTCCTGAAACTGGTACGCCGTCCTTGTGTGTACCTTCAAAAGGCTGACTTTGGCCCCGGAGGTGCTTTTGGGGGGCCATAGTTTTGACCCCCTTGAGGCCCAGACTGGCGTCTATGGCCACCCCGCCCGCGCCTTCTGTTGAAGTCTTGTCTGTGCTGGGGCGCAAAGTACGGCTGGTGGGGTTGAGGCCGGAAGGGTCTGCGTTGGGTCACAGGCGTATGCATGCCCAACGAGCGCATGATGACCCTGTTGTCCTTTAAACTCTGTAACCTGGGGTCGGTCTTTTCAGAGAATAGACCCTTGCCATCAAAGGGTAAGTCCTGGATGGTGTATTGGAGCTCGGGTGGCAGGTTGGAGACCTGGAGCCATGAGATACGCCTCATGGTGATACCTGAGGCCAGAGTTCTGGCTGCCGAGTCGGCCGCATCGATAGAAGCCTGGAGGGAGGTTCTAGCCACCTTCTTCCCTTCTTCAAGGAATGCGACAAATTCCTGGCGAGAGTCCGGGGGTAGTAATTCTGTGAATCTACCCACCTCTGCCCAGGTGTTGTAGTTATAACGGCTCAGGAGAGCCTGCTGATTGGCCACCCGGAGCTGAAGGGTGCCTGCCAAATACACCTTGCAGCCCAGTAGGTCCATCCGCCTAGCCTCCTTTGATTTGGGGGCTGGCACCTGTTGCCCATGGCGTTCCCTTTCGTTGACTGATTGGACAACTAATGAGGAGGGAGGAGGATGGACATATAGGTATTCGTACCCCCGGGAGGGTACCATGTATTTTTTCTCAACTCCCTTTGCCGTAGGGGGGATGGAGGGTGGGGACTGCCATAAGGTGTCCGCAGTGGCCTGGATGGTCTTGATGAAAGGCAAAGCCACCGTAGTGGGGGCATCTGCCGACAGGATGCTCACAACTGGGTCCTCGAACTCTGGGACTTCCTCTACTGGAAGATTGATGTTGAGCACTACCCTCCTAAGGAGGTCCTGATGGACTCTGAGGTCTATTGGCGGGGGCCCTGTTGATGAGGTCCCTGCCACCGCCTCATCTGGAGAGGAAGAGGATGAAACGACGGGAATGAGGGGGTCCTGAATGGCCTCCTGCTCCTGTCGGTTCCTGCTCCATTGGTACTGGGGAACCTGGTGGATGGATCATCTGCTCCTCTGTCCCAGCTGGAGGGGGACGGCTAATGGTGGCCTCTGGAGCTCGATGCTCTGAGGAAGCGGAGCGGGTCTGGACCAATGGAGCACCTTGGGCCTGATGGTACGCCCAGGGTGTCCAAAAGGACCACTGTTGAGGTCCCAGGTCCTGAGACCTGGTAGGCACCTCCGTATCTCGGTCCTGGTCGTAATAACTGTCCGCGTGGGAGGACACAGACGTCTGCCTGGATGGCCATGGAGGAGCAGAGAAACCTTGGGCTGAGGTTCCGATGGACCTCGCTCCCCTCTTTAACGGGGACCGGTGCCGGTATGCATAACGGTACTGGGATCGAGATCGGGACCTGCGACCAGACCGGTGCTGGGAGGTCGACCGAGATCTCGAGTCCCTGCGGCGTGAACGGCTCCGAGAGGTACGGTGCCTGGATCGGTGCTGAGAACTAGAGCGGTGCCGCGGATAGTGAGGTGGAGAGCGGGAGTCCAACCGGTGCCGCAAGTCTGACCGGTGTCATGTAGGAGAATGGTGCTGGGACTGCGAGCGGCGTTGAGAGCGGGCACGTCGTCTCGACCGGGAGCGCCTGCGGGACCGCAATCTTGAGCGGTGCCGGTCCGCTGAGCCGACAGACGGTGGTCTAGTCAGGGTCGGCTTGCCCAGAGATTGGATTACCCGCACCGGCGGTGCTGGGGGTAGAGGCAGTGCCAAATCTGTTAAGGCGATTAAGTCTCTCGCCGCCAAAAACGCCTCTGGTGTGGATGGCATGATGAGCTCTACCGCGGTACGTGCCAGGGAGCTATCAGGCACTGCACTCGACGGCCCTCGTGGGACCGGAATCAACGATGCCGATTTAGTCGGAGCCGCGGTAGGTATCGGCACCGGGCGGTCCGATCTGGGCGCACTCTCTGGCTGCGGCATGGGCGGTGCCAAAGCAGCAGGAGTCTTGGCCTTCTTTGACCTCGGGGAGAGGGAACGACGTGGAGTCGACTTTGGTGCCGGTGCCAGCCGGTGCCAAGAGTTTTTAGGCGTACTGGTGCAATCCGGTGCCATAGGGGCTCTTCTGCTTACAGACTGACCAGCGCTCGGTGCCGAAGTTGGCGGTGTCAGGGCCGCCTCCATGAGGAGCTGTTTCAGTCTGATGTCCCACTCCTTTTTAGTTCGCAGCTTGAAAGCCTTGCAAATAAAGCACTTAGCTGTTAAGTGCAATTCTCCGAGGCACTTCAAACAGGAGTCGTGTGGGTCTCCTGTTGGCATCGGCCTGTGACAGGCCAAGCACGGTTTGAAGCCCAGTGAGCCGGGCATGAGCACCGGGTGCGGGGAAGGGGCTACGCCCCGAGCTAACTAGTACTAAACTAACTATACTAAGAACTTACAACTAATTCTAAATATCTACAGGAAGAACATCTATGTACACAGTAACAACGAGAAACTACGAGTAGCTGGGGAGGTGAAGGTCAGCTAAGCTGCACTCCACTGTTCCAACGACTGACACGGGCGGTAAGAAGGAACTGAAGGGTGGCCGGGTCGGCTGGGGTATATATCCAGTGCCATAGCGGCGCCACTCCAGGGGGCGCCCAGCCGACCTGCCGAGTGTTGCTAGGGTAAAAAGTCTTCCAACGAACGTGCACGCAGTGCGCGCACACCTAACTGGAATGGATATGAGCAATCACTCGAAGAAGAACTAGCTTTACACATTTTTGGGCAAGGAAGTCCATGAGATACCTGAATATCTATAGTTTATTTTTCATTTTCATGGTTGGAAGAAGGTGAAGATAGATAACATGTTATTGAGAGATTCTCTCTCTCTCTCACACACACACTCTTGTTTTAGTCATTAGACACAAAGCATAGAAACCACATCTTTCGGTTCCTATTTCACTGTAGGTTTTCAGTGTGTTCTATTTTGTTTTCTTTAGGCATAAGGTTTACTTTATACTTTAAATTCATCTGTGCAGAACCTTTTTGTTTTTGTTCAGCTTCTTGAAAAATAAGGTCTTTATATTCAAGTGTTTCCTTATTCTTTATCTATACAAATAATGCTTGGGAGGGACACAGTGTGTTGCATGACACTTGGAAAGAAGCCAGAGGGTTGGAGTGGAGAGGGCCTAGGTTCTATTCCTGACCCTTTTACTGGTTTTCTTTGGCAACTCCCTCAAAGGCTTAATTTTCAGAGGGGCTGAGAACCTGCAGCTCTTTCTGATTTCATGTGGAATTTCAACACTTCTGAAAATCAGGCCCTTAGCCAATATGTGCTTCAGTTTCCCCATCTGTAAAATGGCGATAATACTACCTCCTCACCTTTATTAAGCACTGTGAGATCTATCCTATAGAAATATAGTGCACTGAAATGTAATAAAATCTTTTATAGATTATTCTTCAGGCCCTATAGGATTTCTGTGGCTTTTAACATAACGCCTGAACTCCCTTTCTGCTTCTTTGGAGTTTGCTTGGATGTTATCACTTTTCAGTGGAGCCATGGCATCTGAGGAGGTGCTTTTTGAACTGTCGTCCTTTATAATTCACTTGATTGCTGGATGTTTCCAAGGAAAAGGGAAATAAACCTCTTCAGAGAAGATGTTTTTGCTTTACCATCTGATCATTGCAGGGAGCATTTCCGAACACAGTGTGCACTGAGCCTGGAGGTGTGTTTGCTGTGTGCTGGGTAACGCTGTGAGGCATTCTTGAGGCTGTGTCCCTCTCAGTTCTCTTGAACATTATGGCTCTTCATCACCCCTAAACTACGGCAATGCTTAGCCGGCACGGTCATGCTACTTCCTTTTCAGCATTGTTGATTCCAGTGAGCAAGCTTCTCCCAGTGTTTGTCTAAGTTATTTGGGTTAATGACAAATTTCCTTTCAGGAAGTTCTTATAAGTGATATTAAATGTGGTATTTAAAAAAATGAGGGAGACTCATGGTATTTGAAGGATCCTTGAACTGCTGTTCATTTTGGTGGGAAGAGAGGACCCTCTCTCTCAGCGTATGTGCAGTGTGCCTGGCCATTTGGTAGCATCATCGTCGGCCAGTGCTATAAAACCATTGAAAAGGATTTGGTGCCATCTGCTGGACTGAATAGAATATTACAAGTCAGACCAAAAATTCCCTGGTATCTTGTGAAAGGCGCATCAGGAGTTGAAATTATCCATATGTCCATTCTAGCCCCCTGTATGAAGGGGGCTCTAGTCTGGAGATGTTCTTCACACCAGGAAACTGAATTGGACCTTGGCTGTTCTGAGTTGGAGTTTTCCAGGATAGACCACCAACAGTGCACTTGGATAGAAGCAGTGAAATAAGCCAGTGATAGTGTCCTTGTAACCCTTCTGTCAGCAGCTGTCAGCAGCAAAAATGGCCAGGTTCAAATATCTAGGGGTTCCTCCTAGAATTAACCAATACTACCACAAGCTTCAACCACTACCCAGAAACCTCTGTGCAATGCTTAACTGGCAATGCTTCCCCTCCGACATGCACCAACTTTGTGTATAAGACAAAGAAAACGTTATTAGGGGAAAGGAATACAGCATTAATTTTAAGAAACACGGCAACATACAGTAAGTCATTCATATGTTTATATGAGTAGTAGGTAAAACACTCACCCACACAGTCTCTTTGGCAGTAATCCCTTGCCTCAGTTTCCCCACCTGCTGATGTGAACAGCCAATGGACATATACCTCTACCCCGATATAATGCGACCCGATATAACATGAATTCAGATATAATGCGGTAAAGCAGCGCTCGGGCGGGGACGAGGCTGTGCACTCCAGCGGATCAAAGCAAGTTCGATATAACGCGGTTTCACCTATAACATGGTAAGATATTTTGGCTCCCGAGGACAGCGTTATATCGAGGTAGAGGTGCATGTCCCTTTAACACCTTGCTTTCTCACTGGTGCACCCCATGTACCCCACCCACTCATGGGTTTGGGGGGTTTTTTTGGTCAGTGGTTAGTCCTGGAGTGTGGGAGTACAGTCAGGCAGGCTCATCTCTGGCCCCAAGGAGGAAGTAGTGCCTTAGTACTACCTCTGCATCATATCTTATCAGGATGCAGGTCCTCAGACTCCGAACCCAGCGACAGTGAGTGCTACTCTAGAGGTGCTATGTAGGTGACAGACATAGGTCCTTACCAGAGTTAACTCTGTTCTATCATTGCACTGTGGAAGGGGTTCAGTGACAAAGGACCCTTGAGCACAGCCCTGGCCACAAGGGATTTTCTTCTCACAAGGTAGGAACTTTGTGACTAGTGTACTGCCCAGCTGTGCAATAGTTTGGGTTATGGCAACTCCTCTCAGGGCATATTAAGTACAGTTTTATGGCCTTTTGTCACACAATAGGATAACATTTAATTCCCCCCCCCACACACACACATCCAGCACTTTAATTAATTTTAACCAAAACAACCAGCGTTCACACTGGGAGGGCAGATAACAAACATGCAAATAAGGTCTGCTCATCCTGTCTCATCTCCTTGTTCACCAATAGCTGGTAGCATAAATCTCCTGCCCAAGAGTTTCAGGGGTTTACATCCTACTGTACTGTAGCATTGGAGGCTAGTTCCTTCAAAATATAAAATCAGTAGGTGCAATTTTCAGGCAAGCAATCTGACTGAAATTTGTAGTAGACTCTGAACTGTAGGGATATGTCAGTGTTGAGCAGTAGCCGTAAGGGTTCCAGATCCACTTCAAAAAATCAAAGGATTTAAGTGCCCTGGAAAAAGTGGTTACATTTGGTGGTGTTGCATTATGTATAATCCTATAGCTACAGTAGGATGGAATTTTGCAGCAGTGTTGGTGAGAGGTACAAAGGATAAAGGAGCATAGAACAAAAACTTGGAATAGCGCTAGAGCTAGTCTCACAGGAAGACAATGAGTCTAAAGACAAAAATCTGTTTCAGCTCATGGTCTGTGTTTATCCAAATTAAATATGCTCTTTAGAAATGATAATCACGTTGCACTTTCAGGCTGGATGTGTTACAGATTGCAACAGACTTCCTCTGTTTAGACATTGAGCACTAGGCACTGAACCATGACATTTCTAGACTTTATTGACCTGTAGGTCACATTTTAGCTTTCTAAAACTCAGGTATTTACATTGCAGACCTCTTTTACAACCTGTTACATTTGTTATAAGCAAATGCTACAAATGTTAATCCCTGTGTGCTGAAGTTTGTGATTTCATTTTTTACACACTGATAATTGTCATCTTCATGTTAACATGCTCTAGAAAGTCAGTGTTCCCATTGCAATCACCATATGGGGCTTTGACTTTTTTACATTTTGCCTGATATATGTAGGTTTTTAACTGCAAGAATTATTCATTCCAGCATCCCCAGATTCAAAAGGAGTCACAATATATCAAGTATTTATGCTGTGATAACCAGGGGACTCTACAGCAGTGGGTAACAGGAATCAGAATTGCCAAGGTGAGAATGAAGACCATTCCCCCTCACCCCCCAACTCCCTCAACTACCTGGCTGTCATTGAGGCTCACTGCATCCAGTCAGTGTACAATAAGTGGCTTGATCCTAGCTTCCGTATCTGCCACTGTTTCTTGCTGTGGGATGACACCAAACAGAGACCCCCAGGCTTCCCCCCTACTCCTTTACAAAGTGCTTTGAAGCATACAGTGCTGTAGTATTATTTTAAGCACTTGCATTGAGTGGATCTTAGGGCAGAATCCCATTGAATTCAATAGGGTGCAGGGGTCAATAGACTCTATACAGGTGTAGGGATTCTCTCTGGCATGTCCCAGTACAGAGTCAGGCTCAGTTTTTGTAGAAATAGCTGCTTTCTAACAAAATTTGGGAAAGGGTTCAAAAAAAATGCAGCTCACAGCAAATGTGTGTTTGGACATGCAGACAGTTGCATTGACTCTGCTCCAGGATTAAAGATGCACTTTATTTCCCCAGTATGGCAAGACACTGTATGATAACTACAAACGTGCAGTACAGAGGGCCAGTTTGGCCTCTGGATGGGCAAACCTGGCGACTGTGAAACCAGCTGTCACTTCAGGATCATCCTTGACAGGTATCTACACTATTTGACATGATTAAACCTTATGCAAGAGTGCTGAGGATTTTCTGACCCATAAGTTTAGTAATAAGATTTTTTGTTCTGGCCCTCAGTTGTAACCCATAGCTATGGGATACTGCTCCAAGAAATAAGTTCACATCTTTGAACATAAGTCACCCAGAGCAGAACAGAGTTAACATGCATTCCTGGCACATTTAATAGAATGCTTTTTTGGTGGCTTCCATGTACGGGTTCCCCTTCGCTATGCCTCATCTTGACTAAATGTTCAAGATCCTATAGTCTCTCATTCAGAAAAAGACGTGTCCTTCATCTCTACACTGTCACTCTTGGAACAGTGGGCTTTTCTGAGGATAATGCTGTTGGCACTCCAAGAAGTGATCAGGACAGCAATGAGCCACTCTATCCAACAGTGAGAATGAGATAAGGAAGAGAACACTATTTCCATCGCAACATGGAACAAGGGACCCCAGAGTCTTTAGCAAACTCATCTTCACTACAGCACAGTCACAAGGGGGCAACGTGGGGGTAATTTCTAACTTTACATACAGTAGATCTGTTGCTTTTCTGTTGCCCATTTATCACTGTAGAGCAGCGTTTCCCAAACTGTGGGAGGCTTAGAGGATCATGAAAGGGTACAAAGGGTCATGGCATTAAAAGTGGGGGGGGGGGGGGGTGGAGAGAAAATGCAAGAAAGCCAGAATATGTTCCAGTTGCAGTAGCTCCTGTCCTGGGGGGCTGGCTGGGCTCAGCTTCCCATGCTGGGCATTTTGATCCCATGCACCAAGGACGAGGTCACAGTGCCACTCAGATTTGGCCTGGCTGCCCTGCCGGCAGAGTGGCAGGGCCCCCAGGTCGCAATGCCTCAAGTGGGGAAAATTGAGCCAGCTGTCTCCATGGGCCAGGAGCTACTGCTACAGGGTGTGTGTGTGTGGGGTGTCTCACTCTGCAACTCACACAAACACGGACCTGCCACCCCTTAGTGGCAGCACCCAACCACCCTCCCTCCTGGGCTTCCCATTCCCCACCCCCATCTTTGTGCTTTTAATTTTCCCAAAAATACCCAAACCAAAGCAAAAAACCAACCAACCAAGTCACACCTCTGACTCCTGGGGATCTCCTTGACAGTGGTGAGCCCACATCTGGGGGGGCACAGCTTGAAGAAGGTTGCTGAAGAGGCATAACAGAGTATGACGATAATAGTAACCTGCACTACTGTTTTTACTTCACACATTTGAAATATATTTTATTTGTTACAAAAAGTGTTCTGGACCCCCTTTTAAAAAAATAAGATACATAATGCCTTTAAAACCAGTAAAAATCAAATCAAATTAAACAAACTGTCCCCAGCCCACAAGTATTGTCACCTTCCACATTCCCCCATCACAACACTAAATAAATAAAATCATCCCACACCAGAATTCTCCAGATACCTTCCCCAGGCCTTGCCTCCCTTCGCCCCAAATGCTTGGGGGCAGCCACATGCCTGGAAAAGTTCAGGTTCCTGGGGACCAGTGAAGGGACTGAGTTCCAAAGTCAAGGGGAACTCCCTGCCAGCTGCTTCATTTGAGAGGCGTGGGACAGCTGCTGGAGGGATGATGTAGGGGTGGCGGTTGACTCGGATTTGATGTTGTGATGGGGAGTACACTGAAGGCAACAGAATAATGACTGATTTCAGTGGGTTTCCGCACAAGTGCAGGAATCCATGCTAGCAGATCCCAAAACAGGAGCAGGGCTTACCTGAGCATATGCACCTCTATGGTTTTGACCATTGACAAGAATCCAGGCATAGGTCATAATAGATGATCATACAAAACACTGCGTGTCTCTTACAGCAGAAGGATAGCTGTCTTCTAGAGAAGTGGTTTTCAAACTGCCGGTCACGAGCCAATACTGGGTGGCGGAATGTAAGGTACAGGGTCGCAGCGGCTCTGGTCAGCTCCACCGCCTGGGCTGTTAAAAGTCCCATCAGCAGTGCTGCCCAGCTAAGGCAGGCTAGTTCTTACCTGTTCTGACACCCTGCTGTGCCACGAAAGCAGCCAGCAGCAGGTCCGGCTCCTAGGTGGGAGGGCCACAAGGTTCCATGCGCTGTCCCCACCCCAAGTGCCGGCTCCGCACTCCTATTGGCCAGGAACCAGCCAATGGGAGCTGGGGTGGGGGGAGGTGCCTGCAGACAAGGGCCTCACGGAGCCACTTGCGTGCCTCCACCTAGGAGCCAGACCTACTGCTGGCCACTTCCAGGGCACAGTGCAGTTTGTGGTGCCAGGGCAGGCAGGAAGCCTGCCTTAGCACCCCCGCTGCCCCACTGACTGGGAACCGCCCAAGGTAAGCCTGCACCCCAACCCTGTGCCCCACTCCCCTGCTCCAGCCCTGAGCCTCCCCCACAACCCAGAGCCCCTTATATGGATGTGTGTGTGCAAATTATATACACAGACACACACACAATGGAATGCAATCAAAATATAAATGACTTACAGTGGTGATACAGATTAATTTCATACATGATAACATGTTCAAATATAGAACAGAAGCAGTACAAGCCAACACTTCCACTGCCTATTCATCTGAAAGAATGGCTCATATTAAATGGTTATATACCTGTTTGAAAGATCTTATTAACTGATATCACTGTAGACTTATCTATTGAGCTTTATTGGCATTCTAGTGCAAGCAGGTTATTGAGACTATACATACACTCTGCTAGCATCTATCGCACTAGCCCAACGTAAAATACAGCAAATTAGATGTGGCCAGAACTTAGTTTCCCCTGCCCCCTCCTTTTTATCATACGGAATGTCTAACAATGAGCAGCTGTTGGCTGACATTCTAAAATGGGGCTGAATATTTTTTTTCAAACTGCCATTCACAGTATTAGTTGGAATTAATAGAATCTACAATCCTGCATTAACATGGGAGGGAGTTTTGTTTAATCAGCCTCAATAACAGCTGAAGCATTGCTCAGATGGCAGGTGGAGCTTCCTGTTCTCACATCTCATTTGTAGCATGTATGGTGACTGGAACATTGTGGCCAACATTTGTGGTATCTGTAACACCCAAACTGTAGAGTCTGTGGTTTTTTTAAGGGTCCTTTGTGCCAAAGTCATCTCATGCAATATGTTGTTTTTATCTCTGTCTTGCTACATTAATCTTCATATGGTTGAACACACTGTGTACAATTTCGACAGCACATGAGAGTGTTCAAAAGACCAAGGCTGCTGCTGTTCCCTAGATGTAATTGTGCAAGAGGCCTGTTGCTATACAGGGCATTTTGTATTCTGCTTTGGACAAAAATTTGCCAATTTAAAAAACTGTTGATAATTTTGTTTGAATACTGGAAAGACTAGAAAACAAAATTAGAGAGAGAAGGCAGCATGGAATTACTCTGGATTTTCACTGACGTAACAGAGCATGCTTTGGGTGGCTGTCCTTGTGTATAGTGGGTTGGGGATCAAGTGCCAAATAGTGCCCTTAAGTCTTATGCCATTTGGAAAATAAAGACAAAGCCATTAATGCCAGGAGGCAGTGGCAGCAGGTTTCCATTTAGCTATTCCCTGACTTCCTGATTATATCATTTTGCCAGATAGGTCCACTGCGTGGAGAAGGCCAGGATACAGTGCCCCACATCTATCCACCCTCTCCCTTTTTAGATTCAGCAGGACTGGAGATTAGAACATTTTTGTCCAGACTGACCCAAAAGCTCCCACTGTTTGTGAATTGTTCTTCAGGCCCATTCATAGAAAGACTTCACACACCAAGTAGGAAAATTGTGTCCCCCAGCTAAGCAGCTGGATTATGGATCCCAGCTGGTCCACCAATCTCTCTGCAGAGTGCTTGCACCTACTGACTTGTACCTAGTGGCCCACATGATTGATTGTATCAGCTTATGGAAGCTCCTTGTTGAATTTCTAACAAATATTCAATATAGTGCCCATAATCAGCATGACACTTGGAATTAAGTAGATTTATTTCAATGAATACATAATAAACACACAAAAAGCATACATAAAATACCACAGGCCAAGTTCTACTCTGACTTGCATCATGTGTAGTCTTAGTGAAGTCAATGACACAGCAGAGTTTGGTCTTGCTTCTCTGTTTGTTAAAGTTGTGTGATCTGTAAATCTTCTAATCAAGTCATTTACTGTTAATACTTGGAACTTTGCACATCATATTCATAGCACCTATTTGCTAAATGGACAAGTGCAGCAATTTTATTTGCAAATGCCAGGACTAAAAACATCTATGCTCAGACATGTATTGCGGGATATTCAATACTCATTAAAACCCTGATCCAAGAAGCACTTGAGCACAGTTAGGCCTGGTCTACACTATGCGTTTAAACTGAATTTAGCAGCGTTAAACCGATTTAACCTGCACCCGTCCACACAACGAGGCCCTTAATATCGATATAAAGGACTCTTTAAACCGTTTTCTGTACTCCTACCTGACGAGAGGAGTAGCGCTGAAATTGGTATTGCCATGTCGGATTAGGGTTAGTGTGGCCGCAAATCGACGGTATTGGCCTCCAGGCGCTATCCCACAGTGCACCATTGTGACCGCTCTGGAAAGCAATCTGAACTCGGATGCACTGGCCAGGTAGACAGGAAAAGTCCCATGAACTTTTGAATTGCATTTTCTGTTTGTCCAGCATGGAGCTCTGATCAGCACAGGTGGCGATGCAGTCCCAAATCCAAAAAGAGCTCCAG
>NC_133770.1:36123776-36223085 GCF_003597395.2 Chelonoidis abingdonii | reverse complement strand
CTGGCTTCAAGACTAAGCTTGATAAATTTATGGAGGGGATAATATGATGAGATTGCCTACAGTGGCAAATAGCCAGTCTGTGACTGCTAGCAGCAAATATCTCCAGCTGCTGGTGATGGGACACTAGATGGGGAGGGCTCTGAGTTACTACAGAGAATTCTTTCCCAGGTGTCTGGCTGGTGAGTATTGCCTACATGCTCACAGTCTAACTACTTCCCAAATTTGGGGGTGGGAAGGAATTTTCCCCTGGGTCAGACTGACAGAGACCCTGGGATTTTTTTGTCTGCCTCTGCAGCGTGGGGCATGGGTCACCTGCAGGTTTAAACTAGTGTAAATGGTGAAGTCTCTGTAACTTGAAGGCTTTAAATTATGATTTGAGGACTTCAGTAACTCAGTCAAAGGTTAAGGGTCTATTACAGGAGTGAGTGGTTGAGGTTCTGTGGCCTGCAATATGCAGAAGATCAGACTAGATGATCATGATAGTCCCTTCCGGCCTCAGAGTGTATCACCTTGGATAGGAGTACCTGTGACACTCAAGCTATCATACTTTGTTTTGTAACCATGCAATAGCAGTGACTGACGTTTCTCGTGAGGTAAGCGCAGGATATGGAAATTGTAGATCACATCTTATTTCTTCAACTGAAAATGTAATCCATAAAGGTGCTATAACTCTGAAAGGCCTTTCTTCCATCTTCATTGGGTCTCAGCATAGTAAATTACACTAAGAAAACTAGACCATCTATTGAGGTTCAGAAATTTATGGATCAGATATCGAGGAGGTATGTCTACTTCTTTCACATGTTGAAGTTTCCAAAGGCCCCAGACTAAACTGGAGAGTTTGTTTAATCCATACTAAACTATATAGTTTGTTTTTTCTAGTAACCACAAGCTCCATTTTGTCATTATTCAGTTTGGCAATATTGACATTTACACACAGTCCCTTACACAACACTGACAGCATGCAAAACTCTTCCAGGGTTTTAGTTTAGCCAGCTAGCAAACATTTACTACTACTCTGCAGTGTATTTGGTTTCTCAAGCCTCCCATAACTCCCTCCTAGAGAAAATACAAAGATTCAGAGCTGTGAACCGAGTTAATAATGTGTGATTAATTGCGGTGTTAACAATAGAATACCAATTATTTTAAATATTTTTGGATGTTTACTACATTTTAAAATATATTAATTTCAATTATAACGTGAACACTGTAGACTTTGTATTCTGTATATTTATTTTTAATTACAAATATGTGCACTGTAAAACAAAATTGTATTTTTAATTCACCTCAAAAGTACTGTACTTCAATTTCTTTATCATGAAAATTGAACGTACAAATGTAGAATTATGTACAAAAAAACCTGCATTCAAAAGTGAAACAATGTAAAATTTTAGCGCCTACAAGTCCACTCAGTCCTACTTCTTAGTCAGCCAATCACTCAGACAAACAAGGTTGGTTACAATTTGCAGGGCATAAAGCTGCCCGCTTCTTGTTTACAATGTCACTTGCAAGTGAGAACAGGCATTCACATGGGACTGTTGTAACTGTCGTAGCAAGATATTTATGTGTCAGATGCACTAAAGATTCATATGTCCCTTCATACTTCAACCACCATTCCAGAGGACATGCGTCCATGCAGATGACAGGTTCTGCTCAACAATCCAAAGTAAATCGGAACGATGTGTGTTCATTTTCATCATCTGAGTTAGATGCCACCAGCAGAAGGTTGATTTTCTCTTTTGGTGGTTTGGATTCTGTAGTTTCCACATCAAAGTGTTGTTTTTCTAAAAGCATTTTCCACACCTCGTCCCTCTCAGATTTTGGACAGCACTTCAGATTCTTAAACCTTGGGTTGAGTGCTGCAACTATTTTTAGAAATCTCACATTGGTACCTTCTTTGCATTTTGTCAACTTTGATGTGAACGTGTTCTTAAAATGAACATGTGCTGGGTCATCATCCAAGACTGCTATAACATGAAATATATGGATGAATGCAGGTAAAACAGACCAGGAGACATACAATTCTCCCCTGAAGGAGTTCAGTCACAAATTTAATTAATGCATTATTTTTTTAACAAACCATCAGCATGGAAGCATGTCCTCTGGAATGGTGGCCAAAGCATGGAAGGGACATATGAATGTTTAGCATATCTGGCATGTAAATACCTTGCAACGCCGGCTACAAAAGTGCCATGTGAATGCCTGTTCTCACTTTCAGGTGACATTGTAAATAAGAAGCAGGCCGCAGTATCTCCCGTCAATGTACACAAACTTGTTTGTCTTAGCAATTGGCAGAATAAGTAGTAGGGTTGAATGGACTTGTAGGCACTAAAGTTTTACACAGTTTTGTTTTGAGTGCAGTTATGTAACGAAAAAAGAATCTACATTTGTAAGTTACACTTTCACAATAAAGAAATTGCACTTCAGTACTTGTATGAGGTGAATTGAAAAATACTATTTCTTTTATCATTTTTACAGTGCATATATTTGTAATAAAAATAATACTATAAAGTGAGCACTGTTCACTTTGTATTCTGTGTTGTAATCAAAATCAATATTGAAAATGTAGAAAAACATCCAAAAATAGTTAATAAATTTTAATTGGTATTCTATGGTTATAAGTCTGATTAATCACAATTTAAAAAATTAAGTGTGATTACATTTTTTTGAGTTAACTGTGATCAATTAACAGCTAATGACAACTAATGAAAAGGGATGACTCCATCCATAATGTCCTAAGACCTCAGATCTGACAACCTTATCCATATAGAATGATTATACTTTTGTCTCTAAACTTAAGCAGGCTCCATTACAAAAAAATCCAGGAAAAAATGTATTGTTGTACAGTTGAATTCTCAAACTAAACACTATTAAAAGCATTAGCAAAATGTTACACTGTAATTAAGAATTTAACCAATGAAAGGTCAGAAAATACCATCCTTAACTCTACACACTTGCCACTCTGGCTTAACCTGAAGCCCAAAGACAAACTTCTTTCCTAGTTCTATGCCATCCTAACTCCCCCTACCACTTCCATCAGTTAAATCCAGGGACCCTCATGCCTCCATCACCTTTTGAGATACTGATAATTCCACTCTGATAATCTTTGCAATACTGTTTCCTTTAGGATTGCCAGTTACACTTAAAGTAAAATTTGTACGGTCACTGATTTGACTATATGGTTTCACTTGTTTGTTTTTCATAGCAGGTCAATCAGAACTGAATAAAAAAGTGGAAAACAAGCAAGAGGCAATGTTGTAACTCTGCATGGTCCTTTTTGATGCAGTAAAATCCATAACAGGTCAATTACTGTCAGAATTCTAGCTTTTTGTACCCTGCTGGAAAATGAACAGATTTGTTAATTCTTATTCTTCATTGCTTGAGTTCTGGTTAATTCTGCACATTCAATATACCTGTGTTCTCCTTCCTCTTTTTGAGACGTAACAGGTACAGTTCAAGCAAATGGACAGATTCTCCAGAGCATACCTCCTGCCAGCTTGGAGGCCCAGAAACACACTGAGATGACAAAGGTACAAATCAGAGGTTTCTGTTGGGGCACTACAGCTAAATTTTGCCTCACCCACTCTCTGTCCCTTCAAAGCACTAGAGCATTAAGGGGTAGTGTGTTGGTTTTGCCATTTGGGGAGGTGGATGGCTGATTCCTTCTCCTGTTTCAGTTAACTCTTTCAGAGCCAGGATGGGGTACACAGGCCATTACAAATACTAAGCTCTTAGAACGCATTTTAAATCTTTGGATCTCAAAGTGCTTTATGAAGGAGGTCAGTATCACTATCTCCAGTTAAAAAAAACATTCTTTAACTGACCACAGGGGTTGTTAGGCACTCCTACTAAAAGGGCTGAACGTGCTATGCTCACAGTTTCTACGAGCCTGGGACCGAAGAACCAAACTCAAGTCTTGAACTTCACACCACGGTAGCCTGTTGCTCTACAACAGAGCACAGAGCTGACTACAATCTATCTCCCAATTAATATATTTCATTTGTGTTTATTTCTGCCAACCATCTCTGTACAGCTGGGACTGAGAATGTGTACTGGCCTTGTGTGTTCATCCTAGGAAACAATTCCACAGATTTACAAGAATAGACGTAAAAGCACTTTCTGCTTAGGTTGGGCACTTGTAAATGTTAACAGCTAGCAGCTGTCACCTAAAAATATGGAGAGAGTATGTTAAGATTTTGCCCAGGGGGCTTTACTGATCCTTAACATGTGACCTACCAATCACATTTTGAATGAAAGTTCACTTAATTTTCTGCCAAAGCAAACACAGCCCTAGTGAACTGCTAACTTATATTTTATTTTTTGTAACATGGGTGATGTATGCTTTGCCTTTTTCCCTTAAAAAAGAGTGATCAAAGCCCTTGTATGACCGGTACATTTGTGGCTGAGTGTGACTAGAGCTTAATGGGTTGGGGTGTTTTTTTTGCCACCTTTTTGTTCTGAGAGCAAGTGGAAGAAAGATATATGTTACTGGCACAAATGCAGAAGAATGTACAGGGGCAAACTGTCCCTAGCCCTAGCTTTGATGCAGGAGGGGCAAAATGGGACTTCCACTTTTTGCACCCCATATAGACCATGGAGTGCTACCCCTGTGTGCTTCCAAGGGCACATATTGCCCCACAGCCCTCTGATACTTCACATCTTCTTGCAAAGCTGGCCAACCACACCAAAGGCAACACAGTGCAGCATTCCAGGGGGTGTACTCCCTGGACTCCAAGAGGGATTGTGACTCCAGAGTTACAATACATCCCTGGTACCACGCTCCACCTGTTGAGGGCTGTCGTGGCTAAATGTGACTATCCATTGGCGACATGTAGCTTCCTCGTTATTTTAACATTAGCCAAAAATTTAGTAGCCACGACTCAAAAAGGTAAAATAAAATATAACAAAGGAAGAAAGCAAAAAAAAATCCACATTTGCTTTTTATTCCGTAAAATCATGGCAAATTTGAATGCATGAGTCTGCCACAAGCTTTAATACAACTAATTTAATTAATTTGTAGCTACTAGTATTGACTTTGTGCTTAATTTTCATTCAGACTTCAGCTGGACTTTTCTTTTAGTGTAATGACCTTCTGCCACAGAGAATTGAATTGCAAGCTTCTCCTAGCATTACAGAACATCTGTAGCACAGTGAAAGTTGTATTATATGGGAAAGTCCACCCTGCAGACAAATACAAAATTTTGCTGAACAACAGATGACTTCTGGGTCAAGTTTCTATTGTGCAAATTTAGTTTGTTGTTATTTTAACTTCTGGGGATAACATACACTATTGATATAAAAAAAAATCTGATATTTTCAGGGAAGGGCAGCTGGTTGGAACATCATGGAAGCTCCTTTACAAGCTTTACTAATTGCAACCACCGTGACATTGTAACACCAGTCATTGTGCTAGAAAGTGCAAAAAGGGGATATATTAATATTCTAAACAGGTATTTTGCAGTGAAAATGCAGCTTTCAAAGCTTCATGAGCAGCTGTGGGAAAAGGAAACCAAAATATCCTTTGTGCTGACCATTTGGCCCAAAGGACACCAACCCACTTTGATTTCTAGGATGGGGAGTCCTGGTTAGACCATTTGAATTCTGTGTTCTGTTGAAACAAGGAGTTAATTCTGTGACAACGAGAAATACTGAAATCAGCTTGTACATTTCCATGCCAATTCAAATGATATCACTTCGCAACATTAGTTCATAAATGTTCTTACTATAACACCAATCACCACGACTCTGTTTTATTTATTAAAGGATAAGAAACCAAATGATGTCAATGGCTGCTGTTCAGTGCAGCCAACCAGCCAGCCACAGACGTACCAGAATAAACACGCCTCAATAAAGCCACCACCGCCTCAAAGGCGATCTTCAACTGTGAGCTCTACACCTCTTCAACCTGCCCAACCCAAACGCGGAAGCGCAGTTTTCACATCAGATCCAGTCACTTTTCCACCACCGCCACCTGAAATGGCAGAAGATTTGCCACCCCCGCCACCTGACTTCTGTGAAGATCCTCCAGATTTTGTGCCTCCTCCGCCACCCATCTGTAGCAGCAGCAGCGAAGACCTGCTACCACCCCCTCCTCCATCTCCACCTTCTCAGGCCTCTGTCTCGAATAAGCCACTACCTGTGACAAAGAAAGTTGGGCCACCTCCTCCAAAAAGGCAAGTGAACACTGAACGGACAGAAGAACCAAAGTCAATGGGGCTGCCTCCTTCTGGAGGTGGAAGTGGACAGCCAGATCTCATGTCTGATCTGATGAAAGCCCTACAAAAGAAAAGGGGCAACACATCTTGAAGTTTATGGGACAGACTGACTTTAAACCACAGCTCTCATTGTGGGGGTGTCCTGTAAGGGTTGTTCTGGAACAGGAGTCCCTGGAGGAATTCTGCCTGACACAGAATTCCCCCTGGGAGGTCCAGAGAAGTGCATGCTGGTGGTGATAGCTCTACCACAACTTGAGATGGGGTAGTATGCACTCCCTCTTCACTGAGCCAGCACCCCTAGCTGAGGTGAGAGGTTGGGCCCAACCCCCTGTGCCTCACTCCACTATGGATGGCTAGGGTTGGTGGCAGAAGTACTAGCCTAGATTAGTGCCTTCACTTGGTGAGTGAAGGTACACCCTCTGTCGTGAGATTAGAGCTGGTTGGAAAAGGCCAATTATTTTTCATGGAAAATTTTTTCAAATTTTTCTATATTGACCATTTTTTGTTTTCAATTTCTGGGTTTTAATCAAAAATATGAAAAGTTTCAACAATTTTTTTCACCTAAAGTTTTCAGTTTGGTCAAAAACATTTTTCAATTTTATAATTTGGACAAAAGTTTTTTTAATTAAAATTTTTCAACCAGCTCTGTCTAGGATGCAGTGTGAATAAGGCAAAAGGCAGCCCCTCATTCGTACCCTTGCACACCTGTGCCTTGCCATCAACAATCTGCCACTTTGACATTTACTGAAATGGTTTAAATTCAAATGTCCCCATATAAAACTAAAATTACTTTGCTCAGCAATCAGAGCAGTTGTCTATAAACTTCATTTATCTGTTTAATTTTAGACTCAATCCTTTTAAGATAATTTTTTTCCTGTGGTTAACAATTTTTGTCTTAAACTATATCTAAAAATATTCATGTATATGAATTTGTCTCCTTCTACACGTCCTCATTTATGCTTCATCGTAATTCTCTCTTGGTCATTTAAGGTACATTCATTATTAGTTCCCAAATAAAAATCTCTTCTATTTTATGTCTGCACATTGTCAAAAGTTAATGAACATGGATCTTCACTGCCATCTGGCATCTCATTCAACTTAAAATATTTTAAGACATCATCTTTGGTATCTTGTGGGCTCTTCCTATTTTCTTCTTCCCTCTCATATGAAGCTTATCTTGTAAGACTCTGTAATTAATACGCTTTTGCATTTTCAGTGTTTGAAAAACAGGAAAACAAATTGAAGCCAATTCATTCTTAGTATAGAATCAATAACTGGAATTACACTAGGAAAGATTTCGGTGCATCAAAGATCTGAACTAATGAGGGCTACAATGACATGAATATATAACAATTGATCTCCTCCTGCCCATATAGAAAGGGGTATTTGGCTACCTCCACCTCATGGTGTCAGACTCCCTGCAATCACATGGAGCGCTCTCCAGGTTTCATGCTTGGGTGGTTGGCCAAGAAGTAGTCCACCAATCCCACAAGGAGTCTGCAAGGTAGCCTGCTGTATTAACTTTATTGCAGCACCACCTTCTAAAGGGGGATTCCCCAGCCTGTGCGTGCCTCTGAAGTACCTGACAGTGTGTCATTTTATGGAGAGTAATTAGGGAGGGATGGAGAATTAGCTGTGTGCGCTCCTTTGGCATAAAAACCCCTCTCAAAAAACACGCCTGTCTGATTTTTATATCAAATATTTTTTATTTTTTTAAAAACTATTCAACTGTTATTAAAATAATGCATAATACAGCATATCACTGAAGTACTTAATATTTCACAGTAAGTTGGTGCTTCTCTGAACACATGAAGAAGACAAACTATTACACACCTTTTCTGGTGTCCACTGTTCTCAGAACAATGCTCAGACTATTGCCCTGTTTCCTCACCTCCTCACTCAATCTATTATAGCACAAGGAATTTTTAAATGCAACACACTTTACATTTGTAATTGTGCTTGCAAACATTCAACAACTGATGTTCTAAAAGTGAAAGGTGAACTTTCTTCAAAATACAAAGGCAAACTTAAAGGAAAATTCCAGGGATTAGTTGTAATGCCGTGGGTGTTTAGCCATTTGTTGACTATATGCAGGTATGTTTACATCTTTACTGAGTTTAAGAACTTCAACTGTTTCAAAATCTCTATTTCATGACCAGAGTTGATGTTTTAGTGATGTACCTAATGAGGTACCAGACTGATGATGTAAAGTAAGAATGAAAGCATCTGATCTTCCAAGAATAAACATTAGAAATGAGAATTTTTTTAAATGAAAACATTTTTAAAAGATATTTTAAAAAAGTTTCTAATCCTTCTTTATAAAGCTAATCTGCATTTCTAATACACCTCTCACCATTTTATCTAGGTGTCATAAACATTATTAAGGATCACAATATTTTGGTCTGAAAAGCAAACTAAAATTCCTCCCCATTATAATCCACCAACTCAAATAGTATCAGGTCTTGGCTGTTGTCTTCCAAGAGTACTGTTGCTGGGCTGTTTTACTACTCCATCATTGGAAGACAGACTGCTTAGAAAAATACATCTTCCATTGAGCCTTAGAAGCAGAAAGAGGTAATGGAGAATTCCACACCTTAGGATCTCCCATTAAAAACACCGAACTTGTCCTCCATGTCACCCTGACAACTATCAATCCCACTATTTCTACCTCCCCACTCACCCTTAAATCACATCTATGATGGTAGAAACTGGAGGAAGAGAGAACTTCTGAAATAACAGGCCGGGACCAAGCTAAGAGCTTTAACGAGTACAGCATCAGGCACAATGTTGGTGCTTCAATTGCAATAATTTATGGCAATGAAACACATCTGGAATCAGATAGGGAGATCAGAGTGTAGAGCACTATGTAATGCTCTCTCATTGCTACACCTTACCTACAAAGCATGCCTGAAGTGGAGTGTCAAGACACGTGTAGCTTCCATGTGGCTTTCAGGCACTTGAACACTGCAGTGATGCAAGATATATAGCTCATTTGGCAGAGATATAACCCAGAAATTAAGGTATTAGTCATCACAGACAGCCTCATATCTTGTCATAGCTAGGTAAAAAAAAAGTATTTTTGACCACTGCTGCTATGTGGGTATTCATAAGAAGCAATGAGAGTAACAGGGCCTGAAGACAGTACAACACCTTAACAACTGGTAGTCTGATTACAGAATGAGATTTTAACTCTTGCCAATACCTCAAAATGCTTCCTCTTCCTACCAGCATGACTTCTGCCTTACTAGGGTTGAGCTTCAGCCAGGAACACTTCATGCAGATTCCAGTTTTTCTCAAACACTGGGACAGTTTGAAAACAACAGTGTCTCTGTGTTCAGTAAGAGAGCTAAAGAGTGCAGTATCCCCAACTGAAGGAAGGCATTGCTACTCATAGCTTCTCATGATCTCACTGAGTGCGCTAATGTAAAGTGGTTGCCATTAAAAAGTCCACATTTGCCAAAAGCTATCACAAAGTTGTAACTAAGATTGCCAGTCTGGAGTATATGTGGAATGAGAGAGGTGATAAGGTTGGGTCTGCTGGAACCAATGAGTGAACTCCTAGGGAAGAAACATAGCTGCCCATGACACCCTCTGGGATTGATCCAAGAAGAAGTGAAGCCAGCTTTGAGGGTTCTGTTCATCCTTGCAAGATGGGCCAGTAGCACCTCATGATTAACCATCAAAAACTGATACTAAATGTAAGAATTAGGATAGATGCTTGGCTTCTGTCAGAATCAACTGTTTTATCAGTGAAAGTCAGCGTACATTGGAGAAACAGGCCTCCATCTTGATAGAAAAACTGATTCTTTTGGTCCTGCTTTCACCTTCCAATTGTGAAGGTAAACAGTCCATGTATGAGCATTACCAAAAGATATATTTATGACATACATCATGTTTGCTGATCACTCCTGTGTAGTTATGCATAGGGCCTGAGCCAAAGCCCATTGACAGGCCCATAGAGAGACAATCCCTTAGGTATTACATGAAAGTTTTCCTTTGCATAAACCATGTATAATGTAGAATTCGTCTTTGCTCTTACTAACAAGAGTTAAAGTTTGTACAATGCTTTGAAGATCAAAGCAGTGCATTGTATTTTTACTATAATGCCACGTGGTAGAGATGTTTTGAGGATAGCATTGTCTGGCCTACACATAAGAGACATAATTAGATATTTTGGCCCAAACCAAACCAGAATTTTCCCTTTCAACTAATTCAAAGAGCAAGGCCCAAAGTTACGTAGTTGTCCTATTTATCCTTGACACACAAAAAGGTTATTCTTAACCATTCTGCTTTGGCTGACAGAACTGGGTTTTTCAAATTCCATTGCACTATGACTTTTGTTGCTGTAATTATTTGGAGAGTATGTCCTTGTCAATGATTCACCAAGAGAAGGTTCTCTTTGAGGACCCATTGCTAAAGGGTCCTTAATGAGAACACCCTCAGTAGCCTCCTCCCATTTATACTGAAAGAGCTCCAGCCTGAACACCTCTACTAATCCCAACAGTGTAATAATGCAATTATAAATATATTTAAGCAACTTTATACTCCTTTGAAATGAAGCTCCCCTTAGTGAGCAGTTTGTCACGTTCTGTGCTACCTGCTGCTTCTGAATGGAGCTCAGGTGTCATACCATGCAGAATACATTACAGAATGTAGTGACAAATGCGTGAATAACTGTAGCAAGATTTGCAAGACACGTGGAAAAAAGGGCTCTTATAGGCATCTATTTCTGTACCTCCAGCAGCACGCTGGCACAAGACTTACAGTTGGAAACCCACATTGCAAATGGCAGCAGCACTCCATCAGACAGAGATGCCAATAAAATTCTCATCAATTCTTCCAGGGTGCTACTTTTGTCAGCCTTGATGCCTATGAGTTTCATTCCCCACTCCCACAACCAACATTTTTTGCCTTTTTCCATATCAACCTTCGAGTGGAATGATCTTCCCATCCCAGTTTGCAAAGCCACCAATCTCTTGTCATTCAAATCCCTCCTAAAAATTGCTTCCATAATGCGCACAAATCAGTTCATACTGCTACTAAAGGAAAGAAAATTAAAACTACTTAGATTTCTGGATTTTGCAATGTGTCCTCTCTTTTGCGTGTTTCTATTTTAGACTAAGCTCATTAAGGCAGGAACTGTCTTCGTTTTGGTGTTTTGTACAGTGCTTAGAACACTGTTGGCACTAAACAACTTTCTGGTTAACCAAAGATCTTGCTTTCTATTCCATGAGCTCTTGCTGATGATCTTTTTCTTTGTATGCAAACAAACAGGAATATTATAGATACTGTTTTCAAATGCTCAGATCACACCCAAGACTTAAAGGACTTTAAGAGGTGAATATAGCTGAATCACTCAATAATAGTGACCATAACATAATCACATTTAATATCTATGTAGGGGGGAAAATACTAAAGAAACCCACCACAGCAGCAATGAAATTTAAAAAGAGGAACAACACAAAAATGAGGAAGCTAGTTAAATGGAAATTAAAAGGAACAGTGACAAGAGGGAAATAGCTGCAAGTTGCATGGAAATTATTTAAAAATACCATAATAGAGACTAAAACTAGATGTATACCCCAAATAAAAAACAGCAAGCAGCGTTAAGAAATGCTACCAGGCTATGCAACTGAGTAAAAGAGGCAATTAGAAGCAAAAAAGACATCCTTTAAAAGTCAAAAATGAAATCCTAACAAGGAAACTAGAAAGAAGCATAAACTCTGGCAAGTGAAGTGTAAAAGTATAATGAGGCAGGCCAGAAAAGATTTTGAAAAGCAAAAGACACAAAAATTAACAGCAAAATTTTTTGTTTAAAGTATACCAGGAGCAGGAAGCCTGCCAAAAAAATCAGTGGGGCCACAAGACGATCAAGATACTGAAGGAGCACTCAAGGAAGACAAGGCTGTTTCAGAGAAGCTAACTGAATTCTTTTTTATCAGTCTTCATTGCAGAGGATGTGAGGGCAATTCCCACATCTGAGCCATTCTTTTTAGGTGACAAATCTGAGGAACTGTCCTAGACTGAGGTTTCAGTAGAGGTGGTTTTGGAACAAATTGATAAGTTAAATAGTAATAAGTCACCAGGACCAGATGGTATTCACCTAAAGATTCTGAAGGAACTCAAATATGAAATTGCAGAACTACTAACTGTGGTATGCAACCTATTGCTTAAATCAGCCTCTGTACCAGATGACTGGAAGAAAAACTAATGTAACATTGACTTTAAAAAAGGCTCCAGAAGTGATCCTGGCTATTACAGGCCAGTAAGCCTAATGTAAGTACTAAGCAAATTGGCTGAAACTACAGTAAAGAAAATAATTAGCAGGCACATAGATGAACATGATATTTTGGGAAAGTATCAATTTGGCTTTTGTAAAGGGAAACCATGCTTCACCAAGCTATTACAATTTTTTGAAGGTGTCGAGAGGCATATAGACAAGAGTGATTGGGTTGATATAGTGTACTTGGAGTTTCAGAAAGAAAGGTCCTACACCAAAGGCTCTTCATCAATGTTATGGGATCAGAGGGAAGGTCATCTGATGGATCAGTAATTGGTTAAAGATGGGAACCAAATGATAAATTTTCAAAATGGAGAGCAGTAAATACCAGCATCCCCCAAGAATCTGTACTGGGAGCTGTGCTGTCCAACATATTCATAAATGATCTGGAAAAGGTGGTAAATAGTTGATACAAGAGGTTTTGCTTTTAGCTGTTCTGATCTTGTGTAAAAGCCTGCAGAGACATGCAGAAAACATGGACAGAGCCATGCAGAAAAACAGCTAGAGAGGGGTTTAAAACATTGTAAAAATCACCTCTCCAAATTAGTGTCTAACAGTGATGGTGGCAATATCATAAGGCTTTAGCTTGCATAAAACAGTAGTTAGTTTTAGGATAAGTACTGAATAATAATATAGTTTAGAACTAAAAATCCAAAATGGCAGCCACAATGATTCTCTATTAGAAAGTATCAAAGAACACAGACGGAATTGACCAATAGCAGATAAGAGATGGGGTGAAGTAAAGTTCAGCAAGTATGACTCAGCTCACTCTCCAAAATACCTGAAGGGTGGTGCTAGCAGGAGGACATATACTAATAGCTAGGAGGACGATCAATTAGTTTCAGTGGCAGCTGAAGCTGACTGGCATGGATGATCTCATTAGCTAGGGAGTATCTATGCCAATTTCTGAACTTGAAAAAGCAACCAATTAGAGAAGGCTAGAGACTGAATATAAGGCTAACAGCCAGCAGGCTGAGTGTGTGGGTGTGGTGGTATCTGAGCTGCAGAACCAGGAGAACAAAGTTGAAGAAGATTCCAGAAGAAATAACCATCAAGCTGAAGCAACAGCTGCCTGGAGCAGTAACCCACAGCAGTGACACTGTAGTAAGAGATTTTTTGCCTTGAATGTTCTGAATAGAGGCTTACAGAAAAACCTCGGAAGGGCTTTAAAATTTGGTAAAATTATATTTCTCCCAGTTGGACATAAAAAGAGTGGTGACAGTATCAGGGCACTATAGTTTGCATACAACAGTAATTAGGTGTAATATAAGTAGAAATTAATGGTAGTTTAAGTTTAGAAAATCCAACATGACTGACCAAAATGGCAGATATAGGGATGATTTAGTGGAAGATTCCATCTTTGAAAGATACTGAGTGGTATAGTGGAAAATTCCATTAACTGATAGGGAATTACTCAGCAGAACCTTCTGACATCCAAGATGGCATTATACAAGGGGAGCTAGACAGGAAGTCACATGTAGGTACCTGTGACCAAGCCCATGTGATGTCCTGGGGAGGGGCTAAAAAGCTGGAAGCTGATTGGCTGAGCTCAAGAGGGCAACCAGTATATAAGGCCAACAGCAGCAGGCTGAACTTGTAGATTTGGGGTTTGAGGGAGAGTAGACAGTGCAAGACAGCTGCAAAGAAAAGAAGCTATCTACTTGAGGAGGAAGTGAAGCACCAGCAGCAATAGAACCCTGAGGTTGCCCTGGCAACAGCTACCATAGCAACCCAGCCAACGAAGCAAGCAACAGCCTTTACCATGGCACAGGCTTCCATATCTGTCACCAGAGGGCAGCTTTCACCTCAGCAGCAGCAATTGCTCTCTAGCGACAGCAATGTCAAACATCAGCAGACAGCGCTTCCCTTTTGACAGATCAGAAGGACTCTATTGATTCAGAGGGATCTAAGAATAGTAGAAGTAAGTGTAGTCTTCTATTCACCAGGGCCAGTGCCAGCTTTTTTGCCGCTCCAAGCGGTGAAGTGCAGGGGGAAAGCTGCGATTGGTGGCACTTCGGCAGTAGCTCTACTGCACCGCTTCATTCCTTAGCGGCAATTCAGCTGAGAGGGACTGACAGATCTGCCGCTGAAGACCGGGATGTGCCTCCTCTTTCCATTGGCTGCCCCAAGCACCTGCTTCCTTTGCTGGCGCCTGGAGCCGACCCTGCTATTCATAATCAAAGAATATATGGGTTTTGCTTGTAAATAAAGTCAGATGCCTGTGGTCTGAGTGAGACCTTCCCCTACACATCCGGTAGCTGCTTGGCCAGTGCTTATTGATGTTAAATGTTAGAAGTCAAATGTTAAATGCTAGTATAAATGAACGATTACATTGTTATATAGTCTCTTTTATTTGCTGTGCCACTTTAATTCTTTCAATTGAAAATGTATTGCATTTTGTTCTGTTCTATATATTCTTTCTTGCTTTTCTAAACTACATTGTAACCACTTACTACTTTAAATAAATAATACTTCTGTTTTTGAAGAATTACTGCTTGTGTGTTTATTCATAAGTGGAAGGCTCTATCTGTGTCCTTTCAAGGGTTAGGAAGACTAGCTTGCTCTGGTGAGCCCTCTGTAGGCCAGAGACAAGCCCCTTGGTAACTCTCTGGCCAGGCTTGCCGATGAGGGGGGGAGGGGAAATGCCTGGGAGGGCTGCAGGGCTCCTCGCTGTGCATGGGGTAGTACCAGTGGCAGTGAAGGCAGGCATGTGGAAGCCCTGGCTTTGCCAGAAGAGCGCACCCAGCAGCAGCTCGCTGGGCACCAGCCAGCGCAGGTGCAGCACCACCCAAATGTCAGACGGATTGCATCTGCGCGGGCACACTTGTGCATGCACCAGTTGCAGCACGTGGTCCAGCTCTGCGCCCACATGGCGACACCACGCTATGCCAGCAGCAGTGTGGGATCCAGCTCCAGGCCACCTTGCACAATGTGCAGCAGCAGTGGCTCCCCGCCCCAGCGACCCACCCCCTGCTATGGACATATCCACCACACACATCTCCCCCTGCTGCATTTCGTGCCAAGCCATAGTGCCCTCCGGTGGGTGAAAGGGAGAAGTGGAGCACTTCTCAGGCAGACAATATATTTTGGAGTGAGGATCAGCAAAATAGCCGAATCTCAGGATAGCACAATTCGCATCACAACTGCTAAAAATATTCCTAAACTATTGCTTAAAAATAGCCCATTTGGACAGTAACAGTTTGCCAGAGTGCTGATGCATTCTGCTGGTGTGACTGGCAGTCTGGCAGAGCGTCATTCTGGAGTACAAACATAAGTCCAGAGCTCAAAAGCATAGACAAAAACAAAAAAAGAAGCTTGACTTGAAAAAAGTAGGAAGAGTAGTTGTACTTTGATTGATTGTGGGGTTAGGCCTAAAGAAGATCAGGTATGATAGGGAAAATAATCCCCCCTCCCCCCATTATCTTAGGCCCTAGGCCTTTGAGCAAACATAATTTAGAGCTTTAACTTAGCTTGTTTTACTGTATAAAGGGCATGCCAAGGCAGAAAGATGTAGTCAGGGCCCCAAAAAGAGGAACTAGAATTGGATAAAGGGGAACCAGGAGATCTGTTAAGTTATAACAGCTGACCCTGCTGTCGGGACTATAGAAAAAGTGCTAAAACGGTCAAACCGCAGACTTGACTGGCAAAGACTATAACAGGAAAATAGGAAAATGTGTGAGAGTTGCTTGCTAAATAGCAGTATGTATGCCATAGGGTAAATATTAGTCATGTTTTGCAGTATTAGCAATTTGTATTCTAAATAAGGCTGTATCTATGTGTGACGTTTTGCGGTTTTAACCTTTATAAGCTCAGTAACATTTGTAACAGGCAGGTCAGCTTAACCCTTGCTAGGGCATACGCTGGCCTCCGCTTGTGCACAAGTGTATATGCAATAAAGGTGCCTCTGGCTGTCTGATCAAATCACAGAGATGGTCTTCTTTTCCCCGACAGGAAGAACTGCTAGTCACTACAGTTAGTAGTGGGCCTAATAGTTCAGAGCAAGCCTGTGATGAAAAAGGCTGTGATGATTCTGTTAAAATGTGTGATTTAAGTACAAAACCAGTCTAAACTAGTGCTCTTGCATGGGAAGAAAAGCTACAAAAGAGACTGAAAAAACAAGTACTGCTGAAAGTAATATTGCATTCCAAGAGAACAAAGGATATAGATTTGCTATTGGACTGTTATCAAATAGTGCGCTATCTGCAACTCTGACCAAAACTGTTGTTTGAAAAGGGCCACCTGGGCATCCAAACACATTTCCTGATGATTGGAAAAAGAAAGTTTCCAAATTCTATACTAAAATCAACCAAAAAAACCCCAGAGAGGTTTCTGATAGGGATTGGCTTGTGTGGACTGAAAGTGCAGAATCGCTCTTTTGTTTCCCTTGTAGATTATTCAGTTCAGATGCTGTTTCTTGCAAGTCGATATGGCAAGTGACAATGGCTGGAAAAAGGAATTGTTATGGAGCAAATTGTAGATGTAAATTGCCTGCATCACAGGCAATGTTATCTGAAATGGTGAGAGTTAGAGAGAAGATTTGCCCGAGGAACTGATATAAATTCATGGGTAGACAAAGAAATAAAAGCTAACGCGAAGTACTGGAAGGATTTGCTTAACCGAATTTTGTCACTTAGTTTGTTCCTGGGTGAGAGAAGACTTTAACGGGAACGTCAAACACAGTTGGAGACTGCCATAACAGTAATTTTCTTGAAATTGTTGAATTGTGTGCCAAATATGATCCAGCTCTTCAGGATCGTGTTAATAAAGTGAGGCAATCTCAAGACAATGGAACATGACTTTAAGCTCATTATCTTTCTGCAGACAGTCAGAATGAGTTTATCCAGGCATGCAGCGCAAAAGTAGTTCAAGTAATATTATCCAGGCATGCCACTGGGAGCTGCGACCGACCATACCTATGGACGCTCAGGTAAACAAAGCGTCTCACAGCCCGCCGGGGGCTTACCCTGAACAATCCACAAACCAAGTTTGGGAACCCCTAGACTAGATGGTTAGATCACATGGAAAGTGTTAAACCAACTACTAAACATTTGCCACTAATAACACATGCACTTATCAAGTGCGAGGAACTAAATCTCTCTTCTGAGTGCAAACAGAGTTAAAGGGAATTCAGTGCTACATACAATCATTTAAATGTACTTTGATGGCAACAACATGGCCCAAAATATTGGTGGTCATAGATCAATGTAATAAGGTTCTTCAGTCAAGAGAGGCAACTCTTGATGTGGAAGTATAAAACACTGACAACTTGATTGAGCTTAAAGAATTACGTGATATGCGGAAAACTCTTCTATTAGAAGCCAAGCGTGCAGCCAAAGCCATGTCAACAGACCTGTCAACCAAAACTAAAATCCTCGAGAAACGCACACAAAAGAGAGAGCTGTTTCACGATGAAACATCAGAAGTCCAACTGGAAGAAGAGAATGAAGAGAGAGATTTTAAAGTGAATGTTTGTTTTGTACAAGCTTGTTGACAGTGTAATCGAGGAGTCGATAGAGTGGTTTGTCATGGCCAGAGATATCAATAATTATTTCAGATTTCTGTGGTTATATTTGGAATTCACTGATACTCAACTTGAAAACTTGTGTTTTGCTTTTTGCAGAGAACATGATAATGATATATCCAATTGATGAGCTGAAACACATGAAAGCAATTTATAAGGCAAACTTTGGAAGTGTACCTCTCAAACCACTAGAGCTGTTAAATAAAATTCATGAGCTTACGTTGGAATGTCTTTTTCCTAATGCCACCATAGCTCTGGATATTCTGCACCACACCAGTCACTGGTTTTGAAGCTGACAGATCTTTTAGCAAAATGAAACAAATCAAAAGTGTACAAAGATTAACAATCGGAAAAGAAAGACTTAATGGTCTTGCTCTTCTTGAGCAAGATCTTGTCAGGTTATTTAACTTTGAAGATATAATTGATGATTTTGCTGCAAAAAAAATTCCGAAAAGTTGCATTTTAGGACCCCTTAAACATTCAGATATTATGTTTTTTTAAAAATCTTTTAAAATACTTGTTTTATTAGTGTATATTTTAACTTTTTTGTTCATATTCAGTTACATCTTGTACATCAGTTTTTTTCCTTTTCTTTAGATTAAACACCTAATCATGATTCATGTGTAATTAGCCTACTTGATACTTTGGGTGCTTTCTTACTTTGTGCTTCTTTAAATGTTTTATATATTTTTTAGTTTAATAGAATCATAGAAGATTAGGGTTGGAAGAGACCTCAGGAAGTTCAATCCCCTGTTCAAAGCAGAACCAACACCAACTAAATCATCCAAGCCAGCGCTTTGTCAAACCAGGCTTTAAAAACCTCTAAGGATGGAGATTCCAACACCTCACTAGGTAACCCACTCCAGTGCTTCACGACCCTCCTAGTAAAATAGTTTTTCCTAATATCCAACCTAGACCTCCTCCACTGCAACTTGAAACCATTGCTCCTTGATTTGTCCTCTGCCATCACTGAGAACAGCCTAGCTCTATCCTCTTTGTAACCCCCCTTCAGGTAGTTGAAGGCTGCTATCAAATCCCCCCTCACTCTTCACTTCTGCAGATTAAATAAACCCAGTTCCCACAGCCTCTCTTCATAAGTCATGTACCCCAGCCCCCTAGTCATTTTCATTGCCCTCCACTGGACTCTCTCCAATTTCATTCCATAATGTATTTATTTAATTTAAATATAGAATTCAAAATAACAAATTCTACATCTTATAATTAGGCTCACAATTTGTTTAATATTGGGGGAGACGTTAACTACATCAAGCAACACCACAACTTATGTATAGTGGGTTCTAATGTGTTATCAATAGGCTAAATAGTAGTGTTCTAAACCTTAGCCATCTCTTTCTCAGGGGCCCATTGACTATTCTGCACTAGGTACTGGAAGTGCTGTTGGTGGGCCTAACTCTGGCAATTCCTTTTGGGCGGGCCATAACCTGGTTACCATTTTGTTAAATTATTGATGGGCTAAGTGTTATTTATTAGAGCCCAATGTCAAACTTGTAGGTAACATAATTGGCATCTAAAATCTTAGGGTAACAACAGCAGCAAGCAAGCAAGCAACAGCAGCCTGATTACCACTATTATTAGACAGAGCAGAAGGATTTTAGACAAGTCAGAGGGATAATAGGAAGAGTGATTTTCTGTTAACGTTTAAGGAATGACTGGGTATGCCTGTAAGTAAAGCTAGATGCTTGTGTCTGAGTGTGATCCACCCCCACCCATTCTGTGATCATTTGGCCTGTGCTCACAAGATGTTAGTGTTAAATAATGTTTTCTTAATATGTAATGTTACGTATTACATTGTAACCACATATAGTCTGTGTATTCTGTGCATTTCATTCTCTTGCACTGCTTCGGTACATGATTTCTAAATGAAAAATAATTGTATTCTATTATGTTTTATAATTTTTTCTTTCTTGCTTCATTGAATGTATTGTAACTGATTATTTTTTTAAATAAATGATACTTTGTTTCTGAAGAATTATTGCTTGAATGTCAATCCTTTGACTGGAGAGCTGTAGCCATATCTTCCCATGAGTTAGCAGAATTAGTCTGCTCTGGGAAGTCCTCTTTGGGTTAGGGACAAACCCCCTGGTAAAACCCTGGCAATTCCTCTAGGGTGAGCCACTCCTTATTACCCATTTGGGTGAGTAAATTGACAATCAATTGACGGTTATAGGCAAGCCAGTATTGAGGGTGCCATGGGTACAAATAGTGGGATAATGCAGTCAGGTGGCAAAATTTGCGGGTGATACAAAATTACTCTGGACAGTTGACCTAAGCTAGCTGTGAAGAATTACAAAGGGATCTCACAAAGCTGGGTGACTGGGCAACAAAATGGCAGATGAAAGTCATATTGGTAAATGCAAAGTAATGCACATTAAATGAAGGGGTCTAAATTAGTTGTTACCAATCAAGAAAGAGATTCTAGAGTCATCATCAATAGTTCTCCGAAAACATCCGCTCGGTGTGCAGTGGCAGTCAAAAAAGCTAACAATGTTGGGAACCATTAGGAAAGGGATAGATCATAAGACAATATCAAGATGCGACTATATAAATCCATGGTGTGGCGACACCTTGAATACTGCATACAGTTCTGGTTGCTTGATCTCAAAACAGACATATTAGAACTGGAAAAAAAAAAGACAGAAGGGCAACAATAATGATGAGGGGTATGGAATAGCTTCCGTATGAGGTGAGATTAAAAGGAATGGGACTGTTCATCTTAGAAAAGAGATGATTAAGGGGGGACATGACAGAGGTCTATAAAATCATGAATGGTGTGGAGAAAGTGAATAGGGAAGTATTATTTACCAGTTCACATAACACAAGAACTAGCAGTCATCTAATGACATTAATAGACAGCAGGTTTAAAGCTAACATAAGGAAGTACTTTTTCACACAATGCACAGTCAACCTGTGGAATTCACTGCCAGGGGATGTTGTGAAAGCCAAAAATATAACTGTGTTAAAAACAAATTAGATACGTTTGTGGAGGACGGATATTAGTCAAGATGGTCAGAATACAACCCTATGCTCTGGGTGTCCCCAGCCGCTGTTTCCCAGAAGCTGGGAGTGGATGACAGGGGATAGATCATTTAATAATTGCCCTGTTCTGTTCATTCCCTCTGAAGAATCTGGTACTGCCCACTGTCGGAAGACGAGATACTGGGCTAGATGGACCACTGGTCTGATCCAGGTTGGCCATTTTTATATTATTATGACATATAAGAAATATGTTCTGTTATTTTTTTTATCCCTGCCACTACAAATTTACTGGCACTTCTGTTGGTTCTAAATTCCCAGGCAAAAATGTTGTGAATATCTATCAATTACTTAAAATAAGAGATCTTTAATAATGTAGTCGTCTTAAAAAACAAACAGCACACACATCACAAGTCCTGGAAATGCAGAGATAATTTTTAGGTTCACAATTTTTAGGTTCACAATTACTAGAACATAAGAAAAGATACAGTTAAGGCCACCAAAATGACCTAGCATTACTCCCATCTTTCACAGATCTGCCACCATCAACAATTACTGCACCTTGTTTATAAGACAGAGACATTTTGATGAAGGACACTTGAGGAAAAAGATATTTTGGAAAATGTTTAAAGACGTTCACAGCTTTGGCCTATGGATTTCTTAAATACATTAAATGTACTTAGTGCATAATTTGCTGCTTGAATGGAGAAACTATTGGCATTGGCTTTGTACACAGTAACTGTTGCACTTGTAGTTCCCCATTCTTCCTACCCTGAGCTCTTATCCTGTAAGATGTAGCCATAAATCTCAAGTCCAGATGAAAAATTAGACATGTTTACATTATGTCTCACAACACTTTTGCCTTATAAACCCGGCTAATGGGAGCTATGGGAAGCGGCGCCTGCAAACGAAGGTGCTACAGGGACATGCTGGCTGCCTCTTCCCACAGTTCCCATTAGCTGGGAACAGAGAACCATAGCCACTGGGAGCTGCAGGGGACGGTGCCTGAGGAAGGTCAATGTCAGCAAAATGTCTCACAGCTCGCTATCAGATTACCCTGATGGGCCCCATTGCCCACCATTGTTATAAACCCTGCATATCTTGGGAAATTATCTTGAATAACCAACCATCCTGATGGTAGTCACCAGTGAATAGATGTAAAATCTTCTTTTCTGACCACTGAGAGAGAGCTAATGTAGGGGGAAAATACAATGGATATATTTCTGGAATGGTCATCATACTGCTAAATTGCCTCTTTTTTCAGAATCAAAAGAGGTTAAAGAAAATTGGAGGAGTTTCTAGTCCTAGCTATCCAAAATCCAAACCACTGTTAAGTAATAGTTCAGGAAGTGAGACTGTAGTGAAAGATTTTGCTTCAAATGTTCTAACGTACTTTGCAGCACCTTAACATAGACTTACAGAAAACATTTGGAAGGGGTTTAAAAATACTGTAGAATTCACTTCTTCCAACTGATATAATTAAGATGGAGGCAGTATCAGAACACTTTGGTTCACATAAAAGAGAAATTAGTTTTAAGATTAAGGCTCTAATTAAGTAGAAATTAATGATAGTTTAAATTTAGAAAATCCAACATGGCTGATCAAAATGGCAGGGATGGTGATGACATAGTTCAAATTTAGGTCAGGGAAAGTTCCAGCAAACAAGATGGCGTTCGATTCTAGACCTTTCTAAGCTCCTTTCTCTAAGATGGCATCAGGGGAGGAGCTTTCCTACCTAAAAATAAGTATGATGTCCTGGGGAGGAGCTGAAAAGCTAGAAGCTGATTGGCTGAGAGGATCTGATCTTCAGAGAGCAACTAAACTACAAGGCCACAGCCAGCAGGCTGAGAACATAGTGGGTTTGACAGCAGGCTAAGATTGTAGGAGGCTTTCAGCTAACAGGCTGAAGGTAGTGGATTCGAAGCTTTGCATAAGAACAGAAGCTGCCTTAAAAGAAGAACTAAACAGCCTGAAAAGCAACTTCCTGAAAAGCTACTACCTGGGAAAACAGCAGCAGCATTCTAAGGTTGCTGTGACAATGAGCAACTGCCTGCTAGCAGCTATCTTGCCAACAGCAACAGAAGAGCAGCAACCACCATTGCATCTGCATCCCGAATGAGCAACAGCACAGCTGTGGAGCCCATAGGTCTGGAAATCAGTCAGGGCAGAAGGACCAATAAGACGGGTCAGAGGGAAATTTTGAATAAAAAGTTCAAGTCTGATCTTCTTTTCTACCTATTAAGAGTGTATAGATTTGTTTGTAAATAAAGCTGGATGCCTGTACCTTGAGTGACATCTCTCCTACCCATCTTGTAAGCGCTTGGCCAGCGCATACAGCATGTTAAATGTTTAATGTTAAGGGTTAATGTTGATGTCTAATAAATCTTTATTTTTATCTCTGAATACCATAATGGTTTTACATATGTGTACATAGGTCACGTATACCACATGGTATTAAGTACGAAGTTAAACTGTATCACTAAAGCTAAAAACCTTTGTGACATGGGAATGTCTATGCGCATGTTACATTGAAACTACTATATTTCCTGTATGTGATAGTTATCTATATTGTCTGTGCCTCTGATTTTGTTGTGTCTCTTCTTTTAAATGTAATTCTGTGGCATTTTACTATAGTCTATGTATTCTCTCTTGCTTTATTAAATACACTGAAATAACCACTTATTTCTTTAAATAGACAATACTTTTGTTTTCAAAGAATTATTGCTTATGTATCCATCCTTGAGTGGAAGGCTGTATGTGTGTCCTTTCAGGGGTTAGTAAGACTAGCTTTCTCTGGGGAGCCCTCTATGGATCTGAGACAAGCCCCCTGGTAACACCCTGGCAATTCTTTCAGGGCAACCACAACCTTATCACCCTTTCATTAAATTAAAAGCACTATTGGTAGGCTAACATAACTGGCGTCTAAAATTTTAGGGTAACAAGATCACCTCATTCTTGAACCCTCAGATTTCCAAGTAATTTAATTTACCTTAAGCATTCCTGAAAAATACTAGCCTTCCATAACATTATAATTATGAAATTAAAGGCTCATAATGGAAAGCAATCTCAGTCTCTAAGGATGGGAAGACTAGCATCTCTACATATTTATCTATTGGATTGTTAAGTGACACATTTTCAGCAATATCTCCATTTTTTTCCAGCGTCTTTTTTGCTAGACTTCCACTGCACAGCTGAAAAGTGGGTACGAAAGGCATCTTGAACTAATTTCAATTTATATACTGAGTTATCTTCAGAAAGAGTCCATGTCTAGCTAGTAGACATTCCCTGAGGAATTACACCTGTACAAAATACACCTCTACTCCGATATAACGTGGTCCTTGGGAGCCAAAAAATCTCACCGTGTTATAGGTGAGCCCACGTTACATCGGGGTAGGGAGAGGAACTGCTCCCCGCCCCAACTCACCTCCACTCTGCCTCCTCCCTGAGCGTGCCGCCATCGCTCTGCTTCTCTCTCCCTTCCAGGCTTGCCGCGCCAATCAGCTGTTTGGCCCGGCAAGACTAGAGTGCGGGGGGGGAGCGGAGCGGCGGTGGCAGCGCACTCACAGGAGGAGGTGGTGGAGATGAGCTGGGGCAGGGAGCAGTTCCTCTCCCTACCCCGATGTAACGCAGGCTCATCTATAATATGGTGAGATTTTTCGGCTCCCAAGGACTGCGTTATATCGGAGTAGAGGTGTATTTTGTACTGGTGTAATTCGTCAGGGAACGTCTACTAGCTGGACATGGACTCTTCCTGAAGATAACTCAGTATATAAATTTAAATTAGATCAAGATGCTTTTCTACATCTTGAGAGAGCAACCCCTTACTTGCTGCAGCCCCCCTACCCCAGCTCACCTCCACTCTGCCTCTGTCTCCTCCCATGAGTGCTGCAGCTTCACTTCTCCTCTCTCCCTCCAAGGCTTGCCGTGCCAAACAACTGATTGGTGCAGCAAGCCTGGGAGGGAGGGGGAAGAAGCGGAACTGTGGCGCGCTCATGGGAGGAGGCGGAATGGAGGAGGGTCCTAGCAAGTAATGCGGGTGCAGAGGAACCGCCTGCGGTAACATGAATTCAGATATAACGAGGTAAAACAGTCCCGCCCCCCCGGAGCGCTCCTTTACCGCGTTATATCCGAATTGTGTTATATCGGGTTGCATTATATCAAGGTAGAGGTGTAAATCATAATAATGCTGTCAAATGCTAAAAATTGGAAGTGGGGTGAGCTAAGCCCATAGACAGCTGGGTATACAAAGAACATTCCACTTTAGTCTTGGACAATTCATTGCATAGATTAAATTAAATGGTGAGCAAATTTATTTCCTTAAAAAACTATTTGGCAGTTTAATGGGAAGCAATGAGGTCACCTACATAAAACTTAGTAAGGAACCATTTTGCAATACTAATCCTGTCCAGCTAAGATCTCGATTTGCTTCCTGCTTCAAATCTCCAAATACCTTCTTCAGAACAGAATATAAATTATATTTGAACAGTGTGTCACACCTAGTGAGGACATTAATTAAAATATTCCATGATTAAAACTATGTCAGGAAAATTTTAAACTTATCTAGAAGCAACTAATCAAGACATAGCACTAAGAGGATGGATTTGGGGAGGTTAATGTGACAGCCTGACTGAACTCTATTTTCTCTAGGACACAAATTAATGTATAAATAGGTATGTGGGTCAGAGCTAGAAATGCGAGCAAATTACCTACTGACAGAACCATGCAGAACTCCATTTCTCTTGACAAACCTGTTCAAAATTTCACACAGCAGATTGGAAGGAACCACGCCTACAGTGAGAGAGTGGATAGTGTTGCCTAGTTCCCCCACACCAGTTTGAAGGCTTGAGCTCAGACTCCACTCATTTTCTCTTGCTTCAGCTGCTCTTCATCAGGATGAACAGCTGACTTTAAGGTCTTTGGCCCAAGAAGGTGGACGTAGTGAATAGCCAGCTTTCTCTGCTGCTGCTTGTCTCTGAAAGGGATGTTGTAAAACTTCCTGCAGGAGATGAACCTAGAAACAATTAAAATTGAGAACCCATTCCACACAAAATTGTTTTGCAGATTCCCTGGGGCAAAACATACTAAGCGTTGAACTTACTCAGGGAATTACTCTTCTGTTTATTACTACCACTGTTGGAGGACAGTACTGGTCAAAAGTGTTATGAACACAACACTCATTTCATTAGCTCCATAAATGTAATCAGTATGCAAGTAGACAGTTTTACCTCTGAAAAGTCATTCATTTTAGCTTTTTGTATTGCTGATTCTGCCATCCAATTCCTAAGTATATATCTAGGATTGACAGCTGAAATCAAAGGAAAATCCAGTTGAATTTGGTTATAAAAAGTTCAATACATACCATATAAAAGCAACCCATATTTCTTGAATATTTAAACTGAAAGGTCATTTAAAAGGTTTAGTACACAATTCAAAAAAAAACAACAAAAAAAAACAGTGGCATAACAGGAAAATAAATGAATTAATTAGCCATATTTTTACATATAGTGATGCCACAGTACCATTGTTCTTTGTTTAGTAATAATAAATACATACAAAAGAATATTTAGATTATTTTTATTTTTTATGGGGGTTTGAAATACGTTAGAAAAATTAACTTATTGTGAAGCGTGTACCTGACCAATTTGTATGCAACCAGGCTACAAACAGAGAGAAAAGGATGGTATTAAATACTATGATGCAAAGAAGATTTCTCAGTGCGGATCACTAATTCACTTTTCAGTAATGGTTAGCATATTGAAATCTAGATTCTTGGAGTCAAGTGAGAGGGGTGATTCTGCATAAATGATCCTTTATAGGCTAATATATTTGGGGGAAATTTTTTATTTAGATTTAAAACTATAAAAAAGATGCCTACTCCAAGGTCTTAGGTGCCTTTACACCTTCAATAATTATGAAATACAGTGAAATTCTAGCAATAGTGAAATAATCATTCCATCCAGTCTCTTTCCACACCTTTACCATTGAGGGAAGCACACCCTCAGCCTTCTCTAAAAGCCCAGTGAAACAGGTTTCTTTTGCTGTGTGGCATGGTGTGCCCAGGAGGTCACCAAATTTTGACTATTTCAGACCAAGGGAGGAGGCAGGGGGAGCAAGTTCCACAGTCCTTGAGCCTTCTCAGAGAATGCCTCCCAACTGCTCTCCTCCCTTTTATAGTGAGAGGGATCCAGTTTGGGTATCTCTGCTGACTGCACAAGTAATGACACAAATTCCCACTGTCAATTTATTATTAAGGGTTATAATCTTTATTATTATAATAATTCATGATATTTCTTAATAAGAAAAGAGCTGAATAATGTTAATGAGAAAAAACTTATACTTAGACATTAGTTTCTGAATTTTTCTTGACGTTCACACATCAAAATGCTGACCAGAGAAGCATTCAAAGCTGAATTTATGTAGCAATTATTTCAGCCTACACTTTTGGTTTGTGATTCTTGCATGTCTTTCCTGTGCTTCATATAGTTGTTCTGTTCTTACTGTGAGTAAATAAAACCATCTTTTGCTTTCCACTATTGTCATGTTGCTATGAACCAAGAAGCTGAATAAAGGCAAGGGGAGGATAAGAAGCCGAAGACAGTCAAAATTCTAAACATGCCACGTTAAAATGGGGTATAAGTGGGCTCAGGAATCAGCGCTCTGTCCTGAACAGCCTCAAACAACTCGGCAAATGGAAGCATCATAATCATAAAAACATCTTTTTTCCCTCAAACCTGTTCGAAGCATCCATGAGAGCCACACTTCTTCTCTGGCAGGTTTCAGGCTGTTTATATCTAATAAGGGGCAGTCCAATGGACTTTGGAAATGAGACTGCTGAATTATTAGTTCAGCACTGCTCTTCCAGAAGGAACAAATGATAGACTACAAAGGAGTTTATCCTGCATCTCGTGATCAAGAAAAATTCTTATAAGCAAACAGACTTTAATTCTCAAATTCCTGGCTGCTATCACTCGGACAAGTCCTAATTTTCTTCTGTAATTTAAGCATGGCCTTCTAGTTCAGTATGTTTTCTTTCAACTAATGACCAAAAGAGTATCTACCGATTAAATCTGTTTCTTAAACCTGTTAAACTCCCAGTATAAATCTTTACATGACACAGGAGCAGTGTATTTTCCCAAGGTCAGTACCTGACTATTCCTTTATATCAGATCAATCAGCAGTACTAGACACACTATTAGCCTTGGCCTTGGCCTTGGTCTATAGTTTTTGCTCACACAACTAAGGCTCATTTGTTCCAATCATTTTGAAAGGGGAGATGTTCTACTACAGGAGTTCTCAACATTTTTCTTTCTGAGGCCCCATCCAATATGCTATAAAATCTTCATGGCCCAACTGTGCCACGACGACTCTTTTTCTGCATATCCAGTAGATTAAAAGCCAGGGCTTGCGTTACAGGGGGAGCAAGCAGGGCAATTGTCCAGGGCTCCACACCACAGGGGGCCCCGCAAAGCTCAGATGCTCAGGCTTTGGCTTCAGTGCTGGGTGGTGGGGCTCAGGACCCTGGGCTTCTGGTCCACATGGTGGGGCTTGAACTTTCTGCTCTGGGCTCCAACAAGTCTCATGCCCCTGAAACCTGCTCGCACCCCCCACGTGGCCCCAGACCCCTGGTTGAGAACTGCTGTTCTAGTAAGTGTCCCAGTAGTTATAGTGTGAATAACACTTGTTTCAGGCCAAAGAAAATGTTTAAAGAATAAAAAATATTTCTGAGGGGAAAAAAACATGTAACCTTATAAAATATGCTTTGAAATAGTCCTATGGCATATTGTTTGAGGGGAGAAAAACAGACAAAACTGTTGATAAAAACCTGAAGCCTCAAATCATCTCTCAACTTCTTCCTCATTATGTTCCTTATTTCAGATTAAAATTTAACTCTGCTCCACATAATGCCGTTTTCTTCTGCCCTTTGTAAACAAAAGCATTGATACTATGGAATATTTTTATTTGCTTACAAATGTATACTTTGTAGGCAGCAGGTCAGTACCGAAGAATTCACATGAGAGAGAGATTATGGCCCTGATCCTGCAAAGAGATCCATGGAGTTCACCCTTACAATAGAACTGCATTCACTTTTGATGGTTTCCTTTGCAGAATTAGGGCCTAAGACAATAAACATACTTCTCTGGTAATATGCACAATTTATAAAAAGCACAACTTGAAGATCTAACTGCCTATGCAATAGGTTAAACAGAACTTGTATGACTACACAGTGACTCATAATTCTATTACATTCCTTACTTTGGGAATTGGACATTGGCAGTTTGAAGCAACAAGACTCATTATAGGCAACACAGCAGAAGAGGTTGATATTTTACGTTATTTAGAAAGGAGAGTGAGCTATACAACTGAGTCGGGACTCTCGTTTTGAACTCTGAGCTCTAAAGGCTCCCCAAGCCCAAGCAGACTAGCAGTGCTGCAGAGGTGAAGCTCTCCTTCAGAGTGAAAGTGCAGTCTGAAATCTCAGGCACGGCATTTCATGAATGATTTTCACCCCACAAATAAACACATTGTTAGACAGAGATAATACTGCTACTAAAATGTACGTTTCATCAGTGTGTTCAAGTAAGTCTCAAGTACCGTTTCCTTTAAGACTTAAAAATATATACTTATTAACAACATTCCTTCCTGACAGTACTTTTTGATTTTACAAGATAGTATTACTCTGTATGCATTCAGTGCTTTTCATCCATTAGAAACAATTATCAAGTAAACCTAACACTTCCCAGTGAGGTTGGTTTCTTCATTTTATGGATATATGGCACAGAGTGGAGAAATAATTTGCCCAATATCCTAAAGCAACTCAGTGGTACAGCCAGGAATAGAATTCAGTCATGCCAATATCCAGAATCCTGCCTTAACCACTAAAGCTCTGCCTCCCTCCAGTGGAATGTGATCTACTTTGAGCATTTGATCTAATCCATTACGTTGCTTTTTGGGAATAAACTAAAAATATAGTAACAATATGAAAGAATACTGCAACAGATGGGAAAGTAACATGACTCACACTAAAATGACAACTCATATTGAAACAAGGACTCATAGTACCAGGAGGCAATACAAATTCTATTAAATAATATTCATCCCAAGCATATATATCCTGAACAATAGCAAATTGACAAGTTTGACAGTGGATTATCTCTTCTGTATAGAAAAAAATGTGAAGAATTAAAATTAGATACAGTGGACCCTCGCTTGAATGCACATCTATATAAAGCGATTCCATGTATAGCACAGGACCGCGCATGGATCTCGAATTTAATTAATTACATTGAGATCCATGTTAACATCGCCCCCATGTTAACGCAGGACTGTGCATGGATCCAAAACCCCGCATTCAAGCGGGGGTCCGGTGTAGTATTAATCCAGGAGTTCTGAAGGAATTTAAGAACGAAGCGGGTGAGCTGCCAACAAAAATGTGCAATCTTTTACTAAAATCAGCTTCTATACCAGAGAATGGGAAGGTAGCAGATATTATAGTGATCTTTAAAGAAGTTAATGGGGAGGTTCTGGGAATTTTACATCAGCAAGCCCTTACTTCAGTATCAGGTAAATTGACTGAAATGACAATTAAAAAGATAAATTATAAAAGAACTAGATGAACTGAATATGAAAGGAACAAACCAGCACAGTATCTGTAAAGAAAAATTGTGCCTCTCTGACCTACTTGAATTCTTTGAGCTGGTCTATGAAACTGAATAAAAGAAAGTGACAGAATATATTTGGACTTTCAAAAATTTGTTTGACAAACTCTGTAATAAAAGGCTGTTATAAAGCTAAGCATAGAGTGAAAGATAAAGTATAATCAGAGATTAGAAATTGGCTATTTGAGAGAAACAAAAGAGTAGGAATAGATGGTTAATTTTCAACATGACGCAAGGTTATGTAGTAGGACCGGTGAAGTTTAAATAATTTATTAATGATCTGGAAAAGGGGGTGAACAGTGAGATGGCAACATTTGCTGATTACACAAAATTATTTAGGTAATTCAAGACTAGAGATGACAATGAGGAAATTCAAAGGGATCTAACCAAGCTAGATGAATGCCCAGCACCTGATAGATGAAATTTGATGTGGACACATGTAAAATAATGCACAGTTGACTAATCTGAGTAGGATACTGATAATCTAGGTGTTGCAACTTATATCATCAGAGAACAAGAATTGTAAGTAAGCACTCTTCTTTTGCACCCATGGCATCTGTTGTAATAAACCACCACAGATACTCAAAATCTCTACATGAAAACTATAAAAACACAGGTGGTGGGTATAAGAGGCTTTGGGAGGCTTAGCTTCCCCAAACAGGGCAAGAAATGCCAGATGTGGTGCACCTCCCTTTGGAAGCACGCTGGCCCACTGCCTTTGGAGTGCTGGATACTCCCGAGAAGTGGGGAGGCCACGAATGCCCGGACCATGGCCCCATCCACACTTGGCCTCATGCCCTGTAGCCCTGCCCATGCTGTGCCTCTTCTCCCCGAGGCCCTGCCCTTGTTCCTCTTCTTCCTCCAAGGCTCCCCCCTTGCTGCTCGCTCCCTCCACCCCCTCTCCCGCACTCTCCCATTGCTCACCCTTAAGACAGGAGCGAGTGGAAAGGAGTGAGTGGCAGAGGGCTCAGGGGAGGGGGCAAAGAAGAATGAGTGGTGGGTGGCTCGGGGAGAGGATGGATGAGCAGTGGATGGGGGGGGCCTTGAAGGAAGAGGGAGAGTAAGCGTAGGGCCTCAGGGGAAGAGGCAGAGAAGGGGCAGGAAGAGGCTGAGTGGGACGTTGGGGGAAGAGCTCAAGTGGAAGCAGGGTGAGGGGCAGTGAGGGGGTGAGGCATGGGCGGAGCCTCAGGGCAGAGAGGGAGCATGGTCCAGGCACCGGTGGCCCCTCCTACTTCTAGGGAGCTTCTGGTGCTCGTGCCCAGCCTCTCAAAATGCAAGAGTTATGCACTGCCTATGTGAATAGCAGTAAAAGATAAAAAATCAGAATAAAAAATGCACTATAATAAGCTGCGACAAGCATGTTGCATGGCAGGAACCTACAGCTACCTATCTATGTACTATATTCAATGTGCCTATTGACGCTATGATACTCAGACCTCAGTTCAACATTATTGCCTGCTCTTTAACATTAATCTTCCAAAAACACATGTAAAATTATAAGAACTATCCCTTAAAATGGATAAAACTTCAGCTAGAACATGGAGATCCAAAATACAAAGGTCAAAATAATCATGGTCAACATCCCAGTAGTAGTGGGAATCTGTGCCACATCTAGTTTTGTAAATCTTATTGATAAGCCACAATCTAATCTCCTTCTATTTTTCACTGGAATCAATGAAAGCTTCTGAAAGAAGTACCTGATCAATATCTCACAAAGGACTATGGCTACCTGCTGCAAATGCAATCACACAACTTTCATCCAACAGTTCCCAAAGTAGCATGATAACTAAAGACGAAGCCTACAATACTTTTGGTGCAAAGTAAGATCAGATGCCCTACTGACTGTGCACCATCTGTGCCTCGAGACTTTCAATAGTGCAAGGTCCTCTATATGCAAACTCTTCACAGATTTCACAGAATTTACTGTGGAGCCACAAAATAGCTAGGCAAAATCTCTCTTTAAAGAACGACTTCAGGATCTGGCTCTCAATATGTAACAGAATAGCTGAAAATGGCAGCACTAACAACAGTGGATAATGTCAAAAAAACATTTCTCCCACAGGGCTCGATCAAGCATACAATGTATAATATGCCTAAATAAATCAACGGTTGTCATATTTAGTAATTTTCATGCTCATAACTTTAACATTATTAAGTGTTAACATTTAAAAAAAGCCCTTCCTTTGCTAGTGAAAGCCAGCATACCAACCACACACTTTCAAAGACACAAAGTTCGCCCAATCCTTAAGACTTCTGAAGACCTCTCCAACTATTGTCCCATCTCTAACTTCCCATTCATGAACAAAATAGTAACCACCAAGCTCCAACATGTGACATCAGCTAACATGCTGGATGCCTCCCAAGGGCTCAGGCCAGAGCACAACACAGAGACAGCTTTAGTGGCACTAAAAGACAATCTTCTTATGGCCACAGACACAGTGAAGATCTCCAGGCTCATGCTGCTGGAACTCTCTGTAGCTTTTGACACAGTGGGCCATGTGGTATTATTAACCAGCCTACATGACATAGGAGGGACAGATGGTCATGCACTACAGTGGCTCCAATCATTCCTCTCCAGCAGAACTCCAAGAGCGGTGATGATTAACTGTTCCTCTCCAAAGACCCTCACCTCCCTCCCTGCAGGGATCCATGCTATTCTTTCTTCTTTTCAATATCTTCCAGACAACCGGCAGAGACAGTGAAGCATCATGGGCTCAGCTGTGAACTATATATCTCATTCTCATCTGATGCAATCACCACCACTATTATGACAACACAATGCCAGCAAGTCATCAGTTCTTGGGTAAAGAGCAGCTGGCTCAAGCTGAACGGAGGTAAGACCAATGTGATGCTAGTTGGAGAAGGAAAATGCTTTAAATGCTGGCCAAGACACCATTTCCACCTTCCACTCATAGCATACTACCCCCTTTATCAAATTAGTGTCAAGCCTCAAGATTCATTTTGACTTTTCACTAAGCGTGGATGACCTGATAGCATCAGTATCTAAAACTACCTTCTTTTACTTCCAGCTTGCAGTGAAATGTGGCTCTTTCCTTGAGGATAAGGACTTGGCCACAGTGATCCATGCACTTGTCTCCTTCAGGCTGGATTACTGTAATTTACTGTATCTGAAACAGAATGTGGCAACAATGCACAAGTTCCAGCTGATACACAATTCAGCTGCACAACTACTCCACAAGGTAGGCCATCCTGAGTACATCAGGCCTATGACCAAATCCCTCCACTGGCTCCCAAACAGCTTCTCATAACAGTTTAGTGCTTTGGTCCTAATCCTCAAAGCAGTTAATGTAGCTGGGGCCTGATCTATTAAAAACTGAATTTTGACCTAATATAATAACTGATGAGACAGTGGCTCTGCTCTGGAACAAGGTACATCACAAAGGCCAGGAAACAGTACATGAGAGTTGAGGAGATATGGCTACTGAATAGACATTCAGAGGAGATTAGGCAAATCCAGAGTCTGATTGTCTTTAGGAAATACTGCAAAACCTTGCTCTTTGAAAAGGTCTGTCCACCATATGACATTCACAACACTGAACCACCCTCTTCTACGAAAAAAAGGCAAGTTAATAAAGTCTAAACAATCAGAACCACAAACCCTACCCCAGTAGAGATTTTACCTTGAAAAGGAAAAAGTGATAAAGACTCCATGAAGTGCACTACAGATTTTAGTATTGCTAATGATTTTACACAGATGGTGCTCAGATATATTACTCCTGCGGGAATTCTGCGCCACTGTGCATGTGCAGAATTCATGCCCCCCTGCACATTTTTTTCTCTGCAGAATATAGATTCTGGTGGAGAGGTGCTGCAGCTACACCTTTTGTCCACCAGGGGTTGCTGTGGTGCCAGAAGAGAGAGCAGGCAGCTGAGAGGCTGCATTCCTCACTGCAGGGCCGAGTGAGGAGGCACCGGATGGACAGAGTGGGGCATACAGAGCTGCTAGGTAGTCACAGACTGGTATTTAGAAGGGCTAGTGGAGGGGTGGACAGGGGCAACTCAGGAGCTAGTGGAGTGAGAATAGCAGAAAATCCTGTGGAACCTTATAGACTAACAGACGTTTTGGATCATGAGCTTTCGTGGGTGAATACCCACTTCGTCAGATGAATCACTTCATCTGACGAAGTGGGTATTCACCCACAAAGCTCATGATCCAAAACGTCTGTTAGTCTATAAGGTGCCACAGGATTCTCTGCTGCTTTTACAGATTCAGACTAACACGGCTACCCCTCTGATACTGGAGTGAGAATGTTGAGCCGGGGATGAATGGGAGATGGGCTGTACAGCCACAAAGGGATAGGGGGTATGGGGTTGCAGGGCCATATGGGGATGGGTGAGTGAGGCTGCAGGACACATGTGGCAGGGGGTAGGGGAGTGCAGAGACACACAGGGATGGGGGGCGCAGGGACACACAGGAACTGGGGCAGATGTACCTGACTGAATAACAGAAGCTAGGGGTCAGCCCCCCAATTGCCTAACAATTCCTTCCTCCACCCAAAAAAACTTTTTCCATACTTCTCTCACCCACACCAACAACCCTCCTGGTTCATACCCAGGCTCCTTCCCTCTCCCTCAGCTCCTCCAAGCCCTCAAGCCTTTGCATTGCTTCTGAGGAGTGCAGGAAATGCATTTCTGTATTGTAGTTTAAATGAATTACTCAAAGTTCTGTATTAATATGCCTAGTAAGGAATCTATTTGTCAAAAACACATTTCCTGAATCTTTTTTTTTTTTGTCTCTATTGTTACAGACATACTTTCTGACAGATATTTTGAAATAAATTACGGAAATAATTGAAACTGGTCTGATTATACTGTGTTATTTTTACAAATAAAATATGTTGAATTTCGCAGAATTTTAAAGTATGTGCAGAATTTTTAATTTTTGGTGCAGAATTCCCCCAGGAGTAATAAAGGATGATAAGCAGCACTATAAAACTATGCTAGGATAAGAAATGATTATATGATTTTAATAATTGCATGTTAATTAGGAAATTAAGTTTTGTCAGTAATGCGATGTCCTCTTTAAACAATGCGTAAATGAGATTTCAGTATTACGTACACAACAGAAATTGATCTTTTGATCTAAATCGGTATTGTAGTTATAATGCTAAATGCAAGTCTAGTGAGAAGAAGTGATGAGTGTGTTCTAGTGATTATCAGGAGCTGCGAGCTAGGATTCCTGGGGTCAATTATCAGCTCCACCCATTGATTCATTCTGGAGCTTTGAGTTAGTCATTTAAATTAGGTGCCTCAGTTTCCCCCATGTGATGTGGATAATCACAATTATAATAACTAATAACATTTACCCTATCTCACAAGTGAAGCTTGATGATTATTAATGTAATTGTAAAATGATCTGAGATCCTTATATAAAAGAGGCTATAGTAGCAGTAGCAGTAAAAGAACTGATATTTCTGAAAGAAATGCTATTTTTCTTAAGAGTTAAGATTTCATACAGATATTTCAAATCCCACTTATAATTCTCTGATGTAGATTTACTTGTTGAGTTATATTTTTAGGTGCCAGTTTACCTCTCCAATGTGTGTATGTGTTAGTAATAGGATTATTCTAAATCCGGGGTGACCGGAGCACTGAATCTCGCTATCAGAATCAAAGAAAATTCCACTATTCGATATCTCAGATGTCAGCCTAGATTTTCTTAGGCTGCACTTGCTTCTACCTGCCAGAGTTGAATTCTACCCAGAGGACAGTTCAAGTTCCTTGCTGGTGCAGAGATGTGCAATTTAGTCCTTTCTCTGAACCAGCAGAAACGATTTCAGTCCATTATCTCAATCAGTAGTAAACTTTCAACCCTACTAGTCAATTTATATTCAGACGCTGCCCCCACAATGGAAAGGATTAGAGACACCAGATTTTTAAATGAAAACTTAGTCTTGGTTTTCAGAGAATGTAAATACCAGAGGAAGTGTGGATTCCACATCCATGGTCCCAAAAGCCAGCTATGAGCACTTCTAATTTCTACTTTATTTTATGGAGACTGTTAGGGGAAAGGGATAAAAACAAGTTTTAAAAAACAGAATGTTTTTTGTTTCAACATGTTCACAGCTTTTTTTGTATGAAAATAGCAACAGGTTTGGTACTGCATTTTAATACCTGCTCAACAGAAAAGAATGGTGCAGAAAAGTAAATTGTACTTCACAAGTTTTAGATAAGCATTCATAGAGAAGCATATTTGGCTTTAATCAAATAATGAAATGCAGAACAATGTGCTGTATCTTGACCTTTGAAAGATTAGAAACATCAATTAATAATGTTTGTTCATGAATATCTTTCACCTAGATTAAACTGCCACAGCAACAGGATGAGATTAGTTGTTCACATTCTAAGTAATTATGAAGAGACACTTTAATTTAAAGTAACTGAAACTCTGATAATTTACACAAGGAAAAAGTCTGAAGAGGATGTGTGGACCATTTTAATTTAATTAATGTAAACACAGTACAGAAGGATTGAAAAAACAGTAACAGCTGAAGGAATAAAGCTTCATTTTAAGCCAGGAACTTCATGACCATTTGTTGAATTAAAGTATGTATATACAGTTCTATCAGGATACATTTAGCCAGATTCTGATCTCAATTACACTGGTATAAATCTGAAGTAATTCTACTGAAGTTTAACAGAATTATTCCAAATGTGCAGGTGTGTAATTGAGACCAAAATCTGACCCTTGTTTCCTTTTCTTCATAAAAAGATGGTACTTTTTAGTGATCCTGAAAGGAAGGTGTTGATAACCTTGAAGAACCATGTTTTGTGCAGCTAGCCATAACTTACAAGTGTGATAGTGCTTTTGAGTTGTTTGGGGATTTTGTTTGGAAAATGAAACAAATACAATTACACATTCTCTCTCCTCAGACAAAAAAAGCTGTACTTTGCACAGTACAGTAACAGTCACAGACTCAGGCTCTGTATAACCTGCAGGAAAGCAAATGTACATATCCCAGTGGACAATTTTGATGCTTTCTTCAGACCAGTGACATATCACAACCACAGTAATTATTTAATTGAATGGATAGCATACTTCTGTGAATAAACTATTTATTACCTAATGATTTCCAATTGCCTGAAAAGTTCTAAATTATTCAATTTATTTACTTACCTGTCATTCTTTTTCTTCTTGTACTGTCTGAATCACCCATGTTACTATATGGGGAAAGCCAAAAAAAAAAAAAAAATTACATGAATTTTGTGCACTTTAACTTCTCTTGTTGATACCACATTTCCTTTTCATTACAGTTTCCTATTCTATTGTAAACAGAAAAAAAATCAATAGTTCCATGAGTTGAACAGCAAGAATTAAACAAACATAACTGGCATATTTATTTTCCCTTTTATCCCTCTCCTAACATTTTCCCAAGACATCATTCATAAAGTATTCATTCTACACTTGTTTAGTACATATACGCCCTCAAGGTTTCTCAGAAGATAATGCATCCAGTACAAAGTGGCTGAGTTTACTTCTTGTACTGAATATATTCTAGATGCACTCCATTTGATACTGTTGACCTACCTTCCCAAACTGCATATGATCAAATGCAAAACAGTAAATACTTATTCACCGAGACAAATGCCAAATTATAAATCTCACTGTACATTTACTAGGAGGAAGGGATAGCTCAGTGGTTGAGCATTGGCCTGCTAAACCCAGGGTTGTGAGCTCAATCTTTGAGGGGACCATTTAGGGATCTGGGGGGAAAAAAACAAAACTTGTGAGGGACAGTACTTGGTCTTGATAGTGAAGGCAGGGGACTGGACTCAATGACCTTTCAAGGTCCTTCCAGTTCTATGAGATAGGCATATCTCCATATATTATTAAATTATATTCTGATCATCTCAGATTTGTAGCTGCAGCTCTGATATCTGTATGTGCAAATTAGGCACATAATTCTGCCATGAATTTGTGGGGTTTACTTACTTTTTAAAATATTTTGTTCTCCTTCCATTGAAGTTAATAGTTTTGCCATTGTTTTCAATGGAAGCAGGATTAACTCCCTAAGCGTGATTACACTCTGAAAAGAGACTATGTGAAAATGACATTTTCTTTCTCAGCAGATTTGCTCCTCGTGTACATTTGCTCCCTGAGAATTGTATCTTTAAAGAAAATAAGAACTGTCATGAGTTTAAAAATGTTTGATTTCTCATGTTTTACCACTATCAGCCCTGCACAGCCAACACAACTATGTAAGAGCAAACAGGGTTCTTTTTTGGCTTATGAAACAACAGAATTTTAGCTGGTTCCAACTGTGAAGCAGACACCTATGCAATCCACTGTCTTTCAATGACACACTGAGTCACATCTGTGCAGTCCCCTAAGTCCAAGGCAACAGGGTTGCATAAGTGTATATGAGAATAGCACCTGATCAGAAGCATATAGTGAGAGAACACAGCTTGACTTTCATATCCCAGACTGAGTTTTCTGGGTTGTCAGTTTAAAAAACAACCATAATTGTAAAGTGAGTAAATATGCTATGGGGTCACTGAGGGACACTAAATGCTGAACTCTATAACGTCATTTTTACAAAGTTGTGTTTCAGAATAGACCAGATTGTAATTAGACAGAATAAATATACATTTCAGCCATGCAATTATCATGGCAGCTAGTGATATCTCCATGCACATAGCGAAAAATGGCATGTAAAAGTATGCCAAGGACCAACATAAAGGATTGGCTAAAAACCATGCAATATCTGACCCACACCAGGATAAGATTAAAGTGTACCTCACCTAAATTCCACTGGCAAACATACTCTTGTTATTTTTAATTTGACACTGTATTTATCTTACCGTCCTAATCTCAAGAGGTATATAGTAACCCAGTCTGAAAAGAACTTGTGTTTAGCAAGGTCCTGCAGAGCCCAGAATTCCTAAATGAAAAAATATCATTAATGATAGACACACTGCAGGTTGTTACTTATAAATCTGTTCACTTTGTTCATTGCTTGTAAAAAATTCTAAGACATAAGCAGGGCAGGAAGAAGCCACAGTGCTTGGCACTTAACTTTTCTTTAGTGTGCTTGCTTTGTGTTTCATGCTAACCCAGAGAGATGCTATAAGAATATCTGTGCTACCTGAGTCTGAGCTTTGTGTGCCTCAAGTGAGGCCCCTTTATAAATCCTTCTTTTTCAGAAAATACACAGCTATTTAAAAATATTTGTGAAAGAAAAGGAAAATGAATGGGAAAAGAGAGGATAGACAAAGAAAAGAAGAGAGGAAACAGGGAAGGAAAGAGAGGAGAAAGAAGTCTGATAAAGGAGCAAGATGAGAAAGCAAACTCAGGGCAGCCACGAATCAGGTTTCACGAGCTGGTTAAACTGTGTTGACAGTTGCTTTGCATTGTCTGTGTGGGACAAAAAAGCCAGCAAAAATGGATAAACATTACAGAAACAGGCACAGATATGCATAAAGGAAGAGATCCACCACAGGATATGAGAGAAGGAAATGAAGAGTGAAACAAAGAAAGGGGCGTCAAAAGAAAGAAAAACAAGGGAATCAGGGAAAGTAACTGAGTAGAAGGACTGGCTTGAGCAACCAGCTTGTGGATAGGAGGAGATTGTGGAAGTCCAGTATTCCTATTTGTGGATATGAGGATAAATGGCTTTAGCAGGAGAAAAGAGATACTCCTAGTTGAGACTATAATGGTGTCAAGTTGCTGTTCTTGCAATATTCCTGCTGGGTTTTGACATGTGTTTATATGTGCATCTGGAGGGAGATATGCGAGTGGTCTGCTGATTTGTAAGAATGTACCTTGCCACTGGCAAAGCATTCTTGCATAGATAAAACTATCTGTTTTGCACGCATATGAATCTTTTAAGCAGCATAAAATTACATCTGGTATTTCAGACAAGGCTTGGGGGATCAGAACTCCTGGGTTAAATTCTTTTCTACCATGAACAGAACACTTTCTCCTTGACAAGCCTAAATTGACATGTTTGAAACAGTTTGTTCAGCTACTCAAACAACAACAGCCCAAATAAGGGCTGCAGAAGGTCCTCGGCCTGTGAAGGGTGTGATTAGTACACAAGGAAAGGAATGGTCATCCAGCATTAGGGTGTTGGCTGCCACAAATTTCCTAGGTCACCTTAAGCAAGACATTTAATCTCTCTGTCCCTCAGTTAAATGGGGATTATAGCATTTCCCTACCTTATAAACAGGGGGTGTGAGGATAAACATATTAAAGATTGTGAGACGCTCAGATACAATGGTAATGGGGGGCATACAAGTACCTCAGAGAGACAGACACAGCTAAACTGATTCACCAGTCCGCCCCTCCCAAAGAGGAGATGCAGTAACCAAGAACACAACTGCAGCTCACAGCTGCTATTGTAGCCTCACAGAAGCAACTCCATTGCATGTTTGGGAGGATTCCATTGGCTAAGAGCCAGGGAGAGGTTGTGTCTCTTACTCTGTAGCTCACAAAGCTATTCTTACTCTTATGTATACAGGTCTGTCTCATCTTACGCTGGGGTTATGTTCCGCAGTCAGAGCGTAAAGCGAAAATCACGTACAGTTAAAATTACATTGACTATAATTGGTGGGTGGAATTGCCCGCACAACAGAAATAGTATTAAAATTGTAACTTTTCTCTTTTGTTTTTTTCTTGTTTTTGCCGACCGCGTAAAGCTGAAATTGCACATGTTAAATGCACCTAAGATGCAACAGACCTGTACACACTTTTCTTCTCAGTCATCTCTTTGGAATACATGAGTCTCTCCAAAATAGTAGTACTTTGCACAACTACAGCATTTGCTGTCTGAGGCTGTCAAAGAGCTTTTCAAATATTAACAAATCAAACCTCAGAGCAACCCACTGAGGCAGGTATCCTCATTTTATAGATGAGGAAACTGAAAAGCAGAGACTTTGCCTAATATCATCTAAATGTCTGTGACATAGCTGGGAACAGAATCCATATCTCCTGATTTTCACACTCAATCTTATGCACAAGAGCATTTTGCCTCCCACAAAGATGCATTTGTATATCTGCTAGCCTGTCCTGAGCTGGATTTAGAAGAGAAGCAAAAAGGTCAAAAGATAAACGGGTCTATGAGTTTTCTAGACAAGATGAAATGTGCTGACCACAAAGAAAAAGTACTATAAATAGCCATAGTCATCCTTTGTAAAAAGGTGTGTGTTTCCTTCCAGATTTCCATGAGTTCCCTATGGGGAGTCTAGACTGTTTATTGGTTATTTAATTATTACTTGCTAAAACAATCTAGCAACTGTAAGATGAGGTAGAAAAATATAGATTGCATTTAATGCTGTCCCCAACAGTGGAAGAATAACTGAAGTGTTGACTGTGTGGAGGACGCTTAGCAAGTAATAATTAAATAACCAATAAACAGTCTAGACTCCCCATAGGGAACTCATGGAAATCCGGAAGGAAACACACATCTTTTTACAAAGGATGACTATGGCTGTTTTATTTTGTTATTTAGTCCTGGAAGTTAGGCTCAGGTGAGTTATCTGTGGGATGGAATGGGACTATGGGATGGACACAAGACAGGGACAAAGATGTGTTCCCATGTTCTTAAATTGTGATCAGGGCTAGTCCTAGGCCCATATTGGGATTGGTGAGGGACCGGATGAGGGATGGGGCCATGGTGGGCCCAGGTTCAAATAAGGGCTGGCGATGGCCCATGGGCCAGTTAGCATTAGGTCTCAGGGCCAGCTAGATGGCCTAAATAAAAGCAGGAATTGAGGTAATCTGGGGGACCACGCTGGGGTTGACTCAGTGGACATGTTAAGGCTAAATCTGAGCGTGACCTGATAAGCCCTAGCTAACATTAGGTTTGGTGCCAGTACCAGGGCTAGGCTCAGAGTGAAGACTGGCTAGTAGCTCCAGACTGGGTGCAGCCTGCTACACTGAAGTCAGGGTTAGGTAAAACCCAGTGGGCCTTGGCTAGGGTTACGGTTGATGCAGACAAGTGGGAAAAAGATTGGATTGGGGTGGACCAATGGTCCCAAAGTAGGGTCCAGGCTTAGTACCTATTGGTGGGCCCATGTTAGGTTAAAGTAGGTGCTAATTTGTGGGTCTAGACTACAGTTTTGTTTATTACCAGTTTGTGGAGCTGGGTTGGGGTTAAACACACTAAATATCTCAGAGCCTTTTGGATTTTTAAGTTTGTAACTGCTGTTGTGAAAATGGAATTTCCTGTATTTTGTCTTTGAAATATACCAGATTCCTGAATGCTTTGCTGCCATGGAAACAGATGGTGAAAGGCCTAAAATAGAACAGGCAACTCTAAAGCAACAATTGTTTCACAAACTCCATTCTCCTCCTCAAGCAAGAAAAGTAGGCTTTGTGTAAATAATACTTAACTTAAAACAACCTACCTTGTTTCCATCCCTTCAACATTAATTTCATACTTGATAATACTTAGCTCTCTCTGGTGTGTTACATGTTCAAAGTTCTGTACAAACATTAATTAATCTAATTAAACTAAAATGAAATTTAATTATATTAGACTGATTTCTATGAAAGCCATAGCTACCTCCAAAACTAGCAGAAACCTTGTCAATATTATATATTATCTCAAATTATTATTTTGACTATTGTAAATCTTATGGGGATTTTTATTTGACTTTACATTTTTTTAAAAATGATAGTATGATGTTGCACTCCATATGTTTTATGGAAATATGCTTATGAGTATAAATATAATGTAACTGGAATATGCTTTATGCAAAAGGCATCTTGTAAGTTATCATTACAAAGCTTATAATCTACTGAGTGTGTTCTTCCTAGTTGTATGAATGTATCATTCTTGTACCTGAAGCTAGAAATATGAAGTATTACTCTGAAGTCCTATTGTAACTATGCAAAGTGTGGGCCATTAATGGTGGGTTGGAAACTTGATGGCTCCCATTAGCTAGGACAACTGGTTGTAAATGGCACTGTTTACTTGTAAGCCTTCCTGCATATGTGGGTGCCAGCCAGTGAGTAATGAAGTCTCACAGGACATGTGAACATGTCACATGATACTGAAATCCATCTTAAACCTGGCGCTTTTCCATTTAGAAGGTGGGAACCCAGAGAGAAACAAAGAATTCCTGCCTGTGGCAAAGATATAAAAGGGGGTGGAACAGAACAAAGGGGGCTGCAGTCATGAGAAATCCCCTAGTTACCACCTGAGCTGGAACTAACAAGAACTGTATCAGGGGAAAGGATTTGGCCCAGACTAAGAAGGAGTCTAGTCTGTGAAAGAAGCTTACTGGAACATCTCTGAGGGTGAGATTTACCTGTATTCAGTTTCTTAAATGTATTAAGCTTAGACTTGTGTGTTTTGTTTTATTTTGCTTGGTAACTTACTTTGTTCTGTCTGTTATTACTTGAAACCACTTAAATGCTACTTTTTACACTTAATAAAATCATTTTTGTTTATTAATTAACCCAGAGTAAGTGATTAATATCTGGAGGAGCAAACAGTTGTGCATCTCTCTCTCTCAGTGTTATAGAGGGCAGACAATTTATGAATTTACCCTGTATAAGTTTTATACAGAGTAAAACGGATTTATCTGGGGTTTGGATCCCACTGGGAATGGAGTGTTTGGGCACTGGAAATAGGTGACTTGCTGAGTAGTTTTTGGCTAAAGTCTGCAGCTTTGGGGGTGTGGACCAGACCTGGGTCTGTGTTGCAGCAGACTAGTGTGTCTGGCTTAACAAGGCAGGTTCTGGAGTCCCAAGCTGGCAGTGGAAAACATGCTCAGAGGTAATTCCAGCACATCAGGTGACAGTCCCAAGGGGGTCTCTGTGACTGAACCCATCACATATAGCCTATGCATTATAGAATCCAAATACTCCCTTTATCACATTTGCAAAATTAGGTTCCTATGCTGCATGTACACAATATATGTGTGTCATAGTAGATAACTGCATAATGTAAATGCCTAAATGAACATGCAGTAATCCATTTTGCATGCACAATTACCTGTTTGCACCAATGTGCTCAACTCCCAATGAAGCTCACAGGAAGCACTCAAAACATTTAAGGATTGGGACCACATTTTGCATATACAACTTAGTTACTTTTGAAAATTTAGACCTCAGTCTAGTAAATTAGATAATTTTTTCACACCTTAGCTCATAGATCTACAGAAATGAGTAACTTCATGCAAGTATTCCCACTGCACTGATATGGGATTACTTACATGGAGAGGTTACTCATCTTGTGCAGTAACTGGAGTTCTTTGAGATGTGTATCCCTATGGGTGCTCCACTTCAGGTGTCCTAATGCCCTTTGCACCTTTAATTGGAGATTTTTGGTAGTGGTGCCCGTTCAGCCCACATATGTGCCTTAAGCTTCCTCATTCCTCACTGCAAGGCTATATAGGGTTGTGCAGGCAAACTGCCCTTAGTTCCTTATGTACCATAAGGTCCCCAGAGGAAACTCCAAAGCAGAGGGGAAGGAGGGAGAGTAGTGGAGCACCCATAGGGGGACACATCTCGCAGAACTCCAGTTATTGCAAAAAGGTGAGTAACCTCTTCTTCTTTGAGTAATGTCCTTATAGGTGCTCCACTTCCAGTGACTACCAGAAGTAACTCCAACTAGAGAGGGGGACTTTTGTGCCAAGTCCAAGACTGAAGACACCACAGCATTTCCAATTCCAGCATCTGATCTAGAAAACTGGACCGGTGCATAATGCTTAGGAAAAATATATACAGAAGACCAAGTGGCAGTTTTATACATTTCCAGAATAGGAACATTCTTGAATAATGCCATAGAAGCAGACAGAAATCTCATGGAATGGGCCAACACCCTAGAAGGAGACTGTATATCTAAAGATTTATAGCACAATGGGTGGAAATTGCTGAATCTTCGGATCTATCCACAATAGTCATAAACAGTTTGGGTTACTTCCCAAATGACGTGGTTCTTTCCAAATAAAAGGCTACCGCCCTCCTAATGTCCAAAGCATGTAAAATGGCTTCTTCTTTGGACCGATGAAGCTTGGGGGGGAGAAGGGGGCGACAGTAGGTGCATAATCTGGTTGAAGTGAAATTCAGATGATATCTTGAGTACAAAATTTGAGCGTGGACATTACAAAACCTTGTCCTTGAAAAATGCTGTAAATGGAGGATCTGCCATTAGAGCCCCCTACTTCTCCAATTCTGCGAGCAGAGGTGATTGCCACCAAAAAGACTGTTTTTCAAGATAAATTAATGAGGAAAGAGGTTTGGCTCAAAGGCATAAGGCATCTAAGTACTAAATTCACATCCCGGATAGGAGTGAGTTCCTTAACTTGGGGAAAAAGGTTTCCCAGTCCCCACAGAAATCTTACAGTTTTAGGATGGGTGAAGACTGAGAATCCTTCAACTGCTGAATGGAAGGCTGTTATAGCCTCCAAGGGGACCTTGACAGAGCTGAAAGACAAACCTGTTTTTTTATTTCTATGAGGTAATCAAGGATCATCAAGAGGTAAGAATGAACATGTGGAAAACTTCTCTGGACACAACAATGGCTGAAACTTTTCCATTTGTGGAGGTAAGCGTATCTCATGGAACCTTTTCTGCTGTCCAATAATACTTGTTGTACCTCCTTAGAACAAGTCAACTGTAGTCCGATGAACCATCAAGGAGTCAAGTTCTGAGACAAAGTACACTCAGGCTGGGATGAAGAGTGCAGCCAGCATCCTGGGAAAAAATGAGGAATGGATGGAAGGCTGATCATCTGATAAATGGTTAAGTGAATCAGGAAAGGATACCATATCTGTCTTGGCCATGCTGAGACTATTATGGCTTTGTTGTGCTTGATCTTATTGATCGCTTTCAGAATCAGGTGTTGGGGGAAACACATATGGAAAAGCCTTCTGTTCATGAAATGAGGAAGGCATCTCTAAAAGAGAGGACCCAATCTCCCCCTTGAACAAAAGCGTTTGCATTTCTTGTTGGTAACAGTGGCAAAGAGGTCTATTTTTGAACCCCCCAAGTCCAAAAAATTTGATCAAGAATCTGAGGATCCAAATCCCATTTCTAGTCCTGGGAAAGTGCCTGCTGAGGTCATCTGCTAACTGGTTTTAAATCCCTGGAAGATAAGTTGCTGAAATAAGGATGCAATTGGCTATGCATGAATTCCAGAGCTTTACTGCTTCAGCACAAAGGGAAGAGGACCTGGTCTCTCCCTGTCGGTTAACATAAAATACGCAAGCTATGTTGTCCATGAGACTCTTTATGGATTTGTTCCTGATTAAAGGGAGGAAGTGGATACATGCATTCCTGACTGCCCTCTGTTTGATGAGGTTGATGTGTAGTTGTATGTCTTGGGAACACCATTTGCCATGTACTGTGAGGGTCCCCAAGTGCATCCGCCAGCCCCTTAAGGCTGCATCTGTCATTATAGTGATAGAGGGAGAAGGCTGAACAAACGGAATCCCTGCGCTGACTTTGTCAGGGTCCCTCCACCAACTGAGAGACTCTCCTACCTGACGAGGGACCAACACTAACTTGTTCAAGCTGTGTTTGTTTGGAGTACAAATAGCCATGAGCCAGCCCTGGACATATCAAAAGGTGGAGCCTGGCACATGGCATCACAAAAGTGCAGGCTGCCATGTGTCTGAGCAATTGAAGACAGCTTCTTTTTTATATCTATGGGCTGATTTGAATCTTTTAGACAAGACTCACTAACATCAAGAATCCGCTGGGGGAAGATAAGCCCTAGCTGATATTGTGTCCAAGGAGGCTCTTATGAACTCTATTCTTTGTTCTGGGGTAAACTTGAATTTCTCAATGTTGAGCTGCAACCCTAGCTCATGGAACAGAGAGCTCATCCTCTTTATGGTGTCAAAAACACCATTGTAAGACCAGCCTTTGAGTAGCCAGTTGTCGAGGCATGGAAAAATGGTTATTCCTGGATGTCAAAGATAAGCTGCAACTACTGCCAGCACTTCTGAGAACACTATTGGGTCAGACAAAAGGCCAAATGAGACCACTCAATATTGAAAGTAATCCTAGGTCTGCTGAAAAGTGCAGGAATCATTTGTGAAATGCGTGAATTGCGATATGAAAACAGACATCCTGAAGGTTGAGGGCTAAAAATCAATTCCCCAATTGTAATCACTGAATTATAAATGTAAGTGACACTATCCTGAATTTTTGAGACTTGACAACAGTTGTTTAGGAGTCTTAGATCTAAAATTGGTCTCCACTGTCCGTTCTTTTTCGGGACCAGAAAGTAGGTGGAATAAAAGCCCTTCCCTCTGTACAGAATAGGAACTGGTTCTATTGCACCCATTTGCAGAAGTGAGTTAACTTCTTGCTTTAAGAGATGCTCAGGAGAGAGGTCACTGAAGAGGGATGAGGAAGGAGGTAAAATGGATAGCATATCCTGACCTTATGACCTCTAGCATCCATTTGTCTTGTGATTGTCATTCTGTCCCATGCAGAAAGAAAATGGGAGAAACAGTTTCCAAAGAGTGGAAGATGGGTAAAATGGTGTATGTGTAGCTTGGTACTGAGAGATAGTTCCAGGCCCTTGACCAGTCCATCAAAACTGATGCTTTCATAAATCCATAGACTCTAGGACTGGAAGGGACCTCAAGAGGTCATCGAGTCCAGTCCCCTGCCCTCATGGCAGGACCAAATACTGTCTAGACCATCCCTGATAAACATTTATCTAACCTACTCTTCAATATCTCCAGAGATGGAGATTCACAACTCCCCAAACAACTTATTCCAGCGTCTAACCACCCTGACAGTTAGGAACTTTTTTCTAATGTCCAACCTAAATCTCCCTTGCTGCAGTTTAAGCCCATTGCTTCTTGTTCTATCATTAGAGCTAAGGTGAACAAGTTTTCCCTCATCCTGATGACAGCCTTTAGATACCTGAAAACTGCTATTATGTCCCCTCAGTCTTTTCTTTTCCAAACTAAACAAACCCATTTATTTCAGCCTTCCTTCGTAGGTCACGTGCTCAGACCTTTAATCATTCTTGTTGCCTTCTCTGGACCCTCTCCAATTTCTCCACATCTTCTTGAAAGGCGGTGCCAGAACTGGACACAATACTCCAGTGGAGGCCTAACCAGCGCAGAGTAGAGCGGAAGAATGACTTCTCGGGTCTTGCTCACAACAACCTGTTATGCATCCCAGAATCACGTTTGCTTTTTTGCAACAGTATCACACTGTTGACATATTTAGCTTGTGGTCCACTATAACCCTAGATCTCTTTCTGCCATACTCCTTTCTAGACAGTTCTCTCCATTCGTATGTGTGAAACTGATTGCTCCTTCCTAAGTGGAGCATTTTGCATTTGTCGTTATTGAACTTCATCCGGTTTACTTCGGACCATTTCTCAATTTGTCAGATCATTTTGAATTTTGACCCGTCCTCCAAAGCAGTTGCAATCCCTCCAGTTTGGTATCGTCGCAAACTTAATAAGCGTACTTATACGCCAACATCTAAGTCGTTGATGAAGATATTGAACAGAGCCAGTCCCAAAACAGACCCCGCAGAACCCCACTCGTTGTTCCTTTCCAGCAGGATTGGGAACCATTAATAACTACTCTCTGAGTACGGTTATCCAGCCAGTTATGCACTCACATTATAGAAGCCCCATCTAAACTGTATTTGCCTAGTTTATCGATAAGAATATCACGTGAGACCATATCAAATGCCTTACTAAAGTCTAGGTATACCACATCCACTGCTTCTCCCTTATCCACAAGACTTGTTATCCTATCAAAGAAAGCTATCAGATTGGTTTGACATGATTTGTTCTTTATAAATCCATGATGGCTATTCCTATCACCTACCACCTTCCAAGTGTCTGCAGATTGATTTCCTTAATTACTTGCTCCATTATCTTCCCTGGCATAGAAGTTAAACTAACTGGTCTGTAGTTTCCTGGGTTGTTTTTATTTCCCTTTTTATAGATGGGCACTATATTTGCCCTTTTCCAGTCTTCTGGAATCTCTCCTGTCTCCCATGATTTTCCAAAGATAATAGCTAGAGGCTCAGATACCTCCTCTATTAGCTCCTTGAGTATTCTAGGATGCATTTCATCAGGCCCTGGTGACTTGCAGGCATCTAACTTTTCTAAGTGATTTTTAACTTGCTCTTTTTTTTTTTATCTTCTAAACCTACCCCCTTCCCATAAGCATTCACTATGTTAGGCATTCCTTCAGACTTCTGGTGAAGACCGAAACAAAGAAGTCATTAAGCATTTCTGCCATTTCCAAGTTTCCTGTTACTGTTTCTCCCTCCTCACTGAGCAGTAGGCCTACCCTGTCCTTGGTCTCCTCTTGCTTCTAATGTATTGATAAAAAGGCTTTTTGTTTCCCTTTATTCCCATAGCTAGTTTGAGCTCATTTTGTGCCTTTGCCTTTCTAATCTTGCCCCCTGCATTCCTGTGTTGTTTGCCTATATTCATCCTTTTGTAATCTGACCTAGTTTCCATTTTTTATATGATTCCTTTTTATTTTTAGATCATGCAAGATCTCGTGGTTAAGCCAAGGTGGTCTTTTGCCACATTTTCTATCTTTCCTACCCATCGGAATAGCTTGCTTTTGGGCCCTTAATAGTGTCCCTTTGAAAAACTGCCAACTCTCCTCAGTTTTTTTCCTCTCAATCTTGATTCCCATGGGACCTTACCTATCAGCTCTCTGAGGCCAGGTCTACACTGCGACTTTAGATCGGTTTAATGGCCGATTTACCGCTTTAACACTGTACCCGTTCACACGACGTCGTCATTAATATCGAGTTAAACGGCTCCTTAAATCGATTTCAGAACTCCTCCCAGACGAGAGGAGTAGCGCTAAATTTGAAAGTGATAACTCGGATTAGGGTTCGTGTGGACGGAAATCGACATTATTGGCCTCCTAGAGGTATCCCACAGTGCACCACTGACCGCTCTGGTCCGCAATCCGAACTCGGATGTGGAGTGCCGGTAAACAGGAAAAGCCCCGAGACCTTTACAATGACATTTCCTGCTTTCACGTGTCCAGCTCTGATCACACGGGTGGCGATGCAGTTCAAATGCAAAAGTAGCTCCTGCATTGAACCTTACGGGAGATACTAGATCTGATTGCTGTATGGTGAGACAAATCTGTTTTATCAGAGCTCCGTTAAAGAACAGGAAATGCCAAAGCGTTTGAAAAATAAACTCCAGGATACACAGCAGTGCGTGACAACCGTAACGGGAAGCCAGAGACTCAAACGGATGCTCATGAGGGAGGAGGGAGGGGTAATGAGGACTACAGCTAGCAGTCTCCACAGCAGTCTCTGAAAACTATTTGCATTCTTGGCTGAGCGCCCAATGTCTGTAGCTTAATACACGGTGTCTTGCGTAGTTCACGGAACAGCTCGTCAGTCTCTTCCCCCCCCCCAGCACGTGAAAGAGAAGTAAAATAAATAATTCCTTGAGTACTGTAAATGTCACCCTCGTGTACTGAATGCTGCTGGCAGAGAGTACGTGAGGTGTTGACAACGGTCAGGATACCGTTTGTGATCTCAGGGTCCATGATTGCTGTGCTATGGCGTTTGCTCAATGCACTCCGGGAAAAAGGCGCCAAAGGGTTGTCTGCTGCCTTCACAAAGGGAGGGTGAGGCTGTACCCAGCACCACCTGGGGCAATGTTTTCTGCCCATCAGGCACTGTGCTCTCAACACGGAAGTGGGAACTATGGGATAGCTGAGGAACAGCTACCCACAGTGCACCGCTCCTGAAATCAATGGTAGCTTTGGACCATGGACGCAAACAATCGATTTCGTGATCCCACTGTGGACGCGCTAAACGATTTTATTAGATCTGTTTTGTAATATCGGTTTAAGCTAATTCGAAATAATCGTGCAGTGTAGACGTACCCTGAGCTTACCAAAATCTGCCTTCCTGAAATCCATTGTCTCTATTTTGCTGTACTCCCTTCTATCCTGCGGTTCGTTTTGGAGATCTCTATGATCATGATCACTTTCACCCAAGCTGCCTTCTACTTTCAAATTCTCAACGAGTTCCTCCCTATTTGTTAAATTCAAGTCTAGAACTGCTTCCCTTCAGTAGCTTTTTCAACTTCTGAATAAAAAGTTGTCGGCAATGCAGTCCAAGAACTTACGGATAGTCTGTGCCCATGATCTTATTTCCCAACATATATCTGGATAGTTGAAGTCCCCTATCACCACCAAATCTTGGGCTTTGGATGATTTTGTTAGTTGCTTAAAAAAAGCCTCATCCACCTCTTCCACCTGGTTAGGTGGCCGCAGTAGACTCCTAGCATGACGTCACCCTGTTTTTTTACCCCTTTTAGCCTAACCCAGAGACTCTCACACTTCCGTCTCCTATGTCCATCTCCTCCTCAGTCCAAGCGTGTACATTTTTAATATATAAGGCAAAACCTCCTCCCTTTTTCCCGGTCTATCTTCCTGAGCAAGCTGTACCCATCCACACCACATTCCAATCATGTGTATTATCCCACCAAGTTTCAGTGATGCCAACGTCATATTGTATTTATTTATTAGCACTTCCAGTTCTTCCTGCTTATTACTCATACTTCCGCATCTATATAGGCATCTAAGATACTGGTTTGATCTTGCCTCCCAGTTTTGCCTGACCCTCCTTTCTCTCTGTCATTATAGCCCACGCTCCTCTTGTTTCCGACCATCTTCCAGGTCTCCATGTTCCCCACTTACCTGTGGCTTTGCTTACCTGTCTCCATCTAACCTAGTTTAAGCCCTCCTCACTAGGTTAGCCAGTCTGTGTGCAAACAGGTCTTTCCCCTCCTTGAAAGGTGAATGCCACCTCTGTAGCAGTCCTTCCTTGAATAGCATCCCATCGTCGAGGAGCCAAGCCTCCTGGCGACACTATCTTTGCAGCCAGGCATTCACCTCCATGATGCATCTCTCTCTGCCCGGTCCCCTACCTTTGACAGAAGAATCGAAGAGAATACCACCTTCGCTCCAAACTCCTTCACCCTTACTCTCAGAGCCCTGTAGTCACTCTTGATCCGCTCAGTGTCACACCTTGCAGATCATTTGTGCCACATGGATGAGTAGCATTGGGTAGTAGTCAGAGGGCTGGATAATCCTTGACAAGCCTTGTAACATTCTCGGATATGGGCCCCGGCAGGCAGCATACCTCCCAAGATGAATGTCGGCGACAGATGAGCGCCTCCGTCCCCTCAGCAGAGGGTCTCCGACCACCACTACCCTACATTTCCTATTTGCAGTGGGGCAGCAGACCTCCCAGCATCAGGGTATGAGGCTTCTCCTCCTTTACTGTAGAAGGTGAGGTGATTCCTTCTCTCCTGTATCAAGAAGAGCATAACGGTTACCTATTACCACAGCAGGAGGGTTCGGAGCAGGGGTGGAGCACTGCCCGCTGCCAGAAGTAACCAGCTGCCAGTGTCCACCCTGAGCCATCTCCTCCTCCACCAGTGGTGTGTCAGCAGTCCTGTGTACTAGGACAGCTACCTCGGTTGTCTCCACATGGACACTGTCCAGGAATCGCTCGTGGATTCAGATGCTCCTCAACCTAGCCACCTCCTCCTGTAGCTCTCCCACCTGCTGCCTGAGAGATTCCACCAGTAGGCACCTTTCATATTGGATGCCCCTCCCCCAGCCTGGATATCAGTAAGTGGAATTTGAAAGTTACAGTCCCTGCAAAACCACAGCAGGATATGGGTAGAAGCATCCATGCTCAGGTGCTCTGTCTGGCTTAGATGATAATGATGGTGCAGAAGGAGCAGGTGATCTCTTCCTCTGGAACCTTGGCTTTTTCCTGGGTGGTTGATATGGTCTCTGAAAACCTGAGAATGAAGTGGGAAGGGATCTTTGTGCAGTTTGGGATGTACTAAATTTTCATTTGTTTGTAGGTGTGTAAATCCCAAAGGATCTTAATGTAGTTCTGGACTCCTTAAGGTACACAGTGAATCATCTGTGGACTCAGCAAACAGTTTGAGGCCATCGAAGAGAAGGTCTTCAACCATGATCTGGACCTCCCTTGGGAATCCAGACAGCTAGAGTCAGGAAGTCCTCTGCATGACTACTGCCATAGAGATGGATTGAGCAGCAGTATCAGCTGCATCCAAAGAGACCGATGTTCTAGCTAAAAGATGACCCTCATTAATGATAGCCTGAAACTGGTCATGTTGATCATCCAGCAGATGCTCAATAAAGTGGCAAATTTGGCATAATTTGAGTTATTTCATTTAGCCATGAGAGCTTGATAGTTCACGATCCTAAACTGAAGAGTCTTGGATGAATAGATCTTTCTGTTGAATAGATCAAAGCATTTTTGGCCCTTACCATATGGCATGGCCTTCGCATAACATTGTCTGCCATGTTCATTTACTGCCTCCACAACCAAGGACTTTGGTGTTGGATGGGTGAACAGAAATTCAGAATTCTTAGCTGGGATGTAATATTTTCTTATATGCCCATTTGCACTTCAGCAGAACCATAGCAGGGAACTCCCAGATGGATTTGGCAGGATCCAACTGAAACTGATTAGTAGGCAGATCAACTCAGGTAGAGGGAGTCCACTGGAGGATGTCCAGGAGCTTATCTTGTGACTCCTTGATCTGACAGGAATTTGCAATGCACTTCATTAACTTTTAAAGTGCCCAAAGTCATCAGCCACAGTCAGTGTGGGAAGTATAACAGATTCATTTGGGGAAGATGAGGATTCATTTGGGGAAGATGAGGAAATGTTTGTTTGGGGAGTGACTTCTTTATCTGCCCTGGCCTCCTGCCCCTCAAAGGTGCCTGAGGTAAGAGAGGAGGAGAAGTTGGAGTACAGGAGCTTCTCCCCTGTATTTCCTGAAAGAGAGACTAGAGGCATGGTAAAACTGCTGATGGATCCCAGTAGGCCACTGAGGACCAAGAAGCATCAGGGGCTATGATAAATGAAGGGGGGCAGTAACTCACTTTTATGGACACCCAGTCAGCCAGTTAGCTATAAAATACCTCTTAGTAGCTGTTCTCTACTTGCTTTACCTGTAAAGATTTTAAAAGTCTCATTGTTATGCATAGGTAAAAGGAAGTGAGTGGGCACCTGACCAAAAGAGCCAATAGGAAGGCTAGAACTTTTTAAAATTGAGAAAAAAATCTTCCCCCCTGTCTGTCTGTGGCTATTCTCCTGGGAAGAGGGGGACAGAGCAGCGGTGCTGTAAAAAGCTTGGGGTCAGGTATGAAAAATCATCAGTATCATACCTAGAAACCACTCATCTGAAACTCTCGGATATGTAAGTAGATCAGGAAATGTCTAGGAAGTCACGATTAGGTTTATCCCTTTATTTCTTTATGGCTTGTGGATTCTGCTGTGCTAACCCCCGAGCTTTTGTTCTCCTTGTAACCTTTATGCTGGACCCTACAAAAAAAAAAAAAAAAAAAAATTCTTGGGGCTTAATCCTTGTAATTGCTCTTCTAAAATATTGCAATAGCTGAATTCCCTGATGTATTTTCCTTCCTTTTTTTAAAAAAAAAAAAATTTACCTTTTTAAAAGATTTATGTGTCTTAAGAGGTGTACACGTTGTTTAATTAGCTGGTGACAACAGCTAATTTCCTTTTTTTCCTCCTCTCTTTTTCAGCTCTTCCACCGTGTGTGTGTGTGTGTGAGAGAGAGAGAGAGAGTGGGGGGTGGGGAGGCTTGAGAGTACCCCACAGGAAGGAATTCCCAAGTGAGGCTTCCTGGTTTCTCAAAGAGGTTCTGCACTTGGGTAGTGGCAGCATCTACCAATCCAAGTTCAGAGAAAAGCTGAAACCTTGGGAGTTTAATACAAGTATTAATTTTTAGAGTCCTTGCAGGCCCCCACCTTCTGCACTCGAAGTGTCAGACTGGGGAATCAGCCTTGACAGGAGTGGCAACCACTCGTGTTTGAGCAAGGTCTGGGACACATGGGCCGTTTTTTGATGCAACTCTCTTGTCAGAAGTGTCGGGATGGAAATCCCTGGATCAAAATACTCAAACTGGAGGAAAATTCTTCCTCTTCAAGAAGGGAAGCACTGGTACTCTCTGAAGATGTTGATGAGTCAAGCAGTACTAGGGAAAGGTCGCATCTCAGTGACTGTGCTTTTCTTGGTACTGATAACCTCCTGGTACCAATCAATAAGGGAAACTCCAGCCTCTCTGAAACAAACAGATTCCTTGAGAATCTGAACTTCTATGATACTGGGTTGGTTTGAAGAGTGGGGCGCCATTCCATTGTTGGTACTGAGGGTAAATGCTGTTCTGGCAAGTCCACTCTCGTTGAAATAGATGGTACTGATGAAGATGCCTTGGGGAGTGCAGAGACTGGATAAGAGGCATAGTGTCTTCCCGGTACTGACACCATCTCAGTGGCCACCTTAGATGTAGACTTTATCAAAGAAGTGCGGGTACCGTTTTCTGAGCTGTGGAATGGTTCGATGAAGCATGCTTTTCTTCTCCTGAGCCTGACGCCCGAGGCACAGGATCGATTCCGAGAGCATCTGGAGCCTCAGCCACACCCAAGGTGGGACGCAAGGTGTCCGCAGCAGTCTTGCTCTGTGGAGACTGAGGTCTTTTTGAAATGGACTCTTTCTGTGGAGAATGTCTTTGCATTCTATGGGTCTTATCTGTGGATCTACCTCAGGTAAACACGTCAAAGATGACGGGGCACTGTATTAATTAAGTGACTGACATCCAGGGGGTCTCCTGACCGGGATCTGAGCCCAGTTGGAGGGAATGCTCCATCACTAAGAATCTCAGTTTTAGTTCTCAATGTTTTCTAGCCCTGCCCTTAAAAGTTGAGCAAATGGAGCACTTATGAGGGATATGAGACACCCCAAGCAACAGAAACAATGGGAATACGTCACTGAATGGAATGGCCTCCCGGTAAGAGATGCACTGCTGAAGCCTGGAAAGCCTGACATACGCTAGGGCAAAGGAATTTAATATGGGAAGTTTTCCCTCCCCAAAGGGAAAAGGGATCAAGAGAAAGTCCCCCTAAATAAAAAGTAAATAAAATAACTAAAGAAAAAACAATAAACTAAAGAAGCGTAACCAAGCTCAGAAACTTCAAAAAGTAAGGCACACTAATGCTCTGTGTTAGGCCCAGGAGGTTGAGAAGGAACTGGGCCAGTTCACCCATGCAGCTCTATACAAACACTCCCCGGGTTACGCAAACCCGACTTGCCCAAATCCGCACTTATGGAAAAAGTTTCGTAAGTTCCGTAAGCTAGAAAGGTGTTTTTTTGTGTTTTTTTTGCGCGTAATGGTCAGGTATATGTTCCTGAGTTACACAAGGCATTTTGGAATGGAACGCTTGTGTAAGTCGGGGCCCAAGGAAGCGTAGGTCACATGCACGGGCAAATGGGCACTACTACCAAAAATCTGATTAAAGGCGCAAGGGTGTGAGCTTACCTGAAGTGGACACTGCTTGAAGAAGAAATATAAAGTTGTCAGATGCAGGGTCCTTGTCTGTAAAGGCTGTAGAATGTAAACTTTGAAGATACTATACATGCTTTATGAAGAACTGCTTTTAACTATCTCTATATTAACAAAAGTAGTTTTTTTCCCATTAATATTTTTGCTGTTTAAACATATACAGTTAAAAGCAATAAAACATATTAGGAGATGGCGCTCTTGGCAATCCTTTCATCTAATGTGGCTGAAGGTGCTCAGAAGACATACCTGCTGTATGCAGGCATTCATGCAAGTGAAGTTGTGTGTGGATATAATTCTGCGAGTGTCCATGTTATGCCTGTAACTGAAAATCTGACGCATGCAGTTTTCACTATGTACCCATAATTACTCACTTATTCATTCCATACTTGCCTAGGTGAGCTCAAAGGCCAGTAAGATGTTCCTAAAATATCATATATTAATTAATACCTGAGGAATACGGAGCTCTTTTAGCTGGTCTTGAGTAATCTCACTGAGCTGCCGAAATGCCATTGTAAAATCAGCCTTTGTATCTTCCATGAGCTATGAAATTAAATACATTTCTATCAGTGTCCTTAAAATATTAGACATCGGTTCAAATATCCCCAAAAGAATGACCAATAATAAACTCACTTTTAGGAGAAATGCAATCAAATAGTTATCATCCTCACTCTCCCCAAGGAGACCCAATTTTGCTCTAAATAGTTCTGTAAAACTGAAAGTAGAAACAGAAATTATGAAGGCAAAGAAATTGTTCTGAAAACATATTTTATAGTATATGCTTCTTTAAAATCTGAGTTATGGAAGTACATACCATGTATAATAATGCTCAGAGTATCCCTCCAGAATCTGGAAAGCACTATAAAAGTAAGGAAATATCAAATCCTATTGACTAACAGTAATACCAACGACACAATTCAGCTTCACATTCAAGCGTGAAACCTTCTTCTGGTTTGTGCCTATTTATGAAAAACTTCCCTCTTACCCCATTTTGATATTTTTTGTTTGTTTTTAAAACAAACAGTCTTGTGTGGTCCATAACATATTCAGAAAATACTTTCTGTTTAGAAATCAAACTTCATAAAAAGATAGCCCCCTTTTCTCGTACACATCTGGCCATTATAGAATAATCTCTCTAGTTCTTTTAAGTGTGAAGATATTTTTAAGGATAACTTACAGCTGCTTTTGTCTGCGATCCAATACAGGTTTTAGAGCTTGTAACAGCTTGTTCAGATTAAACATCCCAACATTTGCTTGGTTTCCTATTTTATACCTCCTTTCATCATCAGATGTGTTTGGAACAAAATCTGTTTGAAACAAAGCATCACATTTTTGCAACAGATTAATTAGAATAAACAACAGAAGTTTAATATTTTAACTAGGCTAATTTTTCATATTTAAACAGCAAACTAATAGAAGTCCTGAAAGCACTAAATATTAACTCAGAGTACTCCAAACACAAGAATATTTATTTACAATGGGTAAGCCTGAGATCTAACATTTGCCAGAGTAAAGAATATATTCTTAGAGCACAAGTTCCCAGATGGTCACAAGTGTTGTTTTCCTACTTCAAGACACAGAATAAATTCAGATATTTAAACAGCCATTTTTTTTTTACATTCAGAAAATGTTTTTCAGTATTCTTTATTATTTATATTAAAGAATCCCTAGGCATCTAACCATATGATATTTAATATTATTAAATATCATATGGTTAGATGCCTAGGGATTCCGGTCTTCCAAACAACAATATATTTTTACAATGTACTCTAAGTAAATCCATTGCATATATTTTTAAGTAGTCTAGTGACACTAATTATCTGAACATAAATATTATTTCAAAATGTATATAATTATATATTAGCTTCTGAAATATTTAGGGCTAAAATGTTCCAGCACAAGAAAGTCCACTTTGAGGAGTGGTGAATAGGCAAATGCATATCCTTCATGAAAGGCATAATGCATCCAGGAGCAAAGGGTAAGCATAGCTACAGCATCAACCTCAGAAAAGATGCAGCCCACACTTCTTGTCCAGAACAGGGCCAGCTCTGCTGGTCAGTGTCTATGGCCAGGTCTACACTGCGACTTTAAATCGGTTTAATGGCCGATATACCGATTTAACGCTGTATCCATTTGGCTTCACCTTACCTACATCCCGCCACCGCGGCCACCGCTCGCGCCGGCATGCGCCCCGCGCGCCACACGCGTCCGCATTCTTCATCACCAGCAAACCCACACCGCACCCTCCACTCACTACCCGAACTCTTTCCTAGCCGCGCTCCTCCTCTCGTTGCGGAGCGATTCCCGAACCCGCGATCTCTCTTCTACAGCGGCCCCCCTCACTCCCGCAAACAAGCTAGCACTGGGCTCTCACATCCTCCCTCCCCCACGAACGTCGTCATTAATATCGAGTTAACGCTCCTTAAATCGATTCTGAACTCCTCCCAAACGAGAGAGTAGCGCTAAATCGATAGTGATAACTCGGATTAGGGTTCATGTGGATGGAAATCGAACGTTATTGGCCTCCGGGCGGCATCCCAGAGTGCAGAATGACCTCTGGACAGCAATTTGAACTCAGATGCAGCGGGCAGGTAAACAGGAAAAGCCCGCGAACTTTTGAATTACATTTCCTGCTTGCCCAGCGTGGAGCGCTATCAGCACGGCTGGCAATGCAGTTGAAATCGAAAAGAGCTCCAGCATAGACCGTACGGGAGATACTAGGTCTGATCGCTGTAGGGGAGACAAATCTGTTGTATGCAGCTCCGTTACAGAACACGAAATGCCAAAGCATCTGAATAAAACTCCAGGATACCAAGCGCTGTTGTGACAAGCGTAACGGGAAGCCAGAGACTCAAATGGACGCTCATGAAGGGAGGGAGGGGTACTGGGACTCCAGCTATCCCACAGTCCACAGCAGTCTCTGAAAATATTTGCATTCTTGGCTGAGCTCCAATGTCTGTAGGTTCAAACACAGTGTCTGGCTGGTTCAGGGAACAGCTCCTCAGTTTATTCCCCCCACCCCACGTGAAAAAAAAGGAAAGATTGCTGTGCTATGGCGTTTGCTCAAATGCACTCCGCGAAAAAAGGCGCCAAAGGGTTGTCTGCTGCCTTCACAAAGGGAGGGGTGAGGCTGTACCCAGCACCACCCGGGTCAGTGTTTTCTGCCCCATCAGGCACTGTGCTCTCAACACGGAAGTGGGAACTATGGGATAGCTGAGGAAGCAGCTCCACAGTGCACCGCTCCTGAAATCGATGGTAGCTTGGACCATGGACGCAAACAATCGATTTCGGATCCCACTGTGGACGCGCTAAACCGATTTTATTAGATCTGTTTTGTAATATCGGTTTAAGCTAATTCGAAATAATCGTGCAGTGTAGACGTACCCTATAAGGGGAAAGGCTGTCGTCTTGGATCCTCCTTTGTACTCTCTGAGGAAGCTACTACCAGAAGCAATACTAATGGGGATCAGCCCCGGCACTCAGAAGGAAACAAGGACTGTGACTAGGAACAGCATTTCACAGTTGGTGTCACAAAGGAATTCTACTTTGTTTGATTCATTGTTATTAGAGGTGGGCCCAAAACACTACTTCAAATGCAACCCTACTCTCCTCCCCAGCCCACCTACATAACGGTGAATTTTGGGAGCTGAGGCACATGTTCAAATCTGAATCCCCAGATCTACATCCACACCTCTGGTTTGGCTTCAGGGAAAGAAAGAAAACTAGAAGAGCCTCTTTTAAGGTTCCAGCTGAGATATGCCCAAGGTGTACAAGATCAGATTTCAGGAGATTTTCATCATTTGAGCCTGAAACCTTATGAAAATAGACAGTCAGATTTCAACACCACTGAGGCTGACCCCAGCCACGATTTGAGTTCTAAACCCCAGCCTAAATGTAATGTACATCTGAACACCATCTTCTGGACCTATGTCTATTTATTATAGATGGCGAGAGTAATGTAATTCATGCTTTCAATGAAAGATTTACAGTAGAGTGTTATAACTGGGCAGATTTGACACACACACACACCTCACTCCACGGATTAACAGTTATGACTGTAAAGTCACAATGATAAAAGATGACAGATTTTGCTTTTGGCTACTTTTAGCTGTATTCAATTTTTACAGATTTTTCTTGATTTCTGCTATAACATCTGGGAATCTGATGAACGTCAGTATGAGAGATTCTTTTATGGAAATGGGTTTAGTAGTAATATACATTATCTGCAAGTTTTTTAGTGTACAGTTTAAAATATAACTTGGGTAATACACAGTAAAACTACTCTCTGATCTAAAATGCAACTAGATGCACAAAATTTATTTTCTGACTAATGTACATACAGTACACATATGCAGAATCCATGTGCTAATAATGTTAATAACTTTCTGAGCACACAAAAATTCTATAACTACACAATAAGAAAATTGCATGTCCAACAAAAAAGGTATATTCAAATACCTATGCTATACTCACTTGGATCATAGGACTCCATAAAACCAAACGGACCATAATCTATTGTTATGGATAACAAACTGAAGTTATCTGTATTGCACACACCTAGAATTAATCAACAACAAAAATACAACTATCAAAACAATAAAGTTTAGTCTAGACACTTTTATCAAAAGCAGAAAATTTGCTGAAAAGCCTAGATTACGGTGGATCTATCTAAATTTGGGCCCAGCAGATGAGATTCTGGATTTTAAGATAAATCTCTTGTTCTCAATCTTGCAGGCATTTTATATATCAAAACTGAAAACATCTGATGTCTCTGTGATATCTCATCTGATTTCTTTGTCTAGATGGCACTGTCTTCTTTTACTTTCAGTGGCAAAATTGAGGAACTATGACTACCTCATGCACATTTGATCAATTATTTTTCTTTCCTTGTGAGTTGTGTATGCGCTATATTAGCAATATCATGCTGATTCTCCGTGTGGGGATAATTCTGAAACAAAGTTTCATAGCATATTGAGAGTACAGTAGTTTTCCAAATAAACAAATATTCCCATGATGCTGTACCAATAAATTCATGTATCAGTGAATTTAGGTACTGATATGGCCCCACCACTGTATAAGACAGGATCTAATGAAGGCATCACAAACTCATGCCAATTATATGACACCAACATATGGTCTCGGAATATATTACAAAACACTATTACATGCACTAGTGCTACATCAGTGCAACTGTCTTTCAAAAACAACCACTGTATTGTATCATCTGAAGTGTTCACTTTAAAAAAAAATCCAGTAGACTGACCGAAATAAGTAATATTGATACAACTGTGTTCTTTGCCACTAACCAGCAACTCTTCTTAAAGAATTTTTTGAGAAGCCCATGTACTATGCCAGTCTTTTGCCTCTTCCTAATCTTTCTGCACTTTGAAAATCAACACATCTCTTGAATCTGTCAGAAAAAACTTGCAGAAGTGCTAAACAACAACAGGGGTATTGTTGTAGGTAAAAATGCCAAAAAGTTTGAAATAAAGGAAAAAAAGAAAAGAATTAAACATGACAAAGCAAAAGCCATTATTAAGTATATGTAAGGACCTTTATTTCTGACTTTTACGGACCTCTACCAAAAAATCCCCAGGTTTTAAAAAAGCTAATTTTTTTTTTGGTTTTTACTGATTTTCACCTGAACTTTGAACACTTAAGAAAATCCAATACATTATATTACATAAATGTGTTAATGTTAATAATAAATTAATCTAAGTGTAAGCATGGGGCTGTCTGTTAAAGTAAGGCAATGTCCTGGAAGATACACACACAGATGAATGCACACATTTGCATATACCTACGTACTGTTAATATACAATTCATGAAATAAATCACAGCATTAAACTATTTTAACTTTCTTACTTTTCTCTACTTGTTGCTATTTGTCCTCCTGTGACCCCAGCATTAACCTTGATAATTACCAAAAAAACTGTGAAGTTACTTTTTTGCACCGTTTTTAACTTTTTAAAAAACTTTTTAACAAACATTGATAAATTCTAGGGAATTTAAACAAAACAAATACCAAAACCAAAAGGCTTTGAGTTTATTATGGGTAAAGGGACTTTTAACAGACCACAATATTTTACAATTACCACACCAATAATTTAATTGAGCTATCATTGCTTACCATGAGCAAAGCCCACTGACATCCACAATGCAATCAGATTTGCAGTCTCCAATACCACTCTAGAGAAAAAGTCCTGAAATCAAATATATTTTTTACTTCAAACCCTTTCATTAATAAATACGGATAAACAGTATGTTATCAAATATATAATTTATTTAAAAACAACAATTGGCACATTATACTATTTTCTTTTTAATATTTGGGCACATATTTTTTATGCCTGTCAGAACTTTTACATGGCACTCTCAGTGAGTTGGCTGCATGATGATCTTTATCCAAGAACACCTACAGCTGTGTGACAATGCACAAATTCAGCTGCAATGGCAATAATGCTAAAGTCAAAGTGTTATATGAATGATATTGCATTTATTTAGGATACAGCATGATCCTGCACTCCATCACTAGTCTATGGTTAGTATATGAAGGGCATAAGGGGAACAAACATTAATGGAGAATGGGATATTACCATAATAAATATCAGATGGGTAGCCATGTTAGTCTGTATCCACAAAAACACCGAGAAGTCCAGTGGCACCTTAAAGACTAACAGATTTATTTGGGCATAAGCTTTTGTGGGTAAAAAATCCACTTCTTCAGATGCATGGAGTGAAAATTACAGCTACAGGCATAAATATATATTGGCACATGAAGAGAAGGGAGTTACCTTACAAGTGGTACATGTACATGGCAGAGGGGCATTGCTGGCACATGATGGCATATATAACATTAGTGGACATGCAGGTGAATGAGCCCCTGATGGTGTGGCTGGGTCCTATGATGGTGTTGCTAGAGTAGATATGGGGACAGAGAAGGCAATGACGTTTGTTACAGGGGTTGGTTCCTGGGTTAAGTGTTTCTGTGGTGTGTAGTTGCTGGCATTTGCTTCAGGTTGGGGGGCTGTCTGTAAGCGAGGATTGGCCTGCCTCCCATGGCTCCACAGTATGCCAACATTTTTATGGTTGACTTAGGACAAAATTTCCCCAGCTCTCGTCCCCTAGTGCCCCTCCTCTACTTATGCTACATTGATGACATCTTCAACATATGGACCCATGGGAAGGAGGTCACTGAAGGATTCCACCTGGATTTCAACAATTTCCTGCACATCTGCTAATGTGATATATGCCATCACGTGCCAGCAATGCCCCTCTGCCATGTACACTGGCCAAACCGGACAGTCTCCACAGAAAAGGATAAATGGACACAAACCAGACATAAGGAATGGTAACATACAAAAGCCAGTAGGAGAACACTTCAACCTCCCTGGTCATTCAATAACAGATTTAAAAGTAGACATTCTTCAACAAAAAATGTCAAAACAGACTTCAAAGAGAAACTGTAGAGTTACAATTCATTTGCAAACTTAACACCATCAATTTGGGCTTGAATAGGGAGGGACTGGGAGTGGCTGGCTGACTACAAAAGCACTTTCCCTCTCTTGATATTGACACCTCCTCCTCAATTATTGGGAGTGGACCACATCCACCCTGACTAAATTGGCCTTCAACACTGGTTTTCCACTTGTAAGATAACTCCCTTCTCTTCATGTGCCAATATATATTTATGCCTGTAGCTGTAATTTTCACTCCATGCATCTGAAGAAGTGGGTTTTTTACCCACGAAAGCTTATGCCCAAATAAATCTGTTAGTTTTAAGGTGCCACTGGACTCCTCGTGGTTTTCACAATAAATATGTTTGTGTAAAGTAAGAGGCAGGAAAAGATAGTCTTCATACTTGAAGGGAGAACTATGAGAATATTGAAGAATAATATTTGCAAACATCTGTTTGAATAAAAACTGCAAGCCCACTTCAGTGATATTTGCAACATTTTAAATTTATTTTTATATTGTTAATACAAATTATGTTTCGTTGACAATATGCATGCAAAATAAACGTCTCTCTTATACTCACCAAATATTTATTTGAATCATTCATGTTTACTGATGGGAAATGTTCTTGTATGACAAAGTCTAGCAGTGTCCTGAAAAAGTGAATCAAGAGTTCTTTAAGCAAAACTAGTAATTTCAGGACTGATATGCCAAAGAGATGACTAATCGTTCTTATTCTCCACATTAAAGGGCTGATCAGAGCCCACTGAAGTCAATAAAGAAACACCCATTAAATGCAATGGATAAGACCCTAATGGAATCCGTTAGCAATAAACCTTAATATTTCACACATAGAACACGATTAGAAGCAGTCACATTATGTTAAAACAACTCCAAGTATTAACTTCTCTGACTAGAGCACAATATTTGTTTATATGCCTGTATAACATTTTCTGAAAACTGGTTTGGTTATAAGAAAAAAAATCACTTCCAGGCAAAGTTCTGAGCCAAGTTTCTCCACAAAGAACATTTTTATGGCTGAATTATAAACCCTTAGAAAAAACAGCTATTTACTACTGTATAATATGGTTCTTCAAGAACTGCCTATATGGTCCTGACAGCAAGTGACACACAGGTCCTAGGTGCCTTATCTTGGAACTTTCTCAGAAACTGTTGACTCGGACTGCACACATATAAACTAAAATCCTATACAGCACAGCCTCAACCATAATTCAGTTCATTCCACAAATCAAAAATCTACTGTAAGATTTCAAAATAAAGGGGACAGAGGGCAGGCAGCATGGATCCAGGAAGGCAATCACCTTAACAACTGCTTACTATGGTAAGTAACTGCTGTTTCTTCTTTGAGCACTACCTGCATAAGTCCCTACTGTAGGTGATTAGCAATCAGTCTACAGATTCAAAGGAGGAAGATCTGAGGAATCTTACTTGATTCAAGATCACAGAACAGCTCTCTTAAACTGAGCAACAAAACTGCTTAAGGGACAACATATTTTAATGATGAGAAAACTATAGTATTGTTAAAAAGCCTATAATAGTTCTGCAACAGTTTGTTACCCACATACATTATTCCCTTTTAATCCTGCATGCTGCTGGAAAATACATATTGCAGAACGTACTTCTGTTGTTGTTATATTTCATATTTATATTACAGTAGCACACACAGGCCCCTATGAAAACTTTTACAAACTGAAGCCTTGATCCTACAAAAATGTATACAATTGCGTAGGTAATGGGACTACTCGTATATAAATTTAAGCCTGTGAGAATGTTTTTGCAAGGTCAAGGCCAAACAGCTAAATGCAGCCCTTACCATGAATATCTGTCATTTGAATCTTTATTAAATAGTATGTCTTTCCTTATAAGTAAATAGCAAAATCAGGTGAATCAATCCAATAAGTGATCATCCTAAATTACTACTGTACATACATGTTTGAAAAGGTTTTATTGATATTACTATGAAGATTTCATTCTAACCTTTGCAAGTCCAGTTCCCCAGAATGAGCTAAAATTTCCAAGGAACCTATACGAAACCACGATTTGGCAACACGCAGGACTACTGCGCCTTAAACATAAAGATATATGTTAAATTTAAATAGAGTATCAGCAAGATAAGACATCCAATGCAGCAACAAGAATATATATTACATATATGTATGTACACACACACAAATGTGCATGTGTATACACACACGCGCATTTTTATAAACAGATAAAAAAACTAAAAACCAAATGAGTGTGTGTGCATTAAATCATATATTTTATATATGATATTTTAACACTGTTTAATTTGCTTGAAAACGACTGACACATATAAATGCATTTAAAAAGGAACAGGAGCTTATATGATATAGAAAATTGTGCATTTAATTCCAAGAAGAAATGAGTAAGAAACAATGAAAAGGAAAATAGAAGAAACAAAAGAAATGAAACAGAGGGAGTGAAGGGCCTAAATTTCAAAAGTGATTAATGGTTTTGGGTCCCTATTCATTTCTGAAAATTTAAGCCTAGATGCACACAAATTAAAGGTTCAAGAAAAAGTATCCAGTCAGAAATAGCATCACCAGTCACTCAGTGCTAATTCAAACAGAGGAATGTACCAGGATTGTTATGGAGGGCCCTAATCAACTAACTTAAAGCAGAGAAATAAGACAAACATACTAAAATAATAAAATGGGGAAAGAGAAAAATCTTCTTTGGGCATTGCTATGTTTCAGATTTTTCCATTAATATATTGCAAGTTGCATACCCCTTAGAATCATAGAATATCCGGGTTTGAAAGGACATCAGGAGGTAATCTAGTCCAACTCCCTGCTCAAAGCAGGGCTAATCTCCAACTAAATCATCCCAGCCAGGGCTTTGTCAAGCCTGACCTTAAAAACCTCTAAGGAAAGAGATTCCACCACCTCCCTAGGTAACCCACCCACTGCTTCACCACCCTCCTATTGAAATAGTTTTTCCTAATATCCAACCTAAACCTCCCCCACTGCAACTTGAGATCATTACCCCTTGTTCTGTCATCTGCTATCACTGAGAACAGTCTAGATCCATCCTCATTGGAACCCGCTTTCAGGTAGTTGAAAGCAGCTGTCAAATCCCCCCCCTCATTCTTCTCTTCTGCAGACTAAATAATCCCAGTTCTCTCAGCTTCTCCTCATAAATCATGTGCTTCAGCCCCCTAATCATTTTTGTTGCCCTCCGCTAGACTCTTTCCAATTTTTCCACATCCTTCTTTTAGTGTGGGGCCCAAAACTGCACACAGTACTCCAGATGAGGCCTCACCAATGTCGAATAGAGGGAAATGATCCCATCCCTGGATCTGCTGGCAATGCCCCTAGTTATACAGCCCCAGATGCCATTACCCTTCTTGGCAACAAGGGCACACTGTTGACTCATATCCAGCTTCTCATCCACTGTAACCCCTAGGTCCTCTTCTGCAGAAAACTCCTGCCTAGCCACTTGGTCCCCAGTCTGTAGCAGTGCATGGGATTCTTCAGTTCTAAGCTTAGGATTCTGCACTTGTCCTTCTTGAACCTCATCAGATTTCTTTTGGCCCAATCCTCTATTTGTCTAGGTCTCTCTGTATGCTATCCCTACTGTGGAAGCAGGGAAAGAAAGAGATGGTTTAAATGCAGCCATTTAAGTCTTATCCTAATATCGCGAGACCTGTAGAAGCAGGGCTCATGTCAGAAGCAAGTGGAAAACAATAGAATAGTCAGTGTGACCTAGCCTTTAGATAACAATGTTTGAGAAGAGAAAGTGAGAAAATACTGGAATAGATAGCAAATAGCCTAAATAAAATGCAGATGTTTTTAATTAACGAACATCACAAAGAGGTATAAATGCTTGTGTGATTTTGCTTGTACTTTGGAGAAACTGAGGCCAAGATGCTCTCCATCAGCTGTGTTCTTCCCTTGCAATTGCATGTCCTGAATAAAGCTGTCTCTGATTTTGTTGCTTCCAACCTCAGAGTGGAATTCATTTTTTCCACACTACCCTCCAGCATATCTATCACTTCTCCCAGTTTAGTGTCATTTGGAAACTTGCTGAGGGTGCAATCCACGCCATCCTCCAGAACATTAATGAAGATATTGAACAAAACTGGCCCCAGGACCGACCCTTGGGGCACTCCGCTTGATACTGGCTGCCGATTAGACATTGAGCCATTGATCATTACTCATTGAGCCCAATGATCTAACCAGCTTTCTATACACCTTATACTCCATTCATCTATCCCATACTTTAACTTGTTGCCAAGAATGCTTAGGAGACTGTATCAAAAGCTTTGCTAAAGTCAAGGAATAACATGTCCACTGCTTTCCTCTCATCCACGCAGCCAGTTAGCTCATCATAGAAGGCAATTAGGTTAGTCAGGCATTACTTGCCCTTGGTGAATCCATGCTGACTGTTCCTGATCACTTTCCTCTCCTCAAAGTGCTTCAAAATTGATTCCCTGAGGACCAGCTCCATGATTTTTCCAGGGACTGAGGTGAGGCTGACTGGCCTGTAGTTCCCCAGATCCTCCTCCTTCCCTTTTTAAAGATGGGCACTATATTTGCCTTTCTCCAATCATCTGGGACCTCCCCCAATTGCCATGAGTTTTCAAAGATAATGGCTCTGCAATCACATCAGCCAATTCTCTCAGCTCCCTCAGATGCATTAGAACTAGCATGTCCAGCTTTTCTAAATAGTCCTTAACCTGTTCTTTCACTACCAAGGGCTGCTCACCTCCTCCCCATGTTGTGTTGCCCAGGATAGCAGGCTTGGAGCTGACCTTGTCTGTGAAGACTGAGGCAAAAAAAGCATTGAGTCCATTAGCTTTTTCCACATCCTCTGTCACTAGGTTGCCTCCCCTATTCAGTAAGGGGCCCACACTTTCCCTGACCACCTTCTTGTCAGTAACATACCTATTGAAACCCTTTTTGTTACTCTTAACATCCCTTGCTAGCTGCAACTCAAAGTGTGATTTGGCCTTCCTGATTTCACTCCTGCATGCCTGAACAATATTTTTATACTTCTCTCTGGTCATTTGTCCAATCTTGCACTTCTTGTAAGCTTCTTTTTTGCGTTTAAGATCAGCAAGGATTTCATTGTTAAGCCAAGCTGGCTGCCCGCCATATTTACTATTCTTTCTACACATCAGGATGGTTTGTTCCTGCAACCTCAATAAGGATTCTTTAAAATACATCCAGCTCTTCTGGACTCCTTTTTCCCTCTTCTAAACCTTTTCCACGAGATGATATCGAGACAAACCTCTTGTCTCTCCTTCCATTCCTGTCCTGCCCCCACACCCTTTTCCTCCAACATATCCACTTTTATTTGGCATAAAAATCATGAGCAATTTCAACTTCTCCCTTTAATATCTTTTCTGCCCTCTCCCTACCTTAGTTAGAGAGCTAGTATTTTGTAGCAATAATTAAGTTAAGACTAAGGTTACCATATTTCAGGTTCCCAAAAAGAAGGCACTGCTGGAGGGGAGCTCTATGAAAATTCCCCCTTTACCTCTTCTGTTGTGGCTGTTGTGGTCAAATTTTGAAAGAAAAAACACACACGCAGGTCAGGTATGCCACATCAACAGCAGTCTTGACCACAGGAATTTTAAATTAAGAAACATTTTGGGGCTGATTTCCTCAGGAGGAAGTATAGTATCTAAATAAGGACTCTCTGGAAATGAGATGATTTGGTGCATATTTTCATTCTAAACATAAAGCGCACTTTCCAGTACACAATGCAAAAAAATCACTGGAGAATATTTTAAATGCACTGATTACCTCTTTCTTTTTTAACACTCCCGTTGTAAAACTGGTCTCTCCACACATCATCATTACTTACAACTAAGCTGTAAGAGAAGATAAAAAGCCATGAAAGTTGTCTCAGCAAAAATATTTTGCAACTCACATTTTACAATCGTATTTCATTTTAAAGAAGAAAGAAAAGATGAATAATTGGTGTGCTGGTATGATTAAGTCTTTAGAAATGATGTAGGCAGGTGACAAGATGAGGCTACAGCTTATTACGTTATCCTCCAACCCCACAACCCATCCTTTGTCTGTTTCTTTCATCTGTGCCATATTGTCATAATCTTAAATTGTGAGCTCTGGGGCAAGGACTGTTTTTTTTTTTTAAATTATGCTGTACAGCACCTAGCATGGTTGGGATTCTGATTATTGACTGATACTGTTGTAAATAAATAACAGTAGTCTCAGACTCCTAGCTGACTGAAAGAAAATTAAAAACCAAAAACTAACATCCCAACGTAGGTTTCTATCTTCACTCAAACCGGTGCTACCATACTAGTGGTCTCACCCACAACTTTCCCCTACATTAAAAAAAAAAAAAAATCCACAAAACTGAAATCTCCCCACTTTGGCTACTGAAAAACCTTATCCCCTTCAGATAAAAATCCAGACTCCCTCACTTGCCTTCAAGGCTCAACCCTCCTTCCAGCCATATAAATGGATTTTGTCGTGTGCCCTAAAGGCAAAACAAGATGGATTATTTCCAGCAAGTGTTTTAGAGAGTCAATTTCAAAGTCAAAGGACCCTCATGGTGAACTCCCTGTTAGGAATTCCTTGCTAACCTTTTATGTATGGTAACTCAGTGGATTTTACATAGACACTGTCTACATTAGCCTTTTTTCAGGAATAATTTCCATTATTTCTAAAACTAGTACAGCTCCACTCGTAGGTGCTGACTCTGTGGGTGCTCCAGCCCTGGAGCACCCATGGAAAAACAGTAGCCGATTTTTAGTACTCACCAGCAGCCAGTTCTCTCCTACGCCCCCACCCCTCATGCCTCCAACTTGCCACAATCAGCTGTTTCGCGACATGCAGGAGGCTCTGGGAAGGAGGGGACATGGAATGCTCAGGGGAGGGGGCGGAACTGGACAGGAAGAGGTGGGGTGGGAAGGGGTGGGGCTGGGATGAGGACTTGGAGGACGGGGTGGAGGCGAGGCCTGGGGCAGAGTGGGAGCAGGAAGAGGCTGAATGGAATTGGGGGTTTGGGGGAAACAACTGGGTGAGGCCTGGGATGGAGCGTGGTGTTGAGCACCCCCCACGCCCTAAGGAAGCTGCCTCCTATGGCTCCACTAGTGGTAGCAACAGTGAGACCAGTAGCAAAGATAGCAGCTGCCAGGGTTTTAACCACTGTGTTGGGTAGATCTGCCCACCCCCTTCCCAGAATGGAGAGGGGGCCACCATGGGGCCATGGCTTCATCACTTTTTCCTGCCTTCAGTGAGTGGTGGGGGGAAGGGAGAAGAGTGAGCAGCGGACAGGGGAGGCCTTGGGGGAAGAGGCAGAGTGAGTGTGAGAAGAGGTGGAACAAGGGACAGGCCTTGGTAAAAGAGGGAGAGTGGGGACGCACGGAGTGCGGCACCACCCCTTTCTATGAAGCATCACTTTTGGCGCTTCAAAGATAGCAGCGGGCAGGCATGCCTACAGAGGGGTGAGTCGTGCCATATCTAAGGGATTTCTCCCATGCCTAGCCAGCCTTTTTTGGGGAAGCTTAGCCTCCTCTGGCTTCTTATAAATGCTGCCCTACATTTTGAATATTGAGGCTGTATATAGGTAAGGTGAATTTCACCCTGAATCCTTATTAAAAATAAAGATCATCCTACAGGTGGGTTCACCCCACTAACTTCATGTATTGTTTTCCCAATTAAAAGCCCCAGATTATGACTGCTGTAGTGCCAGATGAAGATATTTTCTTCATCTGGCACTGCTGCAATGTAGACTGCAACTTGTAATTGGGAACATAGCATGTGAAGTTAATGGCACGAACCCACCTGTAGGATGCTCTTCTTGGCTGAGTTATATCGCCCTTTCCCAAATTTCTGTCAAGACTCAGCAAGAACTTTGTAAATGAATTAAAATTGTTGAGACAACAGTTCCCTAGTGGGAAGAATATGGATATCAGCTAGGTTTCTTCAAGTGAAAACTTTGTAAAACAAGTCTGGTGGAATGAGTCTACAGAACAGCCTTATACAATCATTTCAGTGACACTTTACCAACTTGCCAAGTATAGTGGGCTAAGGAATATTTTCTACACAGCAGAATTAGTACACAGTTAAGGAATAAGGTTTGACAGTATCTCTGAAGTGAACAATTTGTCAAGATAACAGTAAAGGAAGGACATAGCCTTGCCATAGGCTCTCACACTGATGTCCACAAAGATTTGTGGTTTTGCATCAATTACTGACACTTTGGGACCTTTTGTTGAAATGAGTGAACAGACCTTCCAACATGTTATCTACAAACATTGCACTCCAGCAGAGCAAATGTGTTAAAACGAATGCTAGAGAGATTCGCAGGCACTCTGCCAAGGGTAGAAACCACAAGAGTTTGCATTGTAACAGCTGAATACAATGTATTTGCTGCTGAATGTTTACTTTCTGTGGACTCTGAAACACATGAGCCCCCAGACATGACCAACTCACATGGAACACAAAATAAATGTCACAATTTTAACCAGACATCTTGTTTACTTTGTGTATATGATAATATTTGCAGATTGTCATTTTTACCTTTTTTTCATGCGTAGTGATTTAGGCTCTGATACTGCAAGGACTTACACAGGTGCTTATTTTATGCATGAGTAGTCCCACTGACTACTCATATATGTGAAGTGGGGGCTTATTACTTATAGGATCAGGATCTGAGTCAATTAGTTCACCCTGCTCCTTGTGCAGGTCTTTCATACAGCAACAGACGAGAGTAAAAAAAAATTAAATAGAAATTGTGGTAGTAATACCAGGCAATGGGAGGGGAAGTTAGTGGCAGGTGTCATTTCTCAAATTAATTTTAACTTATTTCTGAGAACGAGTAGATTTCAAGTTGATGGTGTTCCTTTAAAACACAACCCTCTCTCACCCTCCCTTGTATCTGTGCACAGCTGTTCATCCCATAACAGAGAAAAGTTATAGCAAATAGTAGCAACAACAAAAATGTATTTGCAAATTACTTCAAAGACAAAAGTGAATTAATCTGTAATGAAAATTCTCAAACCTAGCATTCATTAAGCAGTTTTACCAATCTCAAAAAATGGAGGGGTATATTTTGGCACTAGTTGTAACTCTGCATTTAGAAAAAAATCTCTAAGAGATTAGCTACTCCACTTCACTGATGCATAGCTCAAGCCAAAAAAGCCCAATCCCAAAACTCAACTTCATAGTTTCCATAAACTTGAATGTTGCAAAAGAGAAAAGATGGGTAATACCTAGCTGCTCTGCTTGTAGGAATTCCAAGGTAGTGCATGGCCTCACTGCACAAAAATTCTCGCACAGAGGAGCGAAGCACAGCTCTTCCATCACCATTTCTACAGAGAACAAATGGATTGGGATATTTTGTCTTCTGTTTTAAAATATGTAGAGAAAACATCAAACTTCTGCCTGTGTGAATTAACTGTACTGTACCTTGAATATGGAGTTTTTCCTGAACCTTTCAATTGTAATTCCCATCTCTCTCCATACCTACAAAAACAACAATAGTATTTATCATGATACATACTGGGATATCCACGTCAACCAAATATTAGGGTACATAAAGAGCTATATGATCATTTTAAAGTAAAGCATGCTGTACCTGTTTGTATATACTCCAATCAAGTGGGCTCTTCCATCACCCAGCTGACCTGCCCAACTACCAAACTAACAAGAACAGAAATTTAAAAAATGAAGTCATTTTCTTCTTGCTATCATTTATGTGTTGGGACATCATTAACAAATATCTTAACATGACCTATATGATACAAATAATGCTATAGTTGCTCAGGTAATCATTAAGGGATTGATTCCACAAATATGTTTCAACATAATCCTGCACATGCTTACTGTTCGCTTACTGTTGAAGATTTACTAAAGTCAATGGGTTTACTTATAGGAGGAAACTAACCAAGATTTACAATTCCCTCCCTTTTCTGCCTGTTGTCCCTTACACAAGACAGAATATAAAATTACAATCTAGCCCTCAATGAGCACTGAATTTTTTTTACAGTTTCTCAAGACATAATTCAAATGGGAAAGGTAAGCACATAAATGCATATTATCATGTGGAAGAACAGGCATCATTGTTACCTGATGGCCTCCATATCTATGGGCCAGAGGAATAGACCCTAAAACCACTTTCCCACCACTGACAAGCTGGAGAAAATCATCTGTTTCTTTGACAGATACATCAAGGTCCAAAATATCTTCCAGAACATCCTGAAAAGCAGAAATTATGTAAATGTTACCGAAGTTCCAATGGCAGTGAGATTTTGTTCATGCTATTCTTTGAGTTAATAAGAGACACTACTAAAATGAAGGTCCACGATATACATAATACATTTTGTGTTCAAAATTTTCTATTAATTTTAAAGATACATATTAATAAAACAGGAACACTATATTCTAAGAAATAAATAAAATCTAACCTTTGAAACTGCTACAAGAAGAACTCTGGATATAAAAGGAGTAGGGTAGGCTACTGAAAAAATGCAGTCTCGTACTTTACGAATTGAGTTTTCTGGAATAGTATCAACAGGCAGCGTAGCTGTAAAAAATCCAATGAACCTTTTAAAAAAAGGTTATGAATTAACCACATTATTATAGATATATTATTTCCCCTAAAGTCAAAATAAAAACAGAAAACACAGGGCCAAATAAACAGCAGAACTGAAATGTATCCATATTTTTGACATTTAAGGGCTGGATCCTCATCTGTCTACAGTGTAAAGCAGACAAGTAGTTTATACTACTTATGCCCTCCAAAACAAATCTGCAGTCAACTGGTGGTCAATTTGCCCCCTCTCCCCATGCAATTTAGAAAAGCCTCAGGGCTGCTACAAATTGCACACAGTCATAATGGCCACTAAGGGTATGTCTACACATCAAAGAAAAACCCGTTCCTGGCCCTTGCCAGCTGACTTGGGCTCTGGGTGCATGGCATCTGCATTGCTGTGTACACTCCTGGGACTGGGCTGCAGCCCAACCTCTGGGACCCTCCTGCAGGGTACTAGATCTTAGGCTCAAGCATAAGCCTGCAAACCTATACAGCAAAAAAACAGCCCCATAGCCTGAGCCCCGTGAGCCTGAGTGGGCTGGTATGGGCCAGCGCTGGGTTTTTCTTTGCTGTGTAGACATGCCCTAAAAGGCCATTCCTGCTGCCAGGAATTCCCCAAGTGTAACCGCACCCTCTTTCCCCCACAATCAAAGTCCCCTATAAAATGAAGCAACACAATTGAAGCCCTTTATAGAGTTCATAAGCACAGGTGGCATACAGCCAGAATACTGATCTGGAAATTCCCCTGTGCAAGAGTGATCCCAAGATAGCCAGTTAGCCAACTATAAGTCTGCTTTGCATAGTGCAAAGCAGCCATAGCAGGGCCCATAGTCTATGGCTCTTGCTGCAGAATAGCTGTCCACTCCTGGCTAGAGACAGAAGCGCAGGAATGTTTTATGACAATAAACTAGAGTTAAAAGTAATCTAACATTTTCCATGGATTTTTGCTGCAGTAATTTAACAATCCTTCGCTAAATGTACCTGTGTTAAATTTCCTAACAGACATTTCCACAAACAATATACAGTGATTGTTAATAAAATATTTATAATGCTTGACATTTGTTTCTAGAAGTGTTATTCAAATACTGCCACTGAAAAATCTGTTCTGGGTGGCCGTCAAAAAGTGCACTTTTGTTTGTTTGTTTGTTTTTTTACAATCACATGCAATTTTAGTATCTGAGTAGGTTACCCGTGCAGTTCAATGTTACAATATATTATTGCATGCAATTCTGTAGACATGCCCAATTTTGCATTAATACACAACTGGGACAGCCCCGGTCCTTCACTGGATAAGTGGCATTGTTTAACACAGCTACAAATCTCTAATACAAAGATAAAAGGAGTAAATAGCTTGCTGTGGCCAATATTGGTTGTAATTTTTAAGGCAGTACACAAGCTTGACACTGTCTCTCCCTAACCACCAAATCCAGTTCTTTCCAAATAAAGCTGCAGGCAAATTTAAGCATTTTAACAAAGAGCACAGTGCATCAAACAAAAGTATTTGCGCAATATATAATGTACCTATGAGGCTTTCTGAAGAAAGGCTCCACATACTAAAATTATTTGTTTTTCTTTTTCTTTCACAATAACCTTGGTCAAGGTTTGATTTATTGCTGAAAGGACGCAGATGGCTGAAACTCTCTGCTGCACCTACGGAATCCAGGAGGCAGCATCCAGCCTGACAGATCAGCACCACCCAGGTGAGCAACCAGGGGACTCCATGGAGCCTGGACATACTGACACTGGAACTGCGCTTTAAAGATTGTCAGTCAGTACAGACCCAGGAGTCAAAACAGTAGTGATGTGACGGAGGCTCTTCTTCTGCAGGAAAGATCCTTCAGCCAGGGAAACAGCTCATTAAAGTCACACTAGATGATCACAATGGTCCCTTCTAATATATTAATTTATAAATTAGAGATATTTTCTTCCCTCCCTCTTCATCTCTCTAACCCCATCTATTCTACAGTGGCAAGTTGCCTATTGCTCTGAAAGGGTTATCCCGAACTGCTCAAAACTAGTTTTCAGGTGACATGGTTGTACCGCAAACGGCCTGGCCTGGAGAAGGTTCTCCAAAAACATTTAAAAAACCTGGCAGCCTGACCATCCCACCGGGCTCAGCTGCATGACCCAACACAGTCTTCAGGCTCAGTCCAGAAAACAGACATCGCGCCCGCAGAGAGTGTGTGACTCACTCCCAGCCCAGGGTGCAAGATGGCTCACAGACGGGAAGGCGGCAGGTACAAGCCCTGCCCAGGAGCAGCCTGGCCAAAACGGGGCCACGCTTTGGCTGCGCTTCTACGTCCTGTCACGCCAAGGAAGTACTTGGCATTGGGAATTATCTGTCTGCCCCCGCCCCGCCCAGGGCGCTCCGCCCGGCTGGACCCCCATGTGGCAACCCCAGGCTGGGCGGTGTCTTTTTCCGGGACCCCTTTGGCGGCAGGGGCCGAGGGCGCAGGGGTGGGCGGCTCCCCGTAGGGCTGTAGATGGGGCCTGGCTGCCGCTCACCCTCCCCACGTATCTCCGCCACGGCGCCACCCCTCCCCCGGCTGCGCCCTGCCCGGACCTGCCCGCGGGGGAAAGGGCGGCGGAGCAGCGTTTCCGGGTCGCGGCGAGGGCGGCAGCATCGCTGGGAGACGCCATGGCCTTGTGGTGGCGGCGCTGCTGCTTCTCCCGGGCGCCCGCGTTCGGCTCCCTCCGGAGACTGCTGGAGGCCGCCGGGCCGAGACTCGGCTGCGGGTCCCGGGCGGGCTGGGCCGTGGGGGCAGCCGAGGTGAGCGAGCCGGGGCTGCGGGCAACTAGAGGTCACAGGGAATGAATGGGAACCGCGGGGTGGGGCGTGCGGTGGGAGGGGCGCCGGGCTACGGAGCGTGTGGGTCATGGGGGTGCAAGGGGCACCGGGTTGAGGAGCTCATGGGGTGCGAGGGGCACCGGGGTTCATGGGTGCAAGGGGCACCGGGCTGAGGAGTTCATGGGGTGCGAGGGGCACCGGGGCTCATGGGGTGCGAGGGGCACCGGATTGAGGGGCTCATGGGGTGCGAGGGTTACTAGGCAGGGGGCATGAAGTGCAAGGTAAGGAAGGAGGAGCAAGTGGCGTGCAGGGAACATGGATGGTATGTTCAGAAGGAAAAGAGAATATTTTAATGTTTTACACGGTAGAGAGGGCAGGGATGTTCAGAGTGGGGGTTGCTATGTGAGGGCTGGGGTACCAGGTTGGTGGGTATGTTTGCTGTCGGTGAAAGACACATGTGAACGTGTGCAGACATATGCTGTTTGTGAAACACAGTTATAGAACGTGGTAACCTCAAGCCCTCACCTTTTCTGGGAGAATGGTGCCCAGTCAATCATCTGACAGCTTCTATTGTACCGGCAAGGAACTGCAGATAGTTTCCAGGCCTAAAAGCTCTCAAAATGGATGTGCTGTAACCTTCCACGTGAAAGTAGCTTCCTACTACTACTACTTTACTACTTGCCCAAAATGTAGGTCTTTCTGTACTTACAGAATTATTTATAATTGATTGTATTGAGAGGTAGTGAAAATTTAATAAATTTTTTTAACAAATTAATGTTCCGCTGCATTATTGCACTGCATATATGCTTAATTGTAGTAATGCCTGAAAGTGAAATTGATTGAAAAAAGTGACTAATGTATTTTCTGTGCTCAAGTGAGAGAAATTAGAAGTTTTAAATTAGTTTTAATTTTAATATAATATTAGTTTCTAAGAAATTTCTTTAAAAAACAACCTGATAGTATCCCTTTCATTTGGTTGGAAAAAAGTTTCAAGGGTAATTAGAGAATGTCATAAGACTTGGTTTGGTAATGACAATTTTTATATTTGCCTTATGACTGTTTAGATTTTAAATACTGTGCAGTGATCCAAATATGTTTGATTTGTTTTTTTATTACTTTTGTGAATATATGAGGGTGTGATTAGATTTACACAGAACTAATGAAGTAAATGGTCTGTTTGCTGGTATCTGTAATTCAGCAGGGGTCTTGGTGAAGTAACCAGAATCTAAGGCCTTGTCTACACTGGCAGAGGCATGTAGGGTATGTGTAGCTACACACCCCAAGCAAAGCAGGAAAGCAGCAGGGAAAGGCTCTGGCAGCAGGAAGTTGCCAGAGCCTTTCCCTTATGGAAAGGCTGCGGTGGGTTAAGGCTCTGGAAGTGGGACACTACACTGCTAAAAATAGCAGTGTAGATGTGGGAAGTACTGCTTGGGTGTGTAGAGAATCACATAGGGTATATATATACTCTAGGTATGTCTACATTCTTGTCACTTTAGTGGTGCCTCACCCATGCTAGCTGGGCATGCAATCTCTTGTACTCTACATGCTGCCATAAGTGTAGACATACCTCGAGACACTGTTGATCACTTTAACGGAATGTGTAAATTGAGATAGACCAGAATTCAATAAAGGTGAAATGCAGAAGAAAACTGTTTTGGTTTTTTTTTTTTTAAAAAGTGTTTTCTGGCATTCAGAACGAGTGGAACTTATTTCTTACATCTATAATTAATATAAAACTAGACTGATTGTTTTTAAAGTAGTTTAATAGATTAGACACAAATGCAAAGGTCCCGGTCTTGCAAACATACATACTAAACTTTAAGCACAAGTTAATCACAGCCTGAATTAAGATTCTCTCAGCTTTTCTTTCCCTACAAAGGGATGGGGGATTTTCATTTCCCCTCGTCCTTGATCCTCCTTACTATGCCCTGAAACAAGACTACTCATGCTAAATTAAAGTCTTGGTGGGTTTGGGACTTGTTTTATTGTGGGGGAAGACCCTAAAAAAGGGTTTTCCTATAGTTGTGTTAGGAGAACTAGGCTAATTAACCAGCATTTTCATTACCACCTATAATTTGAGTTTGTTTGGCAAGAAAATACAGTTTTCACATTTTTTGTAGTCAAAATGAGAGAGGGTTTTTTTTGTGTTTTTGGTTTTTTTTTTTAAATTATGGTTGTGTTTTAGATCTTTCTCTCTCAAGGTCAAGTTGTTGGCTTTACCTGCACTAAGAAATGCTGGCTGTATTGATTGATTGGTATGTGTGACCTGAGGTTAAAAAATAAAATAAAATTAAATTGTCTCCAGTGCCTCAGTTTCTCATATAAACCACCAGATAGTCACTGCATCTCATGCTGCATTTTGAGGAAAGCACTTAAGTAATTAGCTACATGCGTTGTTCCTGAAGTGTAATTTGGGGGGCTAGGGAAGCAAACTTTTCTCATCAGACATTTTATGACACTTATAAGGAGATGGGACACCAGTTGTCCACTGAAAGAGACTGAAATCATGGATATGTCATAGCAGTTCCAGCTGCTGCAACCTTATTTGCAAATGCCCTTATGGAGGGGCAGGATTCACAGTGAGTCCTGTGGCATTAGTATTTTGATCTTTAGTGGGAATCGTGCTGATCTGATTGTTCACTTCTTGTCTAGGCCTGACTTCTTTATCTTTTCCAGGAAGGGTGGGTAGATGGTGAGGGTTTGACACCTGTGCAGTATTCTTTCTTAGGGCATGTCTACACTTACCTCCAAAGCGATCGATCCAATGGGGGTCGATTTGTTATGTCTAGTGAAAACACGATAAATCGACAGCTGAGCGCTCTTCAGTTGAATCCAGTACTCCACTGGAGCCAGAGGCACAGGCGGAGTCGATGGGGGAGCGTCAGCAATCAACTTATCGCAGTGAAGATCTAAGAGTAGATCTAAGTACGTCAGCTTCAGCTATGTTATTCACATAGCTGAAGTTGCATAACTTAGATCGATTCCCCTTCCTCCCCCAGTGTAGACCAGGCCTTCCTGTGCGCAAGGGACAACGGTAGGAGGCATGCTGATTTAAAACCTCTTTAGGGGAAAGCAGAGGATGCACGCTTTTTTTTTTTTTTTAAATTAGTGTAGGAGTTCCTGGAAATACACCTCTACCTCGATATAATGCTGTCCTTGAGAGCCAAAAATCTTACCACATTATAGGTGAAACCGCGTTATATGGAACTTGCTTTGATCCACCGGAGTGTGCAGCCCCCTCCCCCCCAGCACTGTTTTACCGCGTTATATCCGAATTCGTGTTGTATTGGGTCGCGTTATATCAGGGTAGAGGTGTACCAACATGGGTCATGCCAGCAGCTCTTATCCTTTGGCAGCTCAAACCAAATCTACCGGCAAGATAATGAACCATTGCAAGGAGCCTTTGCCTCCCCTGAGTGCACAAACTGGGTCTTGCTAGTACAGCTTTTAGATATCAGTTAGATTAAAGGTGCCTCCCTGGTTCTTCCTAGTGACTAGAAGGAGTAAGTTCAGCATTCCTGTGTGCAGGAGTCAGCTTATCAAGTAAGTAGTTAACTGGCAATATATATGTACATACCACATCATGTAAGGAAAGAATTGCAATACTGCCTTTGCACTGGGTTTTACAACTCTCCATCTACATGAGGAAATACTGGAACAAAATATTAATGATCATATAGTTCCACTGAATTTAAAGATTTTGATTTCAGAGTAAAAGTAGTCTTTTCTTTCTGCAGATGCATTATTTTCTGGGGAGAAGTTCAGTTTTGTCATTTCCAAAAATTCGTAGTATATTTTTGCGGTAAGTTGAAGCTCCATATTGCTAGGTAACAACGAAAGTAGGTAAAGAAGTAATTATATTGGGTAGACTGCATATGTGAAGTTGTGGATTTTAAACTGTAATGCTTTGGTTACTAAAACAGACTGTAAAATGAGATTATTCACCCTAGTTTGTACAAGACCAATTTAATATATAGGTCATATTACACTTTCTGTTGATGTGGCATGCAGGTAGACTGAAATGCTCCCATCACGAAAAACTTGCAGCAATGAAAAAAGCTCAGGTAATGTCCTGAGGTTGAAATAGAGGAAACCTAGTGTGTGGGGGTAACCCTCAAATTGAGTGGATCTCTGGGATCCTCAAGGAAATTAGGCTCATTCCCTATCGATCCTGGCATATCCTGAAAGAAGCTCTGACTCTTTTTATTGCTCAGCCTCTGTCCTATCTGGAGGACTGAATTTGATGTAGACATGGTTGGCCAGAGTGACTAGCTGCATAGAGTGTAGAGTATATTCAACTCCAAAACAGAAACCACTTTCTTAAGAAAAAAAAGGATGGTAAAGTCATTCTGTTGACACCAAATTGCAGGTGTTGACTACACCTTCAAATTGGCTGTCAAGGAAGGAAAAACAAAAATTGCATTGCTAAAAAGTCCTCTCTAGTTTACTGAACACATTTTCTCAAATGCTGCATTTTACACATCACTCTAAAATCTGTGTCACATTTAACATATCCTGACATAGCCATGTTAAACACCTCACTGCTGTCTGAAAGTATTTTTGGGGAGGCAAGAGCCTTCATGAATTTTCTGTTGTGTAAAGTCAGAAAAAAAGCCATTTTTAACAACCTTACTTCCTTTGGATCATATTGTTGCCAGGTTTCATCATACAACAACCTCACTACCGTGCAGCTGTAGTAAAACAGTTACTGATGAAAAATTCAAGGATCCTTTTAAACTTGGTCGGAAAGACTTGAAGAATCTGTATGAGGATATTAAAAAGGTAGGAGGTTTTGGTGAATGCTTTAGGACAATGTAATGATTCTGACATTGAAAACAGTTAAATACAACCATCGGGTTCCCTTTAAAGTTTACCAAAACTCTAAGCAAAGTAACTGAAGGAAGATTTCTCTTGATAGTCTACGTGTATTGCTGTCACGTGATCGCCTCTAAATCTAAAATGAAGGGGAAGAGGAAATTGTTGCGTAACTGATGGAAGCAGAAAAATGACTCTCTGTTTCCACTATCTAGAGTACTTCACTGTTCTTAATCTTTTTTTTCTCCCCAAGTCATGAGGAATAGTCTTACGAATCGTCCTAAAACCAATTCCAACATAAATTGGAGGGAGAAAAACCGAACACCTAGCTAAGAGGATTTGAATGCATGTTCCTAACCTGTAATCCAGGTTGATGATGTATCTTTAAAAGTAATACATTGTTCTGTTTACAGGAATTACTTGTATCTACAGCAGAACTTAGAGAAATGTGTGACTATTACTTTGATGGAAAAGGAAAAGCCTTTCGACCAATGATTGTGGTGCTAATGGCAAGGGCGTGCAATATTCACCATAATAACTCCAGGTGAGTCCCTGGTCTTGAAATATATTGGTATGGACAAATAGAAACTCTAAGTAAGATTTTTCAGGCCTATCATTCTTTAAAATTTCACAAAATTTGTCTAGTGACTTCATCAAAACAATAAGGTGACCCATGAAACTTCAATTTTATTTTGTACCATTAAGTACATTTTACACTCACAAAACAATGATCTCTATTGTGGAACTGAATCAATAGTTTTAGTGAACTTTTCCAATAGCATTGTGAAATGTACGGTTGTAGTTATGGAAGGGAAAGAGAAAATCCCCAGTTCTGGTATTTGTGAAGACTTTGGTCATAGTCATATCTTGTAATACAAATAGTTTGTTATTACACGTACCACCCAGTGAACTAGTTTACAGTTCACCCAAACTCAATTTAATCATGGTTTTCTACATAAAAGTGCATTCTTGTTGGTTGTTATAATCAGAGATAAATGTAGGTTTCATTTTTAGAAGGTACACACTATACATTTTTAAACAGTGATTTATTTTGAAAACTTTTCAGATTCGTTTTACAGCTGTATCAGAAAATGAATGATTTGGTTATTTCATTTACCAAAAGTAACTGAACCAGATATTTATGAAATCACTGGGAACTATCTCTGCTTCAACAGTTTAATCATTAATATTTGGAGGATTTTCTTTCCATGCTGTATTAGGAGGAGAGCATCATCAGACAGACATTTAAATTGTTTTATTTAACTAAAACAACAATGTTTAGTATTCTGGATTTTTTTCTTCAACAACAAACATATAATATTTTAACAAAACAGGCATATGTCTCTCACTTCTCACATATATCTCTAGACTTCTTGTCCAGTTATATTCCGCCTTCAACAGTCTTCTATTTATGGAACTTTTTGAAACTTTGTACTTTTAGAGAGAGTTAAAGGTTTGACTCTGTGTACACGAATTTGCAAAGGGACAATAGGATTGAGGTCTTTTTTCTCCCCTCTACATATTTATTTTAAAACATCTTTGCTGTTAACAAGCATGTTATCTCTGGAGACGCAAATCCACAGTTGGAGAACTGCAAAACTAAGCATCTCTGATGGTATCTTCTAGACTAGCACTGAGTCCCATTGGGTAGATAGAAAGATTAACTTAAATAAGCTATATAGAAGCCCCTGGAATCCCATAAAATTAGATCCCTAATCCATGAACTATTGGAAGTCATTTTACAAAACTTTTCTTAAACATCATGTGAATATATTGTCTCATACTATAGAATTAGAATTTCTAAGCCCTATTCCATGATGAGATATCTTTGAGCTATAATGTATCTTAATTAAAATGATCTTTAGATAAGTTTTTTCCTCAAAAAGCATTTTATCAAACAAACTCCGATTTTTTTATTTGTTTGTATATTTTTAATCCACCCTGGTTGGTGACCACCTCAGTGCTTGGCATACTTTTCTCTGGCTGGTCTGACACTTCTCTCAGTATATCAGCCTCCTTTTTTCCCTTGGAGGTATAGTTTCTAATTGCTCTTCCAGAAGTAACTGGAAATACGAAGGAACCATAAAGTGTCAACAAAATTTGCTAGAAAAAGGCGTGCCAAACTTAATCCATGTTTATCCTGCTTGTTGCAATTTCTGTACGGCACATGGGCTTGCATGGACAAGACAGTGGGAAGGGAACTGCACACACCTTTCTCACTATAATCCAATCTCAGTGCAGGTGATTCAGTAATGCAACACTGACTCTGCGACTTCATAATCCAAGTACTGTGCAATAGGTACATGCCGACAGGGACAGGGAGAGGATGCTGCTGGAAGTCCTTAGTCAGAATCCTGCACACAGGCGGCCTGGGATTGATGGTCATTGGTTGTAGACTGGTGTAGATGCCATGTTCATATCCTTCCTAGGTGTGTCAGCAGTCTTAATAACCAAGCACTGCTGTCCTCAAATTTGGAAAGGGATGGAAAAAAATCCCTAAAAAGTGCTTGCTGCACCCAAACTTATCAGAGTGCTTCACCTGACCGGTCATCCAGCTTTTCTGTGGACCCAAATAAAGTTTCTAACTTGGAATGTTCACAAACTCCTCAACAGAGGTGGATCTGAACATTGAACCACTATACTCAAAAGTATTGATGCTGTACAATACAGCTATGGATGCGCGTGGGTTGTACGGTGTAATGGAATCGGAGTCAGTTGCCAAGCCAGAGGTTCGAGCGGGAGGTAGAGTTAGGAATCAAGCCAGGGGTCGAAGCCAGAGTCAGCATCAGGGATTGGGTGCAGGAGGAAGAATCTGGAGTAAGGCAAGTAACCAGGAAGAGACAGGTGCCCGCAGTAAAGATAGCGGGAAGAAACAGGAAAGCAGGGTTCAGGAGTCAGGCAAGTAGGCAAGGTCTATAGTAATAGCCAGCCAAGGATTCTCCTAGTTGCTTAGACAACTTTCTGTGCCTTTTTCTGGCTTAAATAGTACGTCACAGCCAGCTGATGAGGTTGGACATCTCTCCCAATCAGGAGCTTCATGATTGGGACCTTTTGAGAGCTAGAGCTTTGCAAACTCCCTTTTCCACTGGTTCAGGTGGGCTGCTGGGTGATGGCCATAGTCTGAATCCTGTCGGCCTGGGTGTGAGGCCCGCTATTCCTCACATGGCAGTATTCAGTGAAACAAAACTTACTGGTGAGTCACAGCTAGAAGAAATTGTTACCCCCAAAATCAGACTTAAGGCACCCCCACAATGGCCTGTCTATATCAGTAACTTAATCCTCAATTTGTCTGTTTTTGGTAGTTGAAAAGCGGTGGCCCACTATTGAGGAATTGCCAGGGTTTTACCAGGAGTTTTCCTCTGACCTTTGGAGAACTCCCAGAACAGACTAACTGTGTTGACCCTTGGGAGGACACAGATACTGCCTTCTGCTCAAAGGATTGACACTCAGGCAGCAATCTTTGCAAACAAAAATAAACTTTGACACAATATGTCTTCATACAATAAATCATATCCATCATATCCATTCCAGTTAGGTGTGTGCGCGCCGCGTGCACGTTCATCGGAAGATTTTTACCCTAGCAACACTCGGTGGGTCGGCAGGGCACCCCCTGGAGTGGCGCTGCTATGGCGCCGGATATATACCCCTGCCGACCCAGCCGCCCTTCAGTTCCTTCTTACCGCCCGTGTCGGTCGTTGGAACAGTGGAGTGCAGCTTAGCTGACCTCCACTTCCCTAGCTACTCGTAGTTCTTGTGTATATAGTTATAATCCTTTTATATATATATTTATATACTTACGTTTTTTCTTTACTAGCATAGTTAGTAATAGTTAGCGGGGTTTGGGGAGTAGGTCCTTCCCCACAACCGGTGCCGGAGCCCATGCCCGGCTCACCGGTTCTTAATCTGTGCTTGGCCTGCCACAGGCCGTTGCTGACAGGAGAGCCACACGACTCCTGTTTGCGGTGCCTCGGGGAATCGCATTTCACAGCTAAGTGCCCCATTTGCAAGGCTTTTAAGCTGAGAACAACATGCAGCGGCACTTTCATTTACCCTCCACCTTCTGCACCGAGTGCTGGCAACTCGGCGGACAGAAGCGCCTCCTCAGCAGCGGACCCCGCCGGCACTGGCCGTTACCGGCATCGAAGTCGACTCAGCACTGCTCCCTCTCCCTGAGGTTGAGAAAACCCACGACTCCTCCTGCCAGTGCCCGACAGCTCCCCGACATGCGCCGTGGTTGAGCTCCCTGCTCCTGCTGCTTCTGTGCCAACTGCACCGCAGCCAGAGAGCTCATCTAAGTCAGATCGCCCGGCACCGACACCTGCCGCGGCACCGACAACGTTGGCACCGTCGATCCCGGTCCCACAAGGGCCGTCGAATCCAGTGCCTGACCGCTCCCCGGCACGCGCCGTGGTTGAGCTTCCTGCTCCTGCTGCTTCCGTGCCAACGGCACGCAGCCAGAGAGCTCATCTAAGTCGGATCGCCCGGCACCAACACCTGCCGCGGCACCGACAACGTCGGCACCATCGATCCCAGTCCCACAAGGGCCGTCGAATCCAGTGCCTGACTGCTCCCTGGTGCACGCCGTGGTCGAGCTCCCTGCTCCTACTGCTCCCATGCAAACTGCACCGCAGACAGAGAGCCTGTCTAAGCCGGATCGCCCAGCACCAACACCTCCTGAGGCACTGGTGACGTCAGCACCATCGATCCCGGTCCCACGAGGGCCGTCGAATCCGGTGCCTGACAGCTCCCCGGTATGCACTGTGGTCAAACTTACTGTTCCCTCCACGCTGGAGACATTTCCAACGGCGAGGGATCTCATTGCCATGACAGAATAGATGCTACCTGAACCCCCGGCACCGCCGGTGCGGGTAATACAGTCTCTTGGCAAGCCTCCTTGATACAACCATCCTCTGTCGGCGCAGCAGAGCGGCACCGTTCATGATCACGGTCCCGCAGACGGTCCAAGTTCCGTCGGCACTCCTGCTTCCGACGCCACTTGCAGTCCCGACGCTGCTCTCCTCGGCACCGGTCGCACTCGCCGCACAGGTCGGTGTCCCGTTCACCGACCCAATAATCCCGGCACCGTTCCGGCTCCCAGCACCGCTACAGGCACTGTGACTCCTGTAGCCGTTCCCAACCTCGAGATCTCGGTCGACCTCCCAGCACCGCTCTGGTCACAGGTCCGGATCTCGTTCCAGGTACCAGTGCGCCTTGCGGTACCGGTCCCAGGTGCCAAGTTGGGCAAGGTCTGGTAGAGTCAGACTCTCTGCCCATGATCTTTCAGCACCTCCATGGCCATCCAGACACGCATCAGTGTCTTCCCACGCGGACAGCTCTTATGCTCAGGACCGCGATTCTGGTGTGCCCACCAACAACCTGAGAGCCCATCAGGCTCTCCTATGGAGGGTAGCACTCAATGCGGACCTCCAGCTGCAGGAGGTCCCGGAGGTAGGGGACCCGGTAGTGGACATTCTATCGCCGGTTGCCCCGCTAGAGGGGCCCTACCCGTTTATTCGGACCATCCAGGCGAATGCCGATCCTCTGTGGAGGGTACGACTACTGGTCTGTCCGTCCTCCTCCCTGCGCACTAGTCATTCAGTTGGTCAAGAAAAAGGGAACGGCATGGCCAACAGGCGCCAGCCCTGCAATCGAAGGGGGCTAGGCGAATGACCCTACTCAGCCGCAAGGTGTATTCTGCAAGGCTCTTATAGCCCTGCGTGGCAAATCAATAAGCCCTGCTTAGCCCCTATAATCATAACACCTGGATAACGGGGGATAATATTATGGAGCTTCTCCATCAAGACTCCGGCCAAGAGTTCACTGCCCTCTTGGAGGAAGGGAAAAAGGCGGCTAGAGCTTCTCTTCAGGCCTCGTTACCATGAGGAGCATCTCATGGCTTCCGGTTTCAAACCTCTGGCCTTTCACAACTTACCATTTGTTGGTAAAGGCCTCTTTGCGGTGAAATCAACCCCAGGCTACAAAGCCTGGAGGGCAACAAGGTCCTAATGAGCTCTCTCTCGGCATGCATACGCCGACGACCTAACGCAGGCCTTTCCGTCCCCAGCCACACCACCACACTCTGTGCCTAGCCACAGATCGGGCTTTGGCAGTCGGCGCGACTGAGCTGGTCGCAGACGACCGTCAGGACCCTAGAGGGCCAAGATCGAGGCCCCTCACAATCACGATCGGGGACCAAAGACGAACTTTCAAAGGTGCGCCCGAGGGCGGCGTACCGGTTACAAGCGGCTTACCACTCCTACTTCCTCTTGGCGTGGTCCCAGTTAACTTCAGTTCGCAGTCCCCTGCACGTGGTGGAGTTTGGGTGCCACCTCCAATTTGTTCCAACCCTGTCCCTCTTCAGGGACTCCTCTCGGGCGTAATTCCTCTTACAAGAGGCGCAGACGCCGATGGACGAAGGGGGCAACTATTCCCTAATCCCCTACTCGTACGGAGGTCTCAGACCTATCCTACACCTACGAGGACTCAACCAGTTTATGTTAAGGTTGAAGTTCCGCATGGCATCCCTGGGAACCATTATCCTGTCCTTAGATCCTGGAGGCTGGTATGCCGCCTCAATATGAAGGACGTGTACTTTCACATTGCCATCTTCCCTCCGCACAGGAGATACCTCCGCTTTCTAGCCAACCGTTGGTACTTCCAGTTTACGGTCCTGCTGTTTGGCCTTGCTACAGCCCCACAGGCATTAACTGAGTGTGTGGCCATAGTCACCACCCACCTCCGCCGACGTCGGATATGCGTTTCCGTATCTGGGTGATTGGCTTATCTGAGGAGACTCCAAGACACAAGTCACTCAGCGTGTGGGCATCGTCAAGGACCTATTCACATGTCTAGGCCTGATGGTCACTACGGAAACATCCACTCTGGTTCCCACTTGTCTCGGTCTCCCGGGTCCCACGGCTTCTTGCTAGTTTGTAACCAAACACGCTAAGCTCTGCCTCTGTCATCTCCAAGTTTGGCTCAAATCGGCGTACCGCTGGATAGGGGCCCAATGGTCACCATAGTCACCATTCCCTGAGCATCCTAGGCTCCCTAGAAGGTGGCTAACTCCCTCCCTGGTGTGGGCAGGGATGCCGCTCTATCCGCCCCAGCCCTCACTGTCCTTGACGATGGAGGCGTCATCTCTCAGCTCAGGTGCTCACCTCAGTAACCTTCGAGCTTAAGGCCTTTGGTCTTCTCAGGGGCTGGCGTTCCACATCAATGTTCAAAGATGAGAGCAGTCTGCCTGGCGTGCCAGGGGTTCCAGCAGCAGCTGCGAGGCCGTAGCGTCTCAGTGTTTACAGCCAGCACAACGGCCATGTACTACATAGACAACCTGGGAGGGACATGGTCCTCCTCCTTTTGTCAGGAGTCCATCCATCTCTGGGACTTTTGCATAGCCCACTCGATAAATCTGGTAGCATCCTTTCTCCTTGGCAATTCGACTCAGCAGGGTTTTCCTGTCTCATGAGTGGTCGCCCTGCCTGATGTGATGCATTTTGTGGCCAGAAGTGGGTTTTTTTCCCCCACATATGGACCTGTTCGCTTACCGCGAGAACGGGAAATGTCCGAGGTCCTGCTCCTTCTAAGGTCTCTCCCTGGGACCGATCTCGGACGCTGTCCTCATGCCGTGGAAGGGCCAACACCTTTATGCCTTCCCGCCGTTCCCCCGGCTCATTGGGTCCTGCTCAAACTTCGCAGGAGCAGAGCGCGCATCATCATGATCACTCCAGCGGCTTCCAGGCAGCACTAATACGCCACGTTGCTCGGCCTGTCAATAGCCTGCCCAATTCCCCTGCCACTCCACCCAGACCTCGTACCTCAGGACCACGGCAGACTTCGCCGCCTGGACCTGCAGTTTCTTCACCTCACGGTGTGGCTCCTACGTGACTATCAGGGTGGCAGGATGCCTTCCACCTGGTCAACGTACCTGGCCAGGTGGAAGCGTCTCTCCTACAGGTGCGAAACGCTTAAATCTTACTCCTGCTGGGGTCTCGATCCCCTCTATTTTGGACTACCCTCCGGCCTGCAACAGCAGGGCCTAGCGGTGTTCGCCGAAGGTACACTTGGCAGCCATCTCTACCTTCCATCCAGGCTAAGGTGGTCGTTCTGTGTTCTCACACTCTATGGTTTCGGGGTTCCTCAAGGGCTTGGAGCGCATACACCCTTAGGTACGCCGCCCAGCCCCAACCTGGGACCTCAACCTGGGTTTAACCAGACTTATATCTCCTCCATTCGACCCGTTAGCGACCTGCTCGCTGCTATACCTGTCTTGGAAGACAGCTTTCCTCGTAGCCATTACATCGGCCAGACGAGTCTTCAAACTCAGGGCTCTTATGGGGGTTTCGCCGTACGTTATGTTCACAAAGACAAGGTACAGTTACGACCACACCTGGCTTTCCTCCCTAAGGTGGTTTCAGCCTTTCATGTTAACCACACTCAACACGATGGGGACAACAATTGCACTCCCTGGACGTCTGTAGAGCGCGCTCATTTATGTTGAGCGGACACAACCATTTTGTAACACGCCCCAACTCTCGGTCGCAGTAGCAGACCGAAGGAAAGGCCTACCTGTTCCTCTCAGAGGATCTCATCTTGGGTGGTGATGTGCACCTGCACTTGTTATGATTTGACTCACATTTCCCCAAGCCACATCACCATGCGTTCTACCAGGGCTCAGGCTTCATCTGCCCCCTTGCTGACTCATGTACCTACCCACGAGATCTATCGCGCAGCTCCATGGTCCTCGGTCCATACCCTTGCTTCGCATTATGCTCTGGTTCAACAGTCAAGAGATACTGCAGCCTCTGACTCAGCAGTTTTACATTCTGCCATATTTCACTCCGACCCCACCGCCTATGTAAGGCTTGGGAATCACCTAACTAGAATGGATATGAGCAAACACTCGAAGAAGAAAAGACGGTTACTCACCTTTGTAACTGTTGTTCTTCAAGATGTGTTGCTGATATCCATTCCACATCCGCCCTCCTTCCCTGCTGTCGGAGTAGCCGGCAAGAAGGAACTGAAGGGCGGCTGGGTCGGCAGGGGTATATATCCGGCACCATAGCGGCGCCACTCCAGGGGGCGCTCTGCCGACCCACTGAGTGTTGCTAGGGTAAAAATCTTCCAACGAACGTGCACGCGGTGCGCATGCACCTAACTGGAATGGATATGAGCAACACATCTCAAAGAAGAACAGTTACAAAGGTGAGTAACCGTCTTATTCTTCCAAAAGACATACATCAAAAAGGTAAAATAAATTTCCTTGGCACATATACACATTGAAGTACCCAACATTGCAATATTATACAATGGGAAATAGCTTTAAGTGGTTACATTCTGCATGTGATGGCCAGTCACGTACAGGATGCTGATAGCAAGTTCTTATTACAACTTAAAATAAACATTTGTACACAAACGTCCAGCTTTATCATCTCAAGCATATACATTCTAATTTCTTATGTGAGTGTCATCATACTTCTCCACAGTCTTCTGTCCCTCTGCTGTTTGCCACTGCTCCAACTGCATTGCCTTGGTTCTTTCTTCAGTGATTTCAGCTTCTGATGATTCTCGTAATGTTCACTCATTTCAGCGCCTTGCACTCTCTCACTGAATGAAGCCTTTCAGCTCCCTTCCTTATATATAGTTTTTACCCTGTTCTGATTGGTTCCGTCTTCAATCATATTAGCATACCTATCCACCAGTCATCCTTAGGCTCCTAGGTGGAGGTGCCTTCCCTGATTGGTCTGTTCTTATGAACCAATCAGAGCTGCTAAACTCATCTGTTAATAGGGTTGCCAATTTTCTCATTGCAGAAAACTGAACATTCTTGCCCCTGCCCCTTCTCTGAGCCCCCCCGCTCACTCCATCCCCTCCCCCCTTCTCTCTCTTGCTCACTTTCCTCACCCTTGCTTACTCGCTCATTTTCACCAGGCTGAGGCAGGGGGTTGGAGTGCAGGAGGAGATGAGGGCTGGGCTCGGGTGGGGCCAAGGATGAGGGGTTTGGGATTCTGAGTGTGGGAGGGTGCTCATGGCTGGGGTAAGGGTTTGGGGTGTGGCATGGGGTACAGGCTCTGGGTGGAGGAGTGCAAGCCCAGAGTGGGGCCAGAAATTAGGGGTTCTGTGTGTGGGAGGGGCTCCAGGCAGGGGGTTGTGGTGGGGGGGGGTGAGGGCTCCATCTGAGGGTGCAAGCTCTAGGGTGGGGCTGAGGTTGAGGGGTGTGGAGTGCAGGAGGGGGTTCAGGAGGGGCAGGGGGCTGGGATGTGGGAGGTGATCTGGGAGGGAGTTTGAGTGCAGGAGAGGGGACTCGGTTGGGGTGCTGGCTCTAGGCAGCACTTACTTCCAGCTGCTCCCAGGAAGCAGCCAGCATGTCCCTCTGGCTCCTAGGTGGAGGTGCTCCAGGCAGCTTTGGCGCTACCCCCATCCGCTGGTGCTGCTCTCGCAGCTCCCAATGGCCGCAGTTCATTCATATTGTTCTTCTAGCCAGTCCTTCAGCCACCCTTGTCCAGGCTGTCAGTGGCACCCAAATCATTCCATCTCTTTTAATGTCTTTTACCAAATTATTAATTCATGTTTGTGCGTATGTATAAACTAGTGCCATCGATATATTGCTCTGTAATACTTCCACTGTTTGTAATACTGCTAAGTGATCTGCTTCTTGTAGCTTTTCCCATTCAGGGAGTAAACTAGCTATTCACTGGTGATACTACTTATCCCATTTAGAGATACACCTCTACCTCGATATAACGCTGTCTTCGGGAGCCAAAAAAATCTTATCACATTATAGGTGAAAGTGCATTATATCGAACTTGCTTTGCTCCATCAGAGTGCGCAGCCCTGCCTCCTCAGAGTACTGCTTTACCACATTATAGCCGAATTGGTGTTATATCGGGTCGCGTTATATCGAAGTAGAGTTATCTTTTCAGGCGTTTAGATAAAGCTCCTAAGTGCTGTCCTACTGCGTTTAATTTGTTAGCCAGGACTTCTACATCCATACTCTTTAATACTCCGACACCTGTTCCTGCTCTTCTTCGAGCCATGTCTAGCAGATCTCTTTTCACTTTCTTAGTAGAGATTCTTGGTAAAAAATGGGTTTTTACCCATCTCTTCCTTCCTATAAACCAGGGGTGGGCAAACTATGGCCTGGGGGCCATTTTAAACCAGCCCGCAACCTCCCTCTGGGGAGCCAGGTTGAGGGCTGCACCACACAGCTCGGCCCCGCTCCGCACGTAGGAGCCAGAGAAAGGACATGCCACTGCTTCCAGGAGCTGCTTGAGGTAAGCGCCTCTCGGAGCCTGCACGTCTGAGCTTTTCCCCACACTCCAATCCCCTGCCCCAGCCCTGATCCCCCTCCCACTCTACAAATCCCTCAATCCCAGCATGGAGCACCCTCCTGCACCCCAAACCTCTCATCCCCAGCCCCACCCCAGAGCCCACACCCCCAGCGAGAACCTGCACCCCTTCCCGATCCCCCTTCAAATCCTTTGGTCCCAACCCAGAGCACCTTTCTGTTCCCCAAACTCCTCATCCCTAGCCCCACCCCAGAGCCCGCACACCCAACCAGCACCTTCACCCCCTCTCACACCTGAACCCCAATTTTGTGAAAATTCATGACCTGCCATATACTTTCTATTCCGTGATGTGGCACTCAGGCCAAAAAGTTTGCCCACCCCTACTATAAACAGAGATTCTATGTATTTGACATACCATAGTTGAATGATCAGATATTCATGGGAGTAAAGTCTACTACTGTTTTCTTTGAGTAGGTGGGTTCTAGTGTTAATTGCCTTCTAACATCCTCTTTTATTATGTAAGGACCAATTTTAACTTGCTCAGGTTTAGATACCCATAATGTGGTGAAACATTACTTAATTTTTTAGGCCAACAATTCTTCATGCTCCACTTCCATGTTTCCTTGTTATATTTCTATTACCTTCACACTAATAGGAAAAAAAACTTGACTTCTTATGACTTTTGCACCCATTGTTTCATTCTGTCTATCTATATCATGGTGCTTGCAAGCTTAACTGATTCTTTGATATGACCTTCTGTTGAGCCATGAAATGAATTGTCGTCTTGTACCCTCCTTGGGGATTAATATTAAATAAAGCATTGTTCATGTTGGTATTGTTATGGGCCTATCTTAACAGTATGGTTTCCCTTTCTTCTTTTATCCACCTAGAGGCATACCATGCATAAACACACATGAGAGATTCCTGCTCAAAATGTGGGTATATTTATTTAATCCTCTATATTTCCAGATCCAGACCCCTTTAAACCTAACATTGGTTTATCTTTTCCAGGGCCACTGTTTGTAATAGGCATGTTCTGCCCCACTGACATTATGTCAGTTACATGTGCCCATGTTTTCCCCTCTTGTCCATACGCATTGACGTTTTTGTCCACTTAAAACTACAGAAATTTGGATGTTCTTGCCTTCATCCCACACGTTGGGTGAGGCTCCCTGTGAGGTATGGTCACCCCTTATATTTACCACCTTAATCTGGGGGACTATACACCGTCCTTCCTTATTCATTCCTATGGATCATTTGCATTCCATTGTGGTGGTGGTCTTCCTTTCTTTTGCCTGAATATACTACTTGGTGCTGCAGCTATAACAAGTGTATGTTTGGGCAGCTTGGGTCTACAAGAGGCTTCTAGAGTGTGCAAATACTCCAGGCCCATTTGCTAGGGTACACTGCCATTGTCCAGTTTTAACTGTCTTTCCCAATATTATGCCTGTTCTTTCTTTAGCTGTCCACTCACACCCTATTAGTCCTGGTGAGGGGAAAGCATGAGGATTGATAATACCCCAATTATTAAAGGGGGACGAATGAAATAAAACACTTATGTGAATTTTGTATCATTACATCCCCTGCAGGTCCCATTGTGACCTTGACTACCCAGTTTTCTATATTTTTACTATCTGGTTTTGGAAAGATAAAGAGACAGCTAACATTACTGTTGGCAGCAGTTTGGTTGAGTTCTTTCCACTGGATTTTTGCTGTCCACTTTACAGCTTCCAAATTCGCACCATCATAGCAGAATCCAGTAACCACTGATACCAAAAAGAGTAATCGTCTTGGCTCTTTCTGTAAAAAGAGAGACACTTTTTCTCCCTTGGGAGTATCATTTATAACAATTTTACTGAACAACATTTTAAATGTAACCTTAACTATTTACATTTCTTAAATCAACTAATTAATCCATTGCCCAGAATATCCTGTTTACAAAGTCTACTGAATATTGGAGTGGCTTCAAAACGTCTATCCCTACTATTCCTAATCCATTAAACCCTATTTCCATTAGCCTGAATCGAACATTTTGTACCTTCCTATTTTCCACGTCTACTGTTAGTGGAATACTCAACGGAACGGCACTCTCAATCCCATATATTCCTTTAATCGCCTTTGTTTCAAGTGTGACATATGGGATCAGTTCTATGGAACTCCCCAGAATATTTAATATTGAATATGTTGATCCCATATCTAAATAGCATAACTGCTGAATTTTTCCTTCACCTACACCTATATATTAGTGGTCTCACCTCGTTATCCTCAGATAGTGTTGCTATTGTATTGGGATGTTGCTCTACTCTCCCATATATCCTGTTTTAAATGTGTCACTAGGTCACCATGGTCTTTTGCTGACACTGGGGAGATGGGGGCGCTCGGCCTCCCTATACTTGATCTTTGAAATGTGTGAGAGCTGTAGGTATACTTATTTCATGGCTGGCTACTCTCCAAAGCAATTCTTCGGTAGGTAGTCCATGATCTGATCCCTAGGCTCATTCTGCAACAGTTCTCCCCAAACCAATTTCTACCCGTATCGGGAACTTTCTTCCTTTCATAAGAGGCAAAATTTTTAATTCAGCTCTCTTTCCTTGATTTCTGCTTTATTTTGTTTGTGGTGTTGGTTCCTTTTTCCTATGGACCATTATTGGAAAAGGTTACCACTGATACCTTTTTAGGTTTTTTCCTTGGAGGTGGCCAGCCTTTCTGTATTTTACCTACAACTTGTCCTACACTAAAGCAGCATCTAAGTTATGAAACATTACTACTGTTTTCATTGTTAAACTCAAATTTTGAAACTAATGTTCCTTCAGATTGTGTTACATTACACACTGTAGTACCTCCCTGAATCAACTCGGGATTTCTATGCACTAATTTCCAAGTCATACATGACTCTGTTTTTTTTACCTGTTGTTTCTCTTTATAAAAAGACATTACAGAATCAAAATTCCCTTTTGAGAAGAAAACCTGAAAAGAAGTGAAGTCTATTAGTATTACTTCCATAGGGAAGTCTAGAACAGTTTTCTGAACTTGTACCAGAGCCAACCTTGTCCTTTTCCTCCAGTTTTCTGAGCACATCTTTCTTAATGCTCATCACAACACTGCTTCCCTGAGCTGCGCTGCTTACTACCTGTATAGCTTGCAGCTCTTCCTGTAAGCAAGTCACTTCCTGTTGGCAGTATGCATGGTTAGCCAGAATCTGCTGGTTCTGTGGGTTCAGAACCACATTTACTTCTGCCTTTGTGGCAGTTTTCCTCGAGAAGCAATCTTGTCCTTATCTTTTTAAGCCATTGCTTACCACAAGCGAGTTGCAGCTTTTTAATCTGCAGCTCATCCCTTAAACCGTTTTTTCTTGTAGTGTGGACTTCTCAAGCTGAGCCTTCTCCCTAAAATAAAATTCCAGTTGCTGTTGGGGCAATTGCTGAACCTGGTCTGAGGAATCTTTTTTAACTTTTTGGATTCCTCTAACTTAAACATACATGGGTTACTTAGTTCTTTTGCAACCAGGGTTGAGATATCTGTCCCTGTTGTCCCACAGATAGCAGATGTCTTAGCCAGCCAACTTGCTATTGTATTCCTATTTAGGGGACCTGTGGACTTGCCTAATACCCTAATTTGTTCCATGGCGCACAGCCTCTGAGGGGTTATCCCTTTCATAGTAATGGAAGTATCCTAGCCAATGAAGTTAATCTGAGGTGTGATTATTGCTAGTTGTTAACTAAAGAAATCTGTACTACAAGGATCGGTCTTTTCCTCTTTATTGCGACATTCAGGGAACGTACTCTCCCAATTTTTCCCTTCTGGCCCCTTTACAGCCATTCCCACTCCTTCTCTTAGTTGCAACTCATTTTCTGGAGTACATTTTTGGCACTGACAGACCCTATGGCTAACTTTATTTTCTTCTTCTATCTTTGTGATCACAGCCACCACTGCAACTTCCCCATCTAATGTTTTTTGTTTCCACTGTGCCACTTACTGGCCTCTTTCTGACTTAACACAATGGCTTTCAACACATCAATATCTAATACTTACTAGTATTTGTCTCTTTAGGACAGAAACCCGCCTTCTTTGGGCTGCTCACCCTCAGTGCTCAGAATACTAGCTTACAAAAACAAATGACTAAAATAAGTAAAAATAATTTTTTTCACTTCCCTGTGCCAGTCATCTTCCTATTCACTGGGGGGCACTATACCTTCCATAAGGCTTCAAATAGTGCTGTGGTCCCACTCAGGGACACCTGCTTGTTCCCCCCCCCCCCCCCATCAGACTGAAAGTACCCCCACAATGGCCTGCCTAGGTTATTAACTTAATCCTCAATTTGTTTGTTTTTAGTAAGTGAAAGGAGGTGGCCTGCCCTAGAGGAATTGCCAGGGGTTTCTCTCTGGCCTTTGGGAAAACTCCCAGAACAGATTAACTCTGACCCTTGGGAGGACACGGATACAGCCTTCTGCTCAATGGATCGACACTCAGGCAGCAATCTTTTGGGAGGGGGGGAAAACAAAAACAAAAAACCTTTGACACAATAAATCTGAAACATCATAAATTCTTTCAAAAGGCATACATCAAAAAGGCAAAGTAAATATCTTTGGTACATACACATTATAGTACCCAACATTTAATATTATACAATGGGGAAATAACTTTAAGTGCTTACATTCCACATGCAGTGACCAGTCACATGGAAGATGCTGTTAACAAATTCTAATTACAACTTTATATATATGAATAACAAAGAAACAGACATCCAGTTTTATTATCCCAGGTATACACATTCATGCAATCCAGTTATTCATCATGCTTACTTCTCCATAATCTTCTGTCCCTCTGCTCCGTCTGCCACTGTTCCAACTGCTTTGCCTTGTTTCTTCTTTCTTCAGTGATTTCAGCTGTTCTGCTTCAGTGTGTGATGATTCTCCAATTGTTCACTCAGTCTAGCAAGTCCCGCTCACAGTGAATGAAGCCTGTCAGCAACCTGCCTTGTATACAGATTATAGTCTATTTGGATAGATTGTTTCTTCAATCCTTAGCATGTTCATCCACAATTATCATCCTTATGCCTTCCCTGATTGGTCTGTTCTTATGAACCAATCACAGCTGTTAAACTCACCTGTCAAACAAAGGTGGACCTGATTGAAAACCTATGCCATGCTCGACTGACTCCTCCCTCCAGGTTTTTGGGGTGACCCTGTAATAAGCCTCTGTCCCAAATCTGGATCTTGGCGTCCAAAATCTGGGTGCTTAGCATGAACCTCCAAGCTTAATTACCAGCTTGGATCTTATCTCGCTGCCACCAGTCAGGATTCTGAGTACCTGATAAACTCTCTGGTCTCCCCAAACCTTTCCCTGGGGGACCCCCAAGACTCAGATGCCCTGAGCCTCCAAC